>NW_017728996.1:25659855-25674224 GCF_001723915.1 Gavialis gangeticus | reverse complement strand
AGGGGCATAGGGTATGTATATATGTTGGTGGGGGCAGGGTGTGGATATGTGAGGTTTGTTGGGTGTGGGGACCCCCCACACGGCACACAATCCCTACTGCTAGCAGCAGCAGTCAGGAGGGCTTAGGGCAGTCGTGCTCAGTGCAGGTACTGGCACCTGGTGGGGCACAGCTCTGGCCAGCATTGCACTTGGGGGGAAGGTGGGAAGGAGCACAGCCTGCCTGACCCACCTCTATTGCAGAGGCTGTGTGCAGCATGCCTGCAGCTCCCGCACTCACACCAGGAGAAGCCCTGCACTGGACTCTCCATGGAAGCAGGGGGCAGGGCTCCCTCCACTCCTAGCAGTCTTGAGACCTGCATGGCAGAGGGTGGGGAAGGCAGCAGGCTCCAGCATGGGGCTTCCCCCAGTGCAAATGTGAGAGCTGCAGGCATGCGGCACAAAGCCCCCACAACAGAGGCAGCCGAGCAGGCTACTCCCCTCTCCCCCTGTGCAGCATGGGCTAGAGCCACACCCCACCAGAAGCCAGCACCTGCGCCTATTAAATGTAGAAAGGAAGACATGAGCACAGGCTGCATGCCATGTAGGGGAGTGTGTGCGCAGCCCCCACATGCACCACCTTTCTTCACGCCCACACCCTGCCCAGCCGAGCTCTGCACTCCTGCCACCCCCCTGAGTGTGGGCTCTGCAGTGTTCTCCATGCTTCCAACAAGCTGCAGCCCCACCACCCCCAACCCCATCACTTCCTACCTACCGCCCAGAGTGAGCTGGATTCCTGGGAAGCCAAGCACATTCCCATGGGGTCAGCTGCAGCAGGAGCAGCAGCCCTGCCCAGAAGCTGTGTGCTGACAGGGCCGAGCCCTTCCACCCACAAGGGTGAGTGTGAGGCTCAGTAGGATATGTTGGGGGGTGTACATATGCATGGGCACCTTGCTCCCAACCTTATGGGCAGGGCATAATTTGTAGGTGGGTGCTACAGGCCAGGTGAAAGTGCCTTGCAGGCCGGATCTGGCTCACGGGCCGTATTTTACCTGCCCCTGAGTTACAGTGATCCCCTGGACACAGCAGACATTCACTGTTGGGTCCTGGGAGATTTAGCTGCAATATGGAGTCTGCAGCCCCTCTCCCCTAGCCCCACTGCCCCCCTCCCAGCTCTGTTGCTGTCTTCAGACTGGGAGGTGGGGAAGAAAACAGAGGGAACTCATTCTGGGGGTTGTCCAACTAGTGCTAGAGGGTGCAGCAGGTGGATTGAAGCCCCCACACCTCCAATCCACCCCCTACTCTTCAGCACCACCTGGGCTAGCCCCAAAACAAGCTCCCTCTAGTCCCTTTCCCATTCTGAAAACAGCACTTGGAGCAGGGCTGCCTAGTCCTGCTGCCAGCGAATGCAGATATAAGTTAATGAAGGTGCTCCACTTTGAAGCATCTTCATCTGAATGCTTAGGACCTTTTAGAGCATTCCACTGCCATGCACTTGTGTTTGGTCATGGCTGTAGAGTGCTTTTAGGGGCCAGATCAAGCACAATTGTCACTTCTGTCTGGGCCTTGTGTGTGTAATCCCTGGCCAATTTTTCTATCCTAGATGGCCTTCCAGATGGTATAATTAAGGCTTACTCTTAGGTCATTCAGAGGTACACCAGGACGTCAATTGTCTTTTGGCTGGTTCCCAGTGCTGAAAAGGATGTCCATGCATAAGTTCTGCAAGCAGACAACAGAACAATGGACATGAGCAGAGGAGCAATTGCCTGCTGTACTTCTGTCTTTCATAAGATTCTTTCTCTAGTAAGAACAGCAAGCAAACTCCCATAGTACAAGCCAGAAACTTGTTTTAATAATTTTTATTGTAGAACATTCCAACTATATTATTAACTGCCCTGAAGGAATCTGTCACCTATTTAATAATTTATTAAAATTATTCCTGTTATGCCCCATCCCTATTTTTAGAAGGATGCGATGAACCACATGGGGCAGGGCTGTTCTCTTTAAGACATAAGCATATCCTCCCTGCTTTCTTCTGAACAGTGCTGCAATGCAAATAATGCATTGGTCCGGTAGCTACATTTCTCCTCTTGTTCGTGATGGTCATTATGAAGTAAAAGCCTACCTGTCTATAGCCAGGGAAGAGGGAGCCTAAAGAATCAGAATAATGGTCTTAAAAAACCCCCAAGGCTTTAGTTTATTTGTTTCAGACTATTTTTGGCCTTTTCAGGATGCAACAATAATAACCACCACCAAATTTATTTTAAAACAGGACTAAAAATACACATCTTTTCTGATGCCGATTTGTTGAGAATTGTTTCTTTGCAACAAGTTTCCAGTATTTCAATAGACTCAACTCCCTAAGCCTCTGATAGGCAGCTTCTTACAGATCTTAAATCTTGGAAGCCTGAGCAGAGAACAGAATGGAACTAATTAAAACAGAGAGAGGGAGAAAAAAAAAAGACAGGCACAAAAACAAAAGGAAGAAGCCATGTTTAGAATGAAAATGCAGCAAGTCCAGTCTACAAAGAACAGATGTTTAAAAAGGATTTCAGTTCACTTAGGGCTCATCCATAGACAGACGTAACCTTAGAGAGGGGTTGGACAGTCTCACCTCTAATTTTCACTTTCTTAATCAAGACACAAATATGAAAACTGGTCTTTTGGTTTTAGATAGAACAGGAGGATGCTGCCACCTACAGGTGTGAAGATCATTAATCACAACTTCTGGTTGTCCATAAAGTGTAAAAATACACACACACACACACACACACACACACACACACACGAGAAACCAGGAAGTCCATAGATTTCTCAACTCTGGAGTGCCTTGAGCGCCTTTCAAAAGGTGCCACACAACGTTAGTACTGTTAGGTTTGCAAACATGAGTCACAAGATAAACCCAAAGATTTCAAATAGGAATCTGTAGTGTTAAAAATATTCTGCCCTGCTGTGGTCTAATTTCTTTGCAACAGAACTGCTCTATAATTTTTCTGTAATCAAAAGGCAAGTGAAAACTGAGAGCTGTGGTTTTCCAGGGGTGCCTCAAGTCTAAAATGTTGAGAAACACTACCATGTAGTACCCAGCTCTCCCACCTCTTGGCCCTATTTCCCCAGGGACTGTCAGTTATTCCTTGTATACAGTGCACCACGCATGCATAACATGGGGCTTTACTTACAGCAAGGGTCTAAGTCCTTAGCTTGCACACTGAGTGTTTGTCAAGATCGGGACCTTACACTGTGAGGGTTCTGTACATCTTGCAAGAGGAAGTCTCAAATGCTGCTACCCACCGATGTATTAATGAGATAATGGAGACAGTCTGAATTATACCATTCTCTTTGGCTGTGAGTGCTTCTCTTTGGTTTCAAAAAGTTTTTAAAAGCATTAGATTTTAAGATCAGAGCAGATGTCAAACCACTGTGGGAATTTTTTTTTAGGTGGGGATACAAAGAAACTTTGCATGAGAGAGAAGAATATTCCAGGTACAAAAAGCAGCATGGAAAGAAGGCAAGACACTTGATGTGACAGTAACCATCCACAGTTCATATTAGAGATTTACAGAGGTATAGTTCACACAGTTTCCTGGGAAGCAGAACTTTGAATGTTCTTCCTTTCTACATTTACTAGCTCAGCTATGTTAAATTAATACAGTTCTTAAGTATGCGATCAGTTGCCACAGTTATTCTCATAGAGCTGGTAAATGAGCATACAGAAAAGGATAGTATTCCCATTTCCAAAAATGTGTAGGTTTTCTTAGAGGTACTCACTTGCTAACTTCTACAGTGTTGAAAGAAGAAAAGGAAGAGATGGATTAGTGGAACTACTTTATGATATTACTGAATAAGCACACATTTTTTCATTGCATCTGCCAGTGATGACACCCTGAAGGTTCTAACCGCAGAAAACTTCCTATAAAAAGGAAGCCAGAGACTAAGTTACCTCTTTTTCTGTCTCTCTCTTTTTTCCTCCCCAACATCACAACCTAGTCAACAAAGTTTTACAAGATTAAACTGACTCCTACCCAATTAGCAACATGCACACACACATGCACAAGCAATACATGCAATGAATATTTCATTAGCATTTTACCTACTTTGGGCCAGTGTAGCGTTCTCCTTATGGACCAGATCTAGATAGAACGGCAAGGTTTACTTCATGAATCTACAGACAGTTTCAAATCACAAGACTCAGGCACATAGGATTAACACATAGCTGGGAAAACCATAACAAATATATAAGCTTCAATTGTTAGCCGTTTTGTTGTCAAACAAGGCAAACACTGCCAGCATCTCAGCATCCACTTTAAACTGCTGTGGGAAGCGATTCCACACGGTGCAGACAGAGAAGGAAAAGGCCCTTCATTCTTCAAAACACCATCCTCAACTTATTGCTGAGAGCCCACAAAAGCAACCCTCAGGTAAGTGGAGACCACAGCACAAGCTCTGGCACTACCTGCCCATAAGGAGCCCAAAAGTCATAGGTGCAGTCTAGAGTAGTGGTTCTCAAATCTTTCTAGACTTGTGGTATCCCTCCATAACTTGTGAATTGAGCAACACCCCATTTCAGAAACTACTTTTTTTTTTTATTACAATGTTTACCTCCTTGCAGAGGAGCCAGGTAGTGGGGGTGGGGGTGCAGACAGGCTGGGAGGGCCTAAGCCCACCCTTATCGGCTTACCTCCTCACACCTGCTGTAACCCCCTTCAAGGGATCTTACTGCACCCTGACTGAGAATCACTGGTCTAGAGAATAGATTAGGGCTAGGTACAGACAGTCAAAAAGCCTGAGGCTAAATTGATTCAGTCTTTGCAGGTTAGTCTAAACTGCACAGATTAAATTGAAACCTAAGTGAACAGACATTTACCTTTGATCCAGGAAATGCAGCCACATGCCTACAGTGGCTCAGGCTGGTAGCTCGGGGGCACTAGAGCACACCTCTCGGGCTGTGTGTTCACTTCCTTTTCCTGCTGCCCCCCAGGTCTCTAGGATTTGCAATCCAGAATCACAACAGCAGGATTCTGCATATTTGCTCATCATTTCTTCTTCCTGTTTCCAGGTACCTCTGGGATTTATAATCCACAGTTGCAGCCAGTAGTAAATTTGAGCAGAGCAAGGCGCATTTAACTCCCCTCTCCCTGATCCCAGACCCCAGCCAGGGTTTGCTGGGAGGCAGAGCAGTTGTTCCCCCCCACCCCCACTTGCAGACTCGCCTGCATCCCCAACTGGGCTTGCCCCCCACCCCCTTGTCAGTGTAACCCCGGCAGTACTCCAAGAGGTACCCCCTCTCCAATTGAAGGGATCAGAGCAGGTGAACAAGTGCTGTGGGAGGTGTAGGGACTCTCTTCCCCCTATAGAGCAGAGCCAGATCACTAATGGGGACCTAACCATATACCTTTTAATGAGAGAGCAGTACTGGGAACATAACCAGTATAAACCGGGGGATATAGGGGACACTACAATGCCCTGAGGCAGCAGGATTCAAAGGTTAGATGCTTACAATCATACACATATTCATCCAGTTGATAAGAGACAGGGTTAACAAAATATAAAACACAAACAGCAGAACTAACAATACTGGTTGGCAAAATATAAAAAGGCACACAATACAAAATGTCAAATAACAAGGAAGATAGGGACTAGGTACCTGGAGGTGGGGGAAAGGGGAAAAAACAATGACCCCTTTCCACTGCAACTAGAATTTCTCTGTGTCATTTCACTCACCCCAAATGGGACTTGAACTCAGTTCTCACCCATAGTAGGCAAAAACTCTACCACACAGCCACCAGTGCTAGTACTACTCCAAGCTGCTAGGGGTCTTGACCTTCCAGGAGCCCCTGCCTTATGTCAAGCTTCCTGGCCTCTTATTGGAGGAGCTGGAAACAGAGATGGGAACCTCCCAAGTCACTGCTCAGATCCTTGCTGGAGCAGGGGAGCCTCTCCTGCTGGCTGCAGCCTCTCCTAGGGGATCCTGGAGCCCAGCAGGCAGCCTCTCCTGCCAGCCACACGCCATGCTGCTGAGGATCCAACTTCTGCCTGCAGGTCCCACTCCTTCAGGTTTTTCTGGGGCAACTGCTCCCGCCCCGCTGGCCCAGCTCTTTGAAACTCCTTCCTTGTGGTCCCTCCCTGGTTTTCCCTGAGTCAGCTGCCCCCAAGGGGCCAATCAGGGGACATGGAGGGTGAGTCTCTGGGGCCTGATTGGTGAGGAAAGGGAATCCCAAGTCCTCCAATCATCTTTTACCCTTTCAAAACCCCTGGGCTAAATCACTACCAGCTAGCCTGTCACATCAGCCACCCCTTACTACTCCAGCTAGGGATCAGAGGGATGGCATCAGCCCTGCTCTCTGGAGCAGACAGCACAGCCCAGCCCAGCCCAGGGCTAGAAAGCATGCCAAGATGCTGGGGGACTGTGATTTAACTTGAACCAGGAAGGGGTCCGAGACAGAAGTTTCATAAACTGGTTTGACCCAAAAATCAGTTAAATCTGATACTACGTTCAACCAGGTTTATCTTAAACCAGTGTCAGCCATTTTGAAACTGGCTTGTGTGCACTGAGCTTCTGTTATAGGTTTAAACCAGTTTCTCAATCACTTAAACCGGTTTATGTGCAACTTCTGTCCCTAGCTGAAATGACCAGAGGAAGTATCTGTTCAGGACACCTTAGGGAAATATGATGATCCAGCATTTCACTGGAACATCAACAACCTATGCAGGACCTGGCTACAAGCTACAGTTGCCCCCTTCTGGTGAATTCCTTAGCACTGAATTCCCTCTCTCAGAGCAGGCATCTACGTAGCTGCAGCACACACAGTATCCACCAATGCACCATTTTCTGAAGTATTAGGGTGTGCTGATATAATGCCAAATAAGTACTTTTTCTTCAATGCCCACTACTTCTCCATGCTGAAGCCAAAGAGAGCTAATTTCTTTCCGGACCTTTTTGTTTGTTTGTTTGTTTTTGGGTTTTTTTTAAGATTTCACAGAGTTAAACTGCCATGAGAGAGAGTTGCATACAATTTCTTAAGCATTTATAGATAAACATCTGCCACCATTTTGTGACAGTCACTCTCTTGGCAACAAACCAAGGACTGACCAGGGACATCCAGATCAAAAACATACCTCAAACTCCAACAGCTCAAAGCAGCAAGGCTCTCTAGCTGGTGGCTAAAACAACTCCTATCTTCTGCATCAGGCAGAGGGGAGCATGTAACACTCACCAGTAGGCTGTGTGTGCAAAGTACCTTGCATGCTACTAGAGTTAGCCCACAACAGACATGCATTTTCACACCTTGTTATAAATATTTTGAACCCTCGCTGCATTTTGTCAAGAACAAAATGAAACATTGCTGTAATGTATCACATTAGCAAATGAAGAATATCAATGTATTAGTTAATGGGACACAACCAGAAGTGGCTGATTCTCCTTAAATTTCAGTGATAATTTCTTTAATTCAAACTCACCTAAATTGTGTTGGAACATGCAGAAGCAGCTTGTGCATCAACAGTACTGAGAGCAGCTGCCACACCTGAGTAAGAAAATTCCCACTTGGATGCCATTCTCCTCTTGTCCAGCTGAGCAGAGCTAACACACTTCTGAAAGTGAAACGCAAGTGAATCAATTCATTTCAGAGAATATAAAATATGATCACATTGGTCACATTTGTACCCCATATGCAATGAGCAATACAGACTATTTTCAGCCTAGAGAATTTATTTCCCATTATGGAAGACAAATGAAAAATACAGGATCTGATAATGCAAGGAGCTCCAGATGGACAGGCTGCTGCATCTACAGAAGGCTTCTTGCAAGATCATGGACAACAGAAAGAACAGTATGCCGCCTTCCTTCTGCAACATCCCATACCTGAACCAAAAATGCTGCTGCCTCATAGAAGCCCTTGAAGACTCTTCTTTATTTAAGACCAGAGAAGAGAAACTTGACTGACTACCATATATCCTAGTTCCACTCCAATATACACTTTGTATACTAGTTATTCAGTTTATTTTTGCACTTTACCAGCCATCTCTCTGCAACAGTTCAAAGGAAGTCCTCATAAGGCACAGAGTCTTATCCCTGTAGACAGACAATGCATGTTCTAGCAGCCATGGTGTGATTACTCTTAACCTTATACTTCAATGACAGGTTCATGGCGGATTATCAAGCTTTCTTACTCCACTGTATTTGCCCATGTTTATTTGTTATGACATCTTCATAAACAAACATGACCCAATGAGAATTCCTTAATTATGCAAATACACTGGCTTAGTAAGGACACAGACAAACAAAGCTTTCAAGTACTTTAAAAGGGATGGGACAGCTACCATATGGGATCATGCATCAGCTGTTCCAACCTGTTATGTCTGCATGGTCCAAGTTAGCTAAATCACTGTAACATAACCCTGAATGAAACAGCAGAAGTTTTGCTATGCTTGTATCATTACGGAAGCATGCAGATGCAACAGTTATATTGTAATGATTTATATCACTAACATTTGATATTGATGAAATTGTTATGTCTGTCTGTGCTCTAAAGTGGGCTTATATTTCCCCTGTGAGACTGGGGAGCCTGCTGTCCATTAGTAGATAAGCTACTCTTTGTGCATGCAGTAGTAGATTGTACTTCTGGTGCCAGATTTTCTGGATTCAATCCCCTTCTCCATCTTTATAAGTTTGGCACCTGTATGTAGGAAGTTATGGCTTATTTTCCTAATGCAATTAGATGCAAGCCATTGCTCTCCTAAATTTTAAAGGGAGGCTGTCATAAACACAGATCATTTGCCCAAAAATGAATATCAAAGATTTAGTTACAAAGTCTCTTTGATTGGAAAGCATCATAGCAAACAGTTTAAAACCAACAGAGAATCTGATTAGTGGTATGATACTGAAAAGTCAGACCACTTAAGAATTAAAAGCTACAGAAGTAAATATGAATGCTAATCTAGCTTTGAGTTTTCCAATACTTTTGGAGTCTTACTGACATGCTGCAAGACACCAAGAAAGTCTGGGTGGAGAAATAAATCCAAAGCCAGCCATAGGATGTCACCAGGAGTAAACAAAAAGTGGATTTATATATCCTTTCACAGCAAGACTTCACCTATGAAGCTAGGCACTCAACACTTGCCACTTATACATGTGAATAACTGTTTGCTGCTCTTTACCAACCAACTGGATCAAAGATGCTTTTCAGTATAATTTTGCAACAGTGATGATAGATTCCTGATCACTCCATGTGCCCACTACAACATGACACCAGCTTTCTGCATGGACTGCATTTCTGTCTGCATCATTTGGACAATGAACCACTATTTTGGGGGGGCAAACTTGCCATAAAATTAGGGTGATACTTCTGTCATAGTGTTTGTCTAAATTAAAAATATTAGCCACTTTAGCCATAAAAATATAAGGTCATAAAGTTAAAGTAATAATATTCCCTAGCATTTTTAAAGCTGGCACAAAGTCCTGATACTAGCTCTGATCTATTTTAGTTCAGGCACCAAAATAAGGTGCACCAGTACCATACTTGTTTATTGGCATTGATACTGGGGCTTTTAGAGGGGGAGGAGGGAAGAGAAAGCATTCATGCATTCAACCCCCAGCCAATAATTATATCATTAAAACACTGTATAGACCAGCCCCTAATAAAACCTTGTTTAGAACTGAAGGAAAGAACGTATCTAGGCTTTTAATAGGTCTCTAGGGAAGTTCATTTTTGTCCTGTCTGAACCATAACATGGGATAAAGCTGGACCTGAATGGGAAATGGATTCTGTATGCGAGATGCTCACTGCCATAGGAGCAGTTTTCAATATAACTCTACGCATCAAATATTACAAAATAAAAGGAGATGGGAAATGAAGAAGAGATATGCAGCTGCTAACAACAAGAAAAGGAAACCAACAGAGAGATGGAAAAGAAAGTGATCTCCAGAAAGTTGATAACCTTTGCTGTCACTAACCTCAGCAGCAGAGTCAGCGATAAAGGATTTTTGAGACATTTAAGATTTCAAAAACCCATTGCCATCAGTATTTTTATATTGAGGAAAACAAATTCAACATGAGCAGCTGAAGAAAGGACTTGTTTATTGGCTACAGCTGTTCTATGCCTTTCTTGCATTTTCATGTTGAATAAATGGAGTTCAGGAAGTTACTTAGATTAATCTCTCTCAGTGTACAATTTTCCCTTTGCTATCTCAGTAGCACATCATGCAAACTAACTCTGCCACAGAATATCTTTGGTTGATACAGTAAGATCTGGACTGTGGACAAAGATCAGGGGCACAGGGCAAGATTTTTTAAAAGCTGGAGGCTCCATTTGTGTTTCTTTTAGTCTATGTTTAGCCAATTGAGTGGATTCATTTCCAAATGGACCAGAAACCACCCAGAAACTGTTTCTAAAGCTGATTTCAGATGAGGAGCTCTATTAAAATTAAATTCCCTTCAATGAGATCTGGTTGAAATGAGCTGTTTAAAATTACATCACTTTACAGGTACCTAAACAAGGACCTCAGAGTCCATATTAGGGCTTAAATTTTAGAAAGTTATAGGTCTGTACAAACGTTGCTTTTTTGATATTTAAAGCACTTTATTGCTGTGACTTAACAGAAGTGCACGGCTTTACAGCACTTCAAAAATGGTGCTTTAAATTAACCCTTGTTAAATGAGTTATTAAATTTGAAGCGCTGTATTTTACAGCACTTTAGCAACCTACAGTGCTTTAAATAACTTCTGTATGCTGGTCAAATTTCTGACCAGTGGAGAAGCCCCAGGAAGCTGCAGAGCACCCCTGCCTTCTAACCTGGGAAGTGCAGGGAGACTCAGAGGCCTCCCTCTCCACCCCAAACACTGAACTTCTGTCTTGTTTAAGAGCACTACAACTTTATAGAGCTATAAAAAGTGCTCTATATTGCAGCGCAATAAACCATGCACAGAGCACTTCTGTACACACCTATAGACATAGCATGTCCACAAGGCAAGGGATGTGGTAGCAGCAGGTTTTTTGGGACATCTGCAGGAGGATATTAAAATGCATTGAGGCCATTTTCTGTCCTTAACTATGAGACAGAACTGTGTAGTGCAATGCATTCTAATAGAGATGACTTTGTTGATAAATAACCTACGGGGTGTTCCATCTGCGTTAAGATTTGCACATTTCATTCATGTCGTTGAAAGAATCTTTTCTGATGCACATGAATGAGAAGCAGAACAGAATTATACAGCTCTGTCAATAAACATATACCTTGAGAAATGACTTCCCGGTTTATAAACAGATTTATAGTTCCTATCTTGAGTTTCTAAAGTTCATCTGAATCTCCAATATAGGGAATTCCAATGCATCAGTAAATCTTTTAAGCCATGAAGAAAACTCACTCAAAGAAGCAGTGTCCCTCATCAGTGGAAGTGATAAATCTGAAAATAATATATAATTCATGATGACACATATCAAGACATTACACCAAACACTGACACAGGACCTATTTATGACATTGCTTTGCTAAGTGTATTCCCACAGAACCATCTACACGCCCTTCCTGATCCAAGCACCTGCTTTAAGAATGCACAGCTCTTCAGAGATGGGAAAGAAGCAAATCTCATTCAGCAACCATTTCTCATGATGGAAAGCTAGCAGCCCTCAGCCAGCAACATATAATAGTAAATGAAAATTTAAGCGCATATCAAAAAGAAATGCAATACTGCATAGCTACTTTAAAAAATTTATGACCTCAGACTTCAAGTCATCCATTGTCTAAAACATGCTAATATGAAATGTTAAAATGTCCTTGGCCAAGGAAAAAAGTTTCAGTTAGATGCCCGAAAAACAATTTCTTCAGCCTATGCATTCTAGCAAATACAAAAATACAAAAGCTCAGAACCAAGCAAAAATACCTTTCACTTACTCTATCCTTTCTAATACTCACACATCCAATAAGTTCAACATCATAAGTATTAATGCTCGAAATGATTCATGTTACTACTTTACACCTAAAAAGGCCTGAAAAAAGTCTTAAAGAACTTTACAAAACTTTAGTTAAGCCTTGTATGACCATCGGCAGGAAACCAGGTCACTTAACGTATGCATTTTAGGATTGAATAAGTGGTGATTTGAGGAGACTGAGTGACAATAATAAGGTCACACAAGGTGTCAGTGTCACAGGTAGAAAAATAATTCCAAAATCTTAACTTCAAGTTCTGTTAGCCAGATTCCCACTCTGTAAAAATAATCAAGGTACCTGGGAAAGACATAGAAGAATATATACTCACTCACAATAGCTAGTGGCTTTATTTCCAACTTGCCCAGAAAAAGCTAGGGTTAAAAAAAAAAAAGGCAAATCACAATTCGTTCATATGCTTTTCAGGTCTATTTGCCTCAAAAAGCAACACACAATAAAAATGAATACGTCATAGAACAAAAATAAGGTAGGTTTCCTCATACATAAGTTTCCATAGAAGCCATTAGAACAGCTTTCAAGAGAAATGCCTTCTGTGAACAAGTCCAGAGTATATATACTGCTCTTATTCCCATCAGGATATGTGCCAGCCAGGCTAAAACATGAGTAGGAAAACTTAGGTTTAAATTAAAGATAACAAATATCTGTGCATATATTTTCTATAAATTTCAAGAGTACACAACCCAGCTACTGACCATTTTTACTGCAGTATTTTGAATCAGTATGATAGAGGAAAAATGTTTCAAATGTTAATATTTTCACAGCTTCAGATTACATTGCAGAAACTCATTCCCAACCAGGGTTCAGCTTTATCATAGCAACATTATGTTCAGGACCTGGTAAACAACAACAGATGCATAGCCTATAAAACTACTGCAGGAAGGTCACCAGCCTGTGAGATACAGGGACGGCAGTAGAACAGATGGGACCTTTACAAATTGGATAGGCTACATTTTAACAAAGTGGGCACTTACTGTGTGGCAAAACTGGCAAAATGGTAGGATGGGTATAAGAAAGTGGAGCAGGGAGACAGACATAGAGAAAGTGAGTTTATAGAAGAACTATGCAGCAGAAAGAACAAAATAAATAAAATATATAGTAAGGTTAACACAGGGGAACTAATACTAAGCAGTGCAACAGAAAATGCAGTATCCGAGTAGAAGAGGAGTAGAATGAAATCTTGATTGTACAATTCAATAATGTTTATCTAACACCTATTTTCTGTCTTCTCCAGTTAGGTTACCAGGCTAACTGACTGAAATAGAAAATGAGCTTTTTTCTCAGGTTGCTGGGTAAGACGATTACTCCAAGATGTCCTGGGGACAGAATCAGGAGGCCAGCTTCACAACAAATGAATCTTCAAACGTAGCCCCATTCTTCACATCATACCTCGCACTTTGCAATTGAAATTTCACTTATCTTTCTCATGCACACATATACAGTGGCAACAGAACCTAGAAAATTTACTGAAAGAGTGTTTAGTTCATTCAAGTAGGTCTCCATTTGCCTTAAATGTATTTTATAGTGATTAAGTATTCTCAGCCCCAGAGTGATGAGCAGCTTTAGGATGTTACATTCACCCTGCCAGGCCCATATTTCTAGGGGCCTATGTATATCATGATTTTTGTGGAAACTTTGAAAAATGGCAGTTTCTGCGATCACAACAAAAAATGGCATTTCCCATGGTTTTGCACAGAATTGCCCCCCCCCAAAAGAAATAAAAGCTTACCAGAATACAAAGCAAGTATGGCAATCCCTATGCCACAAAGCATGTGGTCTGAGAAAGTTACTAAGCATCTCAGCTAGCAACAGACTAGGTGAGGCGCTCCTCAGGAAAGCAAAAGGGTTTCATCGATTTCATAGACCTTAGGGCTCGAAGGGACCTCCAAGATCTTCAGTCCAGCCCCCTGCACCAGGGGCAGGAAGTCAGCTAGGGTCAAAGGATCCCAGCAAGATAAAGCATCCAAGCATCCTTGAATGAGTCCAGAGTAGGTGCTGGCACTGCAACTACAGGGAGTCTATTCCAGGTCTTGGGGGCTTGGACAGTAAAGAAATGTTTTCTTATGTCCAGCCTAAAATGGTCTTGTAGGAGTTTATGACCATTGGTCCTTGTTTTTCCTTGGGCGCTCCGGTAAACAGGTGTTCTTACAGATCCTGATGAACACCCCTTGTGTACTTACAGGCAGCCACCAGGTCTCCCCCAAGCCTGCGCTTCTTCAGACTGAAGAGTCCCATGGCTTTCGGCCTCTCTTCATAAGGCCTATTCTCTTGCCCCCGATCATGCATGTGGCTCTCCTCTGGACTCTTTCAAGCTTCTCGACATCCTTCTTGAATTGTGGAGCCCAGAATTGGGTGCAGCACTCCAGCTGCGGCCTCACCAAGGCCGAGTACAATGGGAGGATGACATCCTGAGATTTACTTGAGAAGCATCTATAGATGTAAGCCAGGGTTT
>NW_017728996.1:25659537-25659810 GCF_001723915.1 Gavialis gangeticus | reverse complement strand
AGGTCATGGGACACCAGATCAAAGGCTTTTTTAAAGTCCAAGTATATGACATCAATCTCTTCTCCCTTGTCCAGGTGATACGTCACCTGATCATAGAAGGAGATGAGATTGGTCAGGCAAGACCTATCGCTATCGCTCAGAAGGTTGCTCTCAGCCAGCTTATCCAGAAAGGTCTCCTTGATAATTTTCTCGAGAATCTTACCATATTGGCCTTCCTCCAGTTTTCAGGTACTTCACCTGAGCACCATGAATTTTCAAATATTTTTGCCAATG
>NW_017728996.1:25651715-25654537 GCF_001723915.1 Gavialis gangeticus | reverse complement strand
CGCTCCGGTAAACAGGTGTTCTTACAGATCCTGATGAACACCCCTTGTGTACTTACAGGCAGCCACCAGGTCTCCCCCAAGCCTGCGCTTCTTCAGACTGAAGAGTCCCATGGCTTTCGGCCTCTCTTCATAAGGCCTATTCTCTTGCCCCCGATCATGCATGTGGCTCTCCTCTGGACTCTTTCAAGCTTCTCGACATCCTTCTTGAATTGTGGAGCCCAGAATTGGGTGCAGCACTCCAGCTGCGGCCTCACCAAGGCCGAGTACAATGGGAGGATGACATCCTGAGATTTACTTGAGAAGCATCTATAGATGTAAGCCAGGGTTTTGTTTGCTTTACCAGCTGCAACATCACATTGGTGGCTCATGTTAATTTTGTGGTCAATCATGACCCCCCAAGTCTCTTTCAGCAGTGGTGCTAGCAAGCGTAGCACTGCTGAGCCTATAAGTATGCTGTGGGTTTTTTTCCCCCTGAGGTGGAGCACCTTGCATTTATTGGTATTGAACTCCATCAGGTTTGTGTCCGCCCACTTACTACGCTTATCCAAGTCAGCCTGGATCACTAACCTGTCCTCAGGTGTGGACACTATACCCCAAAGGTTAGTGTCACTGGCGAACTTAGCCAGTGCGCTTCTGACACCAATGTCCACATTGTTGATAAAGATGTTGAACAGAACCGGTCCAAGGACAGAGCCTTGGGGGATACCACACAGAGCACCATAATGACTCGCTGCCATCGACCACTACTCTCTGGGTCTGACCTCAGGGCCAATTTCCCAGCCATCGGACTGTAGTGTAGCCGAGGCCACAGCTGTCCAATTTTGTCATGAGGTCATGGGACACCAGATCAAAGGCTTTTTTAAAGTCCAAGTATATGACATCAATCTCTTCTCCCTTGTCCAGGTGATACGTCACCTGATCATAGAAGGAGATGAGATTGGTCAGGCAAGACCTATCGCTATCGCTCAGAAGGTTGCTCTCAGCCAGCTTATCCAGAAAGGTCTCCTTGATAATTTTCTCGAGAATCTTACCATATTGGCCTTCCTCCAGTTTTCAGGTACTTCACCTGAGCACCATGAATTTTCAAATATTTTTGCCAATGGTTGGACTATGACACCTGCCAGCTCCTTGAGTATCCTAGGGTATAATCTGTCAAGACCAGCTGACTTAAAGGTGTCCAGCCTCTCAAGGTGATCCTTCACTAAATCAACACCGATGCTGGGTATAAATACGCCCTCACCCTGGCTGTCCCATGTCCAGCTAGGCAGGGCAGTGACATAGGGCTGATGAAAGACTGACATGAAGTACTCATTAAGCAGGTTGGACTTTTCCTGGGTGTCAGCTATCAGCTGTCCCATTTGGTTCAGCAGGAGTCCAACGTTACCCTTGCTTTTTTCTGACCCCTTACATATCTAAAAAAGGACTTTTTGTGATCTTTGATCTGTAAAGCCAGATGCAGCTTGGTTGCAGCCTCGGCTTTCCTGATCCGCTCCCTGCAGGTACAGACCAGTGCTGAGTACTCCTCCTTGGTGGCAATTCTAGCATTCCATCCTTTATAAGTCTCTCTTTTGAGGCATAGGAGGTCCTCAAGTTCCCTGCTGAGCCAAGGGGGTTGCTGCGCCCTTTTGCTACCCTTCCTCCGAGATGGGATGGCCATCCCTTGTGTTGTCCAGATCGCTCCCTTGTGGAGCGACCACTCCTCTTGGATTCCTCTTCCAGTTGACTCATGGTCCCTTAGGGCCCTGACAGCGAGCCTCCTGAGCTTGTCAAAGTCAGCCTTCCTGAAGTCGAGGACTTCAGTATTGCTGCCTGACTTGCTAGCTTTGCAATGGATAGTAAAGGTGATCAGCTTGTGGTCACTAGCACCCAGCTTTCCATCGATTCTTAGGTCACTGACTATGTCATCCCCTTTGGCCAGTACCAGGTCCAGCAACGCTTTACCTCTCATCAGCCCATAGACTTCTTGAGTCAGGTAGAGCTTGTCCACGCACGTGAGGAAGCTTTGCAACTGATCAGATTTGACTGAGAGCTCTTTCCATGAGATGTCCGGGTAGTTGAAGTCTCCCATGACAACCATGCACTGAGAGCATGCAGACTCAGCCAGTTCCCTGGTGAATTCCTGATCCAGCTCTTGTTTCTGGTTAGGAGGTCTGTAGTAGACTCCTACCATGATGTCTCCTGAGCCATGTTCCCCACGTATTTTGACCCAGAGAGACTCCAGTTACCTTTCCTGGGTGCCAATATCAATTTGGAGGGGTGTGTAGCTGTCCTTGACATACAGGGCTACACCCCCACCCCCTTTATCTGCATGATCACACCTGTACAAGGTATAGCCATCTATACCTGTGGCCCAGTCATAGATGGAGCACCACCAGGTCTCCATTATCCCTATGAGGTCATAGACATTATTTAGCAGGAGGACCAGTTCCCTCCTGTTTATTCCCCAAGCTCCTGGCACACACGCAGGCAAGTGTCCCATAGGGGGCCCTTGCCTTCCCTACAGATCGTTCCGGGGCTAGGGTAAGGGTGGGTTCCCTCAAGTGCCTTAGCCTTCTGGATTTACAAGGGTTGCCCAGTGGGCTAGCAGTAGCAATAATCCCCCCAACCTCTGGTGGGCTTAGTTTAAAGCCCAGCTGAGCAGGTCAGCCAGTCTGGCTGAGAAGAACCTCCACCCCAGCAGAAAGAAGTGGAGGCCATCTCTCCCCAGCAGACCACTGCCTCTCTCACAAAACAGCAGACTGTGATCGTGGAAGCCAAAGCCTTCACAATGACACCAGCGCCAGTCTTTGGTTGACTACCTCAACCCATCTCTCCCTCCTCAG
>NW_017728996.1:25644442-25646715 GCF_001723915.1 Gavialis gangeticus | reverse complement strand
GTTGTCCAGATCGCTCCCTTGTGGAGCGACCACTCCTCTTGGATTCCTCTTCCAGTTGACTCATGGTCCCTTAGGGCCCTGACAGCGAGCCTCCTGAGCTTGTCAAAGTCAGCCTTCCTGAAGTCGAGGACTTCAGTATTGCTGCCTGACTTGCTAGCTTTGCAATGGATAGTAAAGGTGATCAGCTTGTGGTCACTAGCACCCAGCTTTCCATCGATTCTTAGGTCACTGACTATGTCATCCCCTTTGGCCAGTACCAGGTCCAGCAACGCTTTACCTCTCATCAGCCCATAGACTTCTTGAGTCAGGTAGAGCTTGTCCACGCACGTGAGGAAGCTTTGCAACTGATCAGATTTGACTGAGAGCTCTTTCCATGAGATGTCCGGGTAGTTGAAGTCTCCCATGACAACCATGCACTGAGAGCATGCAGACTCAGCCAGTTCCCTGGTGAATTCCTGATCCAGCTCTTGTTTCTGGTTAGGAGGTCTGTAGTAGACTCCTACCATGATGTCTCCTGAGCCATGTTCCCCACGTATTTTGACCCAGAGAGACTCCAGTTACCTTTCCTGGGTGCCAATATCAATTTGGAGGGGTGTGTAGCTGTCCTTGACATACAGGGCTACACCCCCACCCCCTTTATCTGCATGATCACACCTGTACAAGGTATAGCCATCTATACCTGTGGCCCAGTCATAGATGGAGCACCACCAGGTCTCCATTATCCCTATGAGGTCATAGACATTATTTAGCAGGAGGACCAGTTCCCTCCTGTTTATTCCCCAAGCTCCTGGCACACACGCAGGCAAGTGTCCCATAGGGGGCCCTTGCCTTCCCTACAGATCGTTCCGGGGCTAGGGTAAGGGTGGGTTCCCTCAAGTGCCTTAGCCTTCTGGATTTACAAGGGTTGCCCAGTGGGCTAGCAGTAGCAATAATCCCCCCAACCTCTGGTGGGCTTAGTTTAAAGCCCAGCTGAGCAGGTCAGCCAGTCTGGCTGAGAAGAACCTCCACCCCAGCAGAAAGAAGTGGAGGCCATCTCTCCCCAGCAGACCACTGCCTCTCTCACAAAACAGCAGACTGTGATCGTGGAAGCCAAAGCCTTCACAATGACACCAGCGCCAGTCTTTGGTTGACTACCTCAACCCATCTCTCCCTCCTCAGCCCATGACCCACAACCAGGAGGAGCAAGGAAAAGACCACCTGCACCCCCAACCCCCTAAGCCCTGCTTCCACAGCCCTGTAGTCTCTCATGACCCAGTTGGGATTGCTCCGAGCCATGTCATTTGTGCCCACATGGATGAGGAACATAGGGTAGTGGTCAGACAGCCAGATAATCTTTGGGATCCTCTCTGCTATGTTCTTGCTGTGGGCCCCCAGGAAGTAGCAGACCTCCCGGGATACAGGGCTGGGGCAGCAGACTGCCCCCTCACTCCCCCTCAGGAGGGAGTCTCCCACAATGACCGCTCTGCGTTTCGTCTTAGGGAGACTAGGGGTGGGTGATCCTCCCTTGCCTGCAAAAGCTGGCATCTCTGCAGGCTCAACTGCAGCTGCAAGAGGTTTGTACCTGTTGCAAAGTCCCAGAGGGAAGAGGACCTTGGTGCGGCAGATCTAAGGGCCCTTGACAACCTTCGTCCAACCCCCCCGCTGGACAGTATGGGAGATCCGAGTTCTCCCTTGTCCTGGGAGGTGACCTTGATCTACCTCCGCCTTCAGGGGGTGAAGGGCCTGGCAGTAGGACTCAGTCTCCCACTCACCATCCCTAATGGTACTCAGTCTCTGGACTACGGCCTGGAGCTCCTCTATCTGGCACCCCAGAGACTCCAAAGCAGAGCAAACCTCACAAGGGGAGGTGGCCATGCTCCTGGTCCCATGAGCCTGGAAACATGCCAGACAGCCCCTGTAGCCGAAAGCCAGAGGCTCCGTCTGCATAGAGCCCAGAACCACGGGTTCCATCTGAGTGGAGGCCTCTGAGGTACCAGAGGGGGAGGCCACAGACTCTGAGGGAGCCCTGGGGTACAGCATGTCCCCATCCACACCGTGCCACTGGTAGGCCGGTTACTGATGGGACTGCCTTCCCTAGGGCTCACTGGCAGGGCCTCAGCCCCCTCCTATGTGAATGTCCATGCTAACCCACGCACCGGGCCCAGAAGCATGCCTGTTTGCGCATCCTGCTCACAAGGCTCCAGTCACACAGCTCCCTGGGGGGCTGGACAAAGTAGGAGCTGGGGATGGGGGGCGTGACCCTCCTCCGCTCCACTCAGCTGCCTCCCTACTGG
>NW_017728996.1:25637513-25639442 GCF_001723915.1 Gavialis gangeticus | reverse complement strand
AGCCTGGAAACATGCCAGACAGCCCCTGTAGCCGAAAGCCAGAGGCTCCGTCTGCATAGAGCCCAGAACCACGGGTTCCATCTGAGTGGAGGCCTCTGAGGTACCAGAGGGGGAGGCCACAGACTCTGAGGGAGCCCTGGGGTACAGCATGTCCCCATCCACACCGTGCCACTGGTAGGCCGGTTACTGATGGGACTGCCTTCCCTAGGGCTCACTGGCAGGGCCTCAGCCCCCTCCTATGTGAATGTCCATGCTAACCCACGCACCGGGCCCAGAAGCATGCCTGTTTGCGCATCCTGCTCACAAGGCTCCAGTCACACAGCTCCCTGGGGGGCTGGACAAAGTAGGAGCTGGGGATGGGGGGCGTGACCCTCCTCCGCTCCACTCAGCTGCCTCCCTACTGGCTACATCCCTTCCACTACAGGCTCCTGCTTACCTGTGGGCAGGCCGGGGCTTGTCGGGAGTCCTGGGGTCTCTCCTGGGAAGTCCCTGGGTTCACGGAGGCACAGCAGGCTTTCACCCACATCTCGCACCAGACCCAGGACCCGAGTGTGGCTTCTGCCATTCCTGGGCCCTTTTTAAACTGTGCACATGCAGGGCCATCTTTTAAGAAGCCAGATGCAATGCTGCAGCAATACTGCTGTCTGAAGATGATGAGTAAAAAGAAATCCAAAAAAGCCAAATACATTTCAGCTCAGAATCGTGCAAGGCAGTTCCCTGTAGGAACCTTGCATGTGGTAAATTGTTTTGTTTATTGTGCAATGCAATTCTGGATGTGTTGAGGAAAAACTGCACTGATCAGCAATTAGAGTCCAAATCACATATAAAGTGAAAGGCTACTCCAGAGGCTGAAGTCAGAGCAAGAAACAAGTGACTATGTCCTCAGTCTTTAAAAGAACAATTGAAAGCAGTGTGACAAGAGGCTATATTTGCACTAGTGGAAGCATTCATGACCACCAACTTTCCTCTGTTGAAAATTGATAACCTTAAATTAAAGGACTACTTGAACAAATGCATGCCAAACCCTGACAGTTTCCCACATGAGAACAAGCTTCGCCAAGATTATCTACCAGGAGTAATTGCTTCGTATGTTCAGTCTACAAAATCTGCATTGGCAGAATATGAATGAATCTGAACTGTAGCAGATGAAGCATCAGGTGCCCAAGATGACTATATTCTGCACATTTTATTTGCATCTGGGAGCTGGACAGACTGCGACCTGCTTGTTTTTCAAACAGAACCATTTCACCTCGTGCCTGTCAATTTTTCTACTGAGGCCCAAGATGTAGTGAGGAACGTTATAAACTACCCCTTAGAATTTAACAAGATTTCAGTGTTGTTGTCTGATAATGCAATGTACATGTGCAAAGCTTTCTTTGATGTGCTCAATGGAATGATGCCCAATGCAATTCAAGTAATATGCAATGCACACATCAGCCACATGCAGACATGTCGGGGCATGTGCTTGCAGTGGGACAAATATTAGCACCACAAATTTGTGCTGCTACTTTGTCCCTCACACCGTTGCACATGAGCTTTGTTGCAAGACACATTGTCTTCAGCAGCAGAGGCACAAATGGAGCAGTAGAGATGTTCTGGCTGCTGGCAGCCAGAGCATCTCACTGGAGGACCTATCCATCTGTTCAAACACTGTCCAAGCTGTAAGCTTTGATACAGAGAATCCATCATCACCAGTCAAAGCAGGGATTTACATGCAACTGTGTTGCTTCCACCAGAGCCAATGCTCACAAGGTGGTAAGTGTGGTTTAACACAGTTTGTTACCATGCAAACGATATGAAGTACTACTGGCAATTTATGAGAGAAGAGCTTGATATCACACCTGGCATGCTATGCTTAAACTATGAGTGCATTTACACACGCACTAACACGTTAATCATAGAATCAATGAGTCAGAAGGGACCTAGACA
>NW_017728996.1:25631247-25636494 GCF_001723915.1 Gavialis gangeticus | reverse complement strand
TCACTGTCCCCTAGCCTCCCTTGTACTAGCACCTCCCCCATGCCACGCCGAGGCCCAGATTTTGGCCCTTGCTTTAATGTGTATTAAAATCTAGTATCTCAGGGCATTCGTACACATTCATGCTCTTCAGTGCCAGGCATGTTTAGAAGCAACCACTGCTGAGATGCATGCCTTTGCATAAACGGTGAAATGTGTGTCAGTGTGGAGAAAATGGCAGCAGTGCACTTTTGAACTAAAACACAAAGGCGTTTTAGTTCAAAAAATGTACCACTGCCATTTTCCAGGTGCTGATATGCATTTCGCTGTTTATACAAACGTATGCAAGTCAGCTCACGTGCTCCACAGACTCAATTAATCAAGTCTGCTCCAACACACTGGATTTCTGGCATGTCAAAACAGACAGGTACGTGTATAAATGCCCTCCATTGTGAGGTACTAGGAAAATGCGTATTGGCTTGTTGAACAAGCTTTAGTTAAATCACCCCCACGGCCATTTTTCAGTGTGGGGACACTGATACAGATGACACCCTGGCCACTTTAATTAGCATGGGTTTTGGAGTCACGCTAATTAAAGTGCCCCCTCTACTCCCGCCTCCCACAGTACATCTATAAACCCCCATAGTTTTTAAGTGATGCTTAATGCACATTAGCCTATTTTAATGTGCATTAACTAAATAGCATGTTTTGTTCAATGATGCTTTAAGGTACATTAAAGCAGGTTAATGTGCATTAAAGCACACATAGATGCACACTATGTGATCTCTTAAGACAAGGCAACACTGTAGATCAAGTTAAGTTTGGGGCTGAAAACGTGATCCAATTCATGGAGCTCCTTATCTGGTTTGAAACTCGGCAAGCTTTAATCCACCAAGCACACAAGCTGATGAATTTGTTGTTAGGTTCAATCAGCAGTGAGGGGCAGGGCCACCAAGGGGCCCTCAGGCAATCAGTGATGGGGGGGGTCACCATGAAAAGACCATGAAATCAGCTCCACATGCTGCGAGTGGCCCGCAAAGATCCCTTTGTCTCACCGTGATTTTGGTAGGTCCCAAATATTTCTAAAGAGCTGTATGGCAAGTCCTTCCAAGCCAGGAAGGATGGTCCAATGGTTAGAAGACACACCTTCGATTTGAGATACTTGGATTCAACTCCCTGTTCCATAGATTCTGAGGGTATGTCTACACTGCATCACCCACACTCTTGTGAGTATCTAACTCATTCCCCAACCCACACCAAACCAAAGGCAGCAGCAGTGAAGCTGCTCCAAGGGAATCTCATGGAGCAGGTCTCAAACACATCCAAGACAGAGACGTAAAAAGAGTATCCTCATGGCGTACCCCCAGTATAGCTTCACCAATGTATTCCTGGTTTTGGCACATAAGCAGAAGCAGGTAGACAGAGCATTTTGTAGTGCACTGGAGGCATGTGCCTGCATATCTGGAATGAAAAAGGAATGTCTATACATCTCCAAATCAGTTCAAGCTTTTCAGGTTAGACTAACCTGCAAATATTGAATCAATTCAGGCTCAGGCTTTTTGAATGTCAATGTCCCTGATTCTCCATCTATAAAATGGTGATAACACTTCCTGACTTCACAGAACTGTTGTTAGAATAGCCTCATTAAAAATGGTCCAGTACTTGACTACTACAATGATGGAAGTCCTACAGAAGTACCCAAGATAAACAACATAAAAAAGGGGGAGAAGCCTTGAATTGATGACATTTCTCTTCTGCATCTAAGAATAAAGAAAAAACTCATGTCTAAGAATATCAGTTTTGCCTCACTGAAACAAAAGTGTCATACCTGTTGCAACTCCAAAGCAGTAAAATCCTCCAGCATGTTCAGTTTTGTACCAGTATAGAAGTGTTTATACTGATGTAGAGTACTCCAATTTAGGCACCAAACTAAGCAATACCCATATTGGTGTAATTGCATCTGTAGAAAGGTTTTACCAGCACAAACAAAATCCCACTAGTAAAGCTTGTGTAGACCAACAGCTATTTTGCCCTGGGTTAAAATAGGGGAAAGCGTCTGCCCTGCTGGTCTTAATAGGTCCTGAGAGGAAATCACTTGAGATTTTTCTTAATCATCCAGAAAGTAAAATATAATAAAGCTATCCCTAAATGGAAAATGGAATCCTGAGCTGCTTTTTATGTTATATTAGGAATTTTCAGTATTAAAATATGCATCAATATATTAGAAAATAAAAGGAGAGAGAAAATGAGGGGCAAAAAAACAAGGCATCAATGAGGAAAGAAAAAACAACTGACAGATAGAAAAATGGATGATCTCCAAAAAGGTGATAACCTTTACTGTCACTAATCTCAGCAGCACAATCTGCAATAACAGATTTTTTGACAGTTTAAGATTTAAACTGTGTGTATTGCCATCAGTATTTTTATACTATGTAAAACAGTAATTTAACTAGTCAAAGAAAAGCTCTGTTTGTGGGTTATAATTTTTCCAGCCTCTCTCTGTTTTCCTTTGGAATAAAAGAGTGCAGAATATTCTTCCAGAATCATTACTCATCCCTATCAAAAAGTTAGGGATGGATGGATGAATCAAACATATCTATGTGCAGTAAAAAACCACAGAATATTAATTTGAAGATGGCAACGGATTTATTAAATGACATCTTGCTCAAAACATTGGCTTAGAATTTTGCACATACACATTATCTTCCATCCAAGAATTAGAACAATAGCACAGGGAAGTACAAGTGACTTTTCAAAGGTCTCAAAATAAATCTGTGGAAGACCTAAGGATAACATTCAAATCTGCTAACTCCCAGGGCTGAACCTTTAAACACAGGTTCATCCATTTTCCCCTTTCTAAATGACTGAAAAACTGTTGAGTAGTAATGGCTTTTATGTTCTGCCACCTGAAGAAACATTGGCCACAAACATTTAGACTTCTCAGATGAAATTTGATAAGGAAATAATATTGACTGCTTTTTTTGCTTTTTAAAAATTGAATACTTTAGGATCTCAAGTCAGGAAACTGCAGAATCTATATCTTCCAGGGTTTCTTCTAAAGCACAGTATTTAAGGTTATCAATGCAGACAAAGCAAATGTCGCTGTTGTCTTGAATAAAAGAGACTATCAGTTAAAATAAAGGAGCATTGTCATGAAATCTTTATGACAGATCTGAAATATAATGCTTTAAACCAACTTAATTTTCAGCAAACATTGTGCAGATGCTACACAGCTGACATTTTTTATCCACAATAAAAATGATAAAGGACCCACAAAAGCGGTATTCAAACAAACAATAACCAAAGATCACCTTCACTAAAGATTATAAAGACAGCCATTTCCTTTTCAGGAATGAGTTCTTTTATATCTAAAACAATGAATTCCAAATTATTATTTTTTAAGTAGTGTTTTTGAACTGATGGGCTTTAAAAAGAAATCAATATTTAAGTTGAGAGGAGTGCAGTGCTAAACAATGGAAGAACATCCATGCTACTTTACTCTGCAGATGTGAGATGTTTCTTTTTCTTATTGACTTGCCTGTCTATGTGATATAGTAGAACCTTATTAATTCATACTAATGACTGCAAGGCCTACTGCAAATTAGCAGACCTTGCAAATTAGTGAATAAGCAAACAAACAATAAAAGACCAGTCAAGGATATCACAGCACTTCATTTACTTTGTCCACTTATTTTTCAGAAGTGCAGTTTAGTCCTCACAATACACCCTAGTATACTTCAAAACAGAATTTTGCAAACACTACCAAAGAGTACTCATGAACATTCCTTTGAATTCAAGCTGCAAATTTACTTTATTTGAATTGATAACTGCTTCCATTTGTTGTGTCTTTATTGTGTTTGCATTTTCATTCACAAGGATGTTTGTAAAAAAAGGAACATTGCACGTACACTAGTACTACAGTGGGTAGCCACAGAACTACTAATTCCAGAGCGTTCATATGGCCACCTTGAAGGATTTCAAGGGCTTAAGGAATTATCCAGTTGGCATGCACAGGCTTCAGGTGTCCTCTGGGACCAATACTACACTGAGCATTTACTGGTCATAATGTGTTGCTTACAGAGCAACAGTCACCACGGAGCATCTACAAGCAATTCAAAGGCTACCCATAAGTTTGCATAAATTATTCATTGAACAATTTTGAATAGTGAACAGACCTGTGCAAACGAAGGCCTTTTACAGGTAATTTGCAAAAGGAAAAAAAATGGGTGAAATTCACTGCACCAGTTGTTGGTTGTGAATCATTTCCCCAACTTGGCTAGGAAATGTACCGTGGTATAAATGTGACAGTAACAGTAAGAGAGCAGTACAGTACTTAGTTATTAAAGCTCTACAGAGAAGTAGGGCAAGATCACAACAGTCTTTGTGAGAGCTATCATGTTTGCAGCTTTGCAAAGTAAGAGCTGGAGACATTTTTACAGTGTGTTCTACCCCAGGGACTTAATCTCCACATTTAATTTGGGTAGTTTCACTCCTGCAGCAAAGGCAGCCACGTATTACTCTTCGTAGCTCACTGCTGAACGCCTCTTATATATAGAATCTATGAGGTAGGACTATCAATAAGACAGCTTCTGCTCCTCAGTCAGGAACACTGGCATAACAATTATAGGCATCAAGCTGTATTAGTGCAGGCTGGTGTCACTTAGTCAAGACAAAGCTGCCCCAAAGGTATCTTAACCAGCCCATGAGAAATCATTCCAAGGTTAGGGGAATCCCCAGGTGACACAGAATCATCTTTTATCCAGACAACAGAAGGAGTGCGATAGAAGGAAAAGATATGGATCCCTGGTGATCTATGGTTGTCATAACAGCCCTTGAAAACGTCAAGATCCTTTACCCTCTGCAACAGAGCCCAAGCTGGCAGAGAACAGCTAAGAATCATGGCTACTTAGGAACCTCCAGCCACAAGCTGTGCTGAGACCCTTTAAGTCACAGCTCAGGATCTGGGGCAATAAGGCTTCAAAAGTACAGTGCTTTGGCCACTTCTGTCTTAGCAGAAGGAATGTATCACAGCTCCCCTTTGTTACACAGGTATTTCAGGAAGTTTAAGGGTTCATATCTCCTCTGCCTTACTAGCATTTACATCTAGTAATCAACTCACTATTTTGGAGCTCTCCTCCCAGAGAAATCTAGGCATTGCAGACTATCCAGCTTGTTCTCCTCCAGACTTTGCCAGAGTCTAAGGTTATGAATTCCACATTTGGGGAAATCACACTGTAGTGAAAATAGATACTTTTCTCTATGTTTCTTTGT
>NW_017728996.1:25628922-25631236 GCF_001723915.1 Gavialis gangeticus | reverse complement strand
GCCTCCAGGGGATAAAATCAGCAATTTATGCAACAACACCCCTACTGGTTTGTGTTGGGAGGGGAACCCAGTCTGCCTACTCTACTGGGTTCCAGCTCAGGGATCCAATATACAACAGCTGAAGCTAACTTTCTTCCATTCCCTGATACTTCCTACTTTATCCTTCTTCAAGGCAGGGGCTTTATTTGCAGGGCTTTGCTCCCCCAGGTATAAAACATCCTCCTTCCCAAAGTCTGACATTCCTAGCCTGTATGCTCTCCAAGGAAAGAGTCTGTCCTCCTTCCCAATCAACTCCGACTGCTGGGTTTTCTAGTTCAATAGCCCTCAGATGCAACAGGTTGAGCTAAATGAGCAAGATGTGTAAGCCCCAGGTCTCCTGGCCCTTAAAGAAACAGGCTCCCCTTTACACAGTTCTCCGTGGCCTTTATTTCTCAACCTATCATGTTAGATGAGAGCTGGGCAACTGGCAGCCTGCAAGCTGCATCTGGCCCATGAGGAATTAATGTGCAGCCCACAGGTTCCTGGCCAGCCATCACTCCCCACCTTACTGCTGCAGGGGCCTTTAGGGCAGGGCAGCATGCTTGGAGGAAGCCTGGTAAGATCACTGCCTGGTAAGTGGCAGGAAGGCTTGGGCTGCTCACACAGCAGTATCACTGCAGTTCAGGCAGGGAGCTTGCTCTGGTTGCCCAGCAGCGGGGAGAGGGGCTCTCTTGCACAGCAGTGAGAGGGAGAAGGACTGCACTCACCTGCCCACGGATGCAGGGGAGGGAGAACATACAGCACAAAGTGGGGGGCTCATGCTGCTCTGCTGGGCGGGGAGGAGGCTTGCATGGTGGCAGTGAGGGCACAAGAGGGGGACTGGAACAGCAAGGGAGCTGGGTACAGTGGGGATCCCAGGAGCCCACACAACATGCAACTCCCCATGGTGTGGCCCAGGGCCTATGACTACTGCAGCATGCAGCCCCCAAATGCATTGAAGTTGAACAGCCCTGCTCTGACTCTGCCTATGCCTCAAATTCCCACAGTGTTCAAATTTGTTCTAATCAATATTATCTTTATGACCCCTAGGTCTTGGGGGGAGGAGTAGGAAGGGAGGGGACTGGGAAGGGTTGGTTTGTTTAATTTTTTTGCATCTTTCACCACTGGGAGGCAAGTGCTTTGAAGAGTGGTTTAATTAAAGCACTTTCACATCAAATTGCTTTTATTACAGTATTTCTGGGAAGAGTCACCAATAACCCATCACCTGTGTCCACATTTTTATAAACTGGGGGTATACAGGGTGCAGACTCCAGTCCAAAAAGAAACTTCAGAATTTAAGTTTACGGGGAGGGGCTGAAGGGCATCACCAGCTTGAAATGTTTCTTGAAATATAAATCCAACCCCCCAAGGTACTAGTAGCATATCCTCTTCACTTCCCAAGCTGACAGTAAGGCTAGGAAGCTCAACCCAGTAAATACAAGAATTCTCCTCCCTTCCCCCACCACCACCAAAGCTGCCTCCTGAAAAAAAGATTCATTTTAATTAGTTTTCCTTTTGGGCCCCAACCTACTGCACCTTCCCTGCTGAATCTGAAAGAAGTCTGTTTGCAACTGGGAGAGTTGCTTCTTAATCTTATTATCCACAAAATTTGATCACTTTTCTCAACTGTGAAATAACTTCAACCAAAGCCGAATTGGTCAAGAGCCAAAAGCTATAAAACAGTTGTTTTGCTATGGATGAAAAGAAACTCTTCCAGCTCTATCAAATCCAGAACTGCAGCATGTCCTTCCTAAGATACCCTAAAACAGCTCCTGAAACTAGCTCTTCCTTATTGTTCAAGTAACATAATCAAATCCCCCAAATTTCCCTTTCCTTTCTCAGACTATGCAAATTAACAGCAAATCCTACCCCTCCTCTTGGACTTTGCACGTACTTTGTGCACCTTCAGTGTACAGTGGAGCTCAGTGTATCAGGGGCACAGGTAAGGAAAAGTTCTGTGGCTACATTGCTACTGAGATCCTGCTGTTTTTAACCCTGCTGGGCAGAAATTGGTGGCAAACAAAACAACGTCTAAGATGCCATTCCATAAACTAGAGGTTCCATTCTCCCTGCCCAGGGAATTTCCTTCACCAAGCTCTCCCCTTACCACACACCCACTCACATATTTATTTGGGTTTGACCTAAGGAATGGTAAGGAGGAGTTGCCCTCAAGGACTTCTGAATGTGCTAATTAACTAAATACCTGGCAAAATACTCAGAACACAAATGTCACACACTAACCCACCCAACTTTTCCCGTGCACACATACCCATGCATGGGTAGGGATGATGTCATC
>NW_017728996.1:25615087-25623922 GCF_001723915.1 Gavialis gangeticus | reverse complement strand
ATTTGGGTTTGACCTAAGGAATGGTAAGGAGGAGTTGCCCTCAAGGACTTCTGAATGTGCTAATTAACTAAATACCTGGCAAAATACTCAGAACACAAATGTCACACACTAACCCACCCAACTTTTCCCGTGCACACATACCCATGCATGGGTAGGGATGATGTCATCTACCTAGACTTTAAGAAAGCCTTCAATACAGTATCTCATTCTGTTCTCATAAATAAACAGGCTGTGATGTAGATGATTACACGGTTAGGTGGGTGGCAAATTGGCTTAGGGGTCGCACCCAGAGAGTGGTGGTGGATGGGTCGATATTGACCTGGAAAGATGTGGGCAGTGGAGTCCCGCAAAGCTCGGTCCTTGGACTGGTGCTGTTCAATGTCTTCCTCAGTGACTTGGATGAGGGCATGGAGAGCAATCTGTCCAAGTTCACAGATGATACCAAATTATGGGGCAAAGTTAGCACACCAGAGGGTAGGGAACAGATCCAGGCAGATCTGGACAGGTTGGAAAAATGGGCAGAATGAAATAGGATGCAATTTAACAAGACAAATGCAAAGTGCTGCACCTGGGCAAAATGAACCACCGACACACTTACAGGCTGGGGGATGACCTTCTCGGCAGCAGAAAGGGATCTTGGAGTCAATTATGACTCCAAGGTGAACATGAGTTGTCAATGTGATGAATTGATCAACAAGGATAACTGCATTTTATCATGCATTAGCAGATGCATGACGAACAGGTCCAGGGAGGTGATGCTTCCCCTCTAGGCGGCACGTCAGGCTGCAGTTGGAGTCTTGTGCCCAGTTTAGGGCACCGCACTTCAAGAGGGATGCAGAGAATCTTGAGAGGGTCCAGAGGAGGCCACTCGTATGGTCAGAGGCCTGTAGGCAAGGCCTTATGAGGAGAGACTGAGGGACCTAGATCTCTTCAGCCTGCGCAAAAGAAGGCTGAAAGGTGACCTTGTGGCTGCCTATAAATTCATCAGGGGAGGGCAGCAGGGAATAGGAGATTCTTTATTTACTAGGGCACCCCCTGGAGTAACCAGGAACAATGGCCACAAATTGACAGAGTGCAGATTTAGGTTGGACATTAGGAAGAACTTCACAGTAAGGGTTGCTAGACCCTGGAATGGGCTTCCAAGGGAGGTGGTGCTCACCCCTACCTTGGAGGTCTTTAAAAGGCACGCTTTCCTGCCCAGGGCAGGAGGTCGGACTTGATGACCTACTGAGGTCCCTTCTGACCCCAATATCTATGAATCTATGCAGGTGAAAAGGGGGTGCAGGAGATGCCACCAGTGCCCCCTACCCCTCCAACCTGCCATGGGCAGTGGGCCATGGCAGCACTTGCCAGGTATTTTTTGGAGTCCCTGAAGCAGGTAGACTTCTCTCCCCACAGCTCAGCAACGCTTCATGCCCCCTGCCAGTACCCCCTCCTCTCCCACGCTCTCCAGCAGGGGTTGCCTCTAGGTAGAAGGAGGGGCAGGTGGATAGAGAAACAGAAACTTGAGGTGCCCACCTTGGCTATGGATAGCACCAGTGGTGGGGAGGTCTCTCCTTCCAGTGCCTGCTCCCAGACTGCATGGGACACCCAGGACACTGGCAAGGAACAGAAGTGCCTGGAAACCCACTACTACAGCTGTCTCCAGCTGACTCGGGGGTGGGGGAGCCTCAGGAGCACTCATGCCCAGATCCAGCTGGGGGCTGTGAGAAGCAGCTGCACAGGATGCCTAATCTCAGTTCCTTCTCCTTCCACTGCATTTTCCCCACTTGCCTGAGGGATACAGCGATGGGAGCAGCTGCACAGAGGGTTGGACAGGGCTGGGATAGTGGCCTCATCCCCACCTCCTGCTCTCAACCCGCTCCCTGCAGTCCGTGAGCAAGTGCTAGGAAAGGGTGGTTGCCCACTGTCTCCAGGCCTGCCCAGACTTCTCCGCAGCTGCTCCTCACAGCTCAAGCCCTCGGGCCAGCAGGGGAAAGGTGATAGAAGGGGAGAGATCTGAAACCCACAACCAGGGCTGGAGGGGGGTAGAAGAGGTCCTGTGGCTTCCCCAACCCTCAGGTCATCTGGGTATGATAGCTGCATGTGGCTCTTCCCTTCCTCACCACTTTTCCCACACAACAGGGCACCCAGGCGTTCAGGGCCACTGGGAGATGGATCGGTCAGCATGTGCCCTTCACTGTGGAAGAGGGATGCTAATGCTCTGCTTAGCTCCCCCTGCACCCACCCCTTAGCACACATTTGCAGGAGAACTCATTACATCTCCTGTCATGATCTGTTCCCATCAGGGTTTTTTTTTTAAAGCCAATGTACTTTGAAAGAAAAATGGCCAGGGGGAAGCACCCTGGAATCATTCAACTATGGCAAGAAAAGTCTCCTTCCATTATGATCTTGCAGCACTTCTGTTTCCTGCAGGTTAAAATACTTGTCTCTCTTTTGCCTGGTAGTTTACCATGTTTACAACATCAAGAGTGCTGCAGAGGATCCAGCTCAGGTCAGGTTTGAAGCATGAGCACATTCTTTTGTCTGTTTCCTAAGAGTTTCTATTTCAGTCAGCTCAAAAAATAAGTCTACAGAAGTCCCTTCACCCCTGCCCTTTGTGGCACTTTAGGGCACTGTTACAGGTTATGTTTAAAACACATTAAGTCTGTCAAATGTTATGCCGTTAATAAAGTTAGAATAGTTTCAGATCAGTCACACATTCAGACTTAATGCCATCTCAGACCAGCACAACTGACTTGCTGCTAGAGGGCCTGGCAAGCAAGGGCATGGACAGGAGCCAGAACCCTTGCTCCCCTGCAGTGGGAGGAGGAGGAGGGTGACATGCACCTCAGAGGCAAAGAAACCAGCATGGGGTCTGCGGCTTTACTCACTCCACAGTAGCAGGGACCAAACCAAAACCACGGGTGGGAAGGGAGAAATCTTGAAAACCTGTTTGAAGTGGGGGAAGGGAAAAGAAGTAAAGAGAAAGGAGTGAAATAAAGATTATTAAAACATTAAAGGACCAAAATCTTGCATGTGTCTCAATGAACAGGGATTGGGTTGGGAGTTGGGTTATGGGTGCAGGGGTTATGCTGGCAGGGATAAGAGAGCTGTCCTGGCCTCAGGGGCTAGGAGAGGGGAGGAATAGCCGGGTCACAAGAACCAGCCTGTGCGGTGGCATGCAGTGAACATACCAGGGCAGAGCTGAGAACCAGATTTGCCAGGCCAAGGAAACTGAGGCAGAATGAAGTGGCCAGCCAGCAGCAGTGGCCAGGAGGGGGCTGGCTGGCTGGCTGGCATGGGGAAGGAAAGGCACAGCCAAGGAGGGAGACCCCTTGTCATTCATCCACCTTGGTCTGTTTAAATCCTTTAAGGTTATGTAAAGCATTTTTATTTTAAATGAAATAAAAGAACTGAGAACAAATAGAAATTCTCTAATGTTAAAGAACTGTGGGTGGTGGTACAGGGCTGGGCCCTGAGGCCCCCTCTGCCAGCCTGCTCCAATGAACCTCCCAGCACTGCCCTTTTTAGGAAAGGCTGGAGGGCCCAAAATCAGGTCAGTGGTAGTGGGTAATGCAGGCTGGGAGGGGGCTGCTGCAGTATGGGGGAGGCCACATATACCCATCCTGGCCAGGAGGAAAGGAGTTAGAAACTTGCAAGAAACCCTGCTGAGCAGTCTGCAGTCCCACCCCATGTGGCAGAGTTTAGAGGGCCCCAGCTCCCCAACTTCCCAGTCCTCCAGGATCCTGTCCCAGCCTAGGAGGGTTAGGGCTGGTAAACAGAGTGGGGGTGGGGGGAGAAGGAAGCTTTTCCCTCAAGCCCCCACAATTCTGGTCCCTGGTAAGGGTTGCTATAGAAGTCAGGGAGGGGGGGCACCCCTGCTTCCCTGTCACCATAGATAACCCCCAGCGGTAGGAAGTGAAGCCCCTGGGCAGCAAGAGCATGGAGCCCAGGGAAGCATGCTGCACTTAAACTGTTGAAAGAGGCTGTTCTCAGTGTGGAGGCACCAGGGGGAGACCAGTAGAGGCTTGGATTGTGGGAAGGGATAGAAGAGCTGGAAGCTGTGCATTGTGGGATTCTGGAGGACTGCAAATTAACAGCTTGGGGAGCCAACAATACTTTATCTGGACCTGGGTATAACAGCTAAAATATAGCCCTCACCGCAAGGGGCTTAACTTTAAAACATTTAGAGGGTATTTGGCACAGGTTAACACCTTTTAACGGGTGAGTGCTCCCATTTTAAGTGTCCTTATGATGCTCAAAGGTAACATGTAACATTAGCAGTGTAACGTAGGATGAAGATCCTACAGGTGTTTGTAGAATGAGAGCAGTTGGCCATATCGTGGTTTCATTCTCTGGCACTTCAGGTGGAATGTGAAGCTTGAGATTCACGTTCCTTTAGCTTTTAATCCTGTAGGTGTCTACCCTTCCTTCCTCCTCACAAGCCGAAAAGGATGAACAAGAATGTTCTCTCAGAGACTATGACCAAAACAGCTAAATGGCAGAACAGTGTTTGCTAAAGCAGTATTAACCTATAACTCCCATCTCATCCTAAAACCTCTGAACTACTAATGCTACTTTACTGTAACCATAAGTGAAGTTTGGGGCCTCTGGGTACCACTATAATATAAATTAGCACTCACCATCCATTATGTGCTCACAATACTTTGTGACAACAGCTTCTTTAAAGAACTTAAATAGGATTTCAGTGCAGCAAGTGATAATAGGAACTATTTTTTATGTAGTTAAAATTATAGTCAGTGCCTTATGAACTGAAAATAGTTGTTTAGGCAAAAATACATTACCAAGATCTAGATAGGAAAGACATATTAATTCTTGCATCAGGCTAAGCGACAACTACCATTTACACTAACTTAGTATCTGGCTCGTAGCCTAAGGGGTCCTTAGTGCACAATAACTTATAACAAGCTGATGCACTTCCCTAACTCCAGTGATGTGTTCCTCCATCGCTTGGAAACTTGCATTGTGGAAGTCAGGGAAGACAGTGGGAACAGAGGTTTTGTCCCTTGCCAGTCAGCTTCATTGGTTATTCTAAATGAAGCCTCGCAGCATTCCCTAGGATCTGCCAGCCAACACAAGCCAAGTTCCCCTCCTGTCAAGCAACTGTCCTGCAAACAGAGCCCTGAATGAATGAACTATGACTTAATTTTACCTAGCAAGCTACCAGCAAGAGTTTAACTGTTGTGCGGTTGTCTGGAATATTTATTGGGGGGTGCCTTTAATAGATATCTTGCTTAGCCATTTGTGCAAAAATGCCAGACTTTGTTACATGGTTGGGTTTGTTTTGAGTGCTGGATATTGATTTTCCTTTTGGAGAAACTATGCTATGAAGGAAGGGCTTAGATGTGCAGCACTGCCCCTCCTCCCAGTTGCAATGGGACAACAGGCATGCAATTTTTTCAGATCATATAGTATATTAAGCCAGATTTTTTTTCCTTTTACTGTTACAAGCAACCATGAGGATGATCCTTTCTGGGTTTTAAGGTCTGACCTATTGGTCTCTCATTGCAACAGTATATTCATCCAATGTGATAACAATGCCTAACTCAGACACGGAAAATTTTTAAAATATATATTGGTTTTCTGTTATCCTTGAGGAAATTATTTTGACCTTATATTGCTGAAAGTTCCCCCAGAGTTATACTGCCAGAGCTCCTTTGTGGTATATGAGTTTATTAAAAAAAAAAAAAAAAAAGCCTGTTGCAGATTTTAAGATCAGAACCTAGTAATGCAAGTCAGAGGCCTCTGTTCAGCTGATTCAGTGATAGCTCTCTTCAGTAGGGAGAAATTACTTTTGTGCAAGAAGCAATACCCAACTTGTTTCAAAACTCAGCCCCTAGCCAATCTGTCATAGCCTGAGACATTCCCTGTTTCTTTGACAGATTGGCCTGGGGCTGAAAGTTAATCTAACGTGTCAGAAAAGCATACGGTAAGTAAAGAAAGAGCCACAGCTAACCCCCTCAGCATTTTATCTGAGAGCATATTTGGAAGAAACATTAATTTACAGACAGTAAAACTAATGCCATGATAAGTCTTCAAATTAAAACACAAGGAAGGTAAAAAGATACACTAGCAATAAAAAAATAATAAGTTTGCAGAATCAATGGGCTGGAAGCTGTAATCTACACCGACGATAAAAGCTACTGCCACCAGCTAACATCTAAGACCATTTATTTTCACTATTACAGATCAATTTTCTTTCCCCTTATCTCTCAAAAAAAAAAGCCAAATTAATAACTGGATTCATCTACTATGGTGCAAGTGAACACAGACTGAGGCTATTATTACATTTCAGTGAAAACAGCAGTTGCCAATGTTATCAATATGTAATTTTGTTGTTGTATGCATCGCCTCATCCACTAGCAGTGGTTTGTTTCAGTTTCTCTTTCATTCCCTGTTGATAAAGTCTCTTAAGTTGTATAATTTACCAGTGCTTAAAAATGCATGAAACACAGGCATACCAAAATTACTGCTAAAAACTTTGCTCTGGATCATGATCATTTACTTATTGATTTTTTTTTTTAAGAGCCACAAAGAACTACAAAAGCAAGTACCACTCGCTGCAAGTCACCAGACTTAGAGATAACAGGTAATCTTTTTCCAACAAGTGCCTAAGTGGACTTAAGATACAAGATACTTATTAGACTTGGACGCTTCTGAGATTTTGGGAAGCAAAACATGTCGGGGAGGGTATAAAAGAGTGATTTTTTTTAAGCACATGAAAAGCCTTGCTCAAGTCAATAGGACTGTTTCAATAAGTCAAGTTGGGGACCTCACTAGAGTCAGTCATCGAGTCCTCAGTGGAAAGGTTCTCCTAGTGTTCAGTTGGACTCATTCTGCCAAATCTTACTCGTATAGTTCATTCCATTAAACTGCATGAGTTCGGACGTATGGAACTGAATGCAATATTTGCACCGCTGATGCACTGGGCATAGCAACAGATAAAATCCCAATATTTTGTGTTGTGCAGCAGCAGAGCAATGGTGCCTTTAGATTAAATCCAGAATTATATATAGCAACTAAAATGAGCTCTGAACTTAGCCAGACTTGAAGGGTATCTAATACTTCTTTCATACCTCACAGGAATATCTGAGGATTAGTTCATGAATGGCTGTAAAGCACTTTGAAAAATTTAAATGCCAGCTATTATCACTACTATAATAAATGTTTTAAAAAATTCATCAGGCTCATATTAATCCAGTACATGGCACTTTTCCAGTCTGATTACTTCTAAATGTATATGCTGGTCTGCCAAGATATTTTTTTAACCCTCAGAGAAGATATACTGTTAATTGCAAATGAACTACATAAAGGCTTCAGAAGGCAAGAGATTCCAAGTTATTCTGTTTATGCCAAAGGCCAGTTTAACCTAGGACACTGCTTTGTTGCACTGGGTACATCATACTCCCCATCTGCTCTATTCTGTTTTTCCCACAGAACAGAACAGGTGACAAACTACCCCAAGCCACAGGTCCAGAGCCAGCCTTAGGGATAGAAAATGTGGGCAACTGTCCAGGTTGATGTGGTCAGGGGAGCACCCCCCCCCACCCCACACACACACTGTTCCGGGGGGGGGCAACTGCCCTGGGCCCCACAGACAATGCCATACAGGCCTCGCAAACAGCACTACTGGCCCATGCTGAGGGCGCACCACTCCATGTAGCCGCTGTGCGCTGCCAGCTTCGCGCTCTGGCTGCTCCCCACTCCCCATACAGACTGCACACAGGCAGATATGCCCCAGGCCCTGCACACCCTTAGAGTCAGCTCTGGCCAATATACAAGACCACCCAAGGCACCATTTTCTCTAAGACTGGCTCTCCCCAGGCTGGAGATGAACTATGGGCTCCCCCACCACTTTCCAGTAGCTCAACAGTAACCTGGCAGGCTGGATAGGAGAGGTCTGTGGGCTGCATCTCTGACACCTGCCATAGAATAATTATGGCAGCAGCATGAATAATCATGATGTTCAACTTTGTTTGATGTTCGACACAGGCAAATTCTTTACTCTCTGAGGCTGTTGGAAGAAAGTGCAAATGAGAAATTCTGGAACCTCCTCCTCTAATTCCAGGAGAGAAATTCAAGTATTTTTAAGCAGCTACCTGTCAATACCACTGCCATTTACCTAACCAAGGCATACCTGTCCAAGCCAAGCAGCAGCTGCTTTGTGGTTGGCAAACAATAGTTTGAGAGTTGTATGCTCAAATTGGAGATGGGATAATGCTATGCTGCTTCACATCAGCAACCATGATAGAGAATTAGGATACAATGTCCATGATATGATGCACATAATCAAACGTAATTGTACACTAATGAGCTGCGTGCATGTCAACTGGCACCAGATTTGAATAACACTATGCAATTGGGTAGCTGATTGCAAGCAAGAACATTTCTATCATGTGAGCATAAGCACCCAAGCTAAGCCAGCTAGTTTACTGAGTAGGTGATTGCATGTTTTGAGGAAAGTAGCTGCCAGATTTAAGCATTATGAAAGGTCAAAATGTGATCTAATGTCACACAGATGTAGATGTGACTCATGCTTCAAATTGATGCCTGGTTAAATTTATATTTTGCGCACAGGCAGCAGAAGCATTATGCAAGTGGAATATACGTATCACTGGTCTGGCTGCACTCGGGTGAAGATGCCACCTGCCGCAGTATTCCGCCATGTTGGCATTTAAGGTGGTATCGAGTGACTAAGTCAAAGAATGACTGAAGAACTTTCATAGGGAGATAGGACAGTGTTTCTCAGCCTTTTCCCAGCTCAGGTATGATTCCATAACTCTTCTGAACTTAATGGCACCCCCTTTAAATATATATATATATATATATATA
>NW_017728996.1:25609660-25614891 GCF_001723915.1 Gavialis gangeticus | reverse complement strand
TATATATATACACATATATACACACACGCACACACACACACACATATACACACACACACACACATATTTACTACAGTGCATAAAATTACCATGACTGAAAATGCATTTTTAAACAAAACAGAGAAAACATGCATAAATAACCAAAGTATTATAATTAATGTGACAATAAGCATGGCCAGGCCTTGGTTGAGAATCATTGTTCTAGAAAGACAGTAATGGCTCTTGTCAACACGGGGTCTGAACTTCTCAAATCTTTCACATATATATATCCATGAAGCAATGTGATGAGGCACAGGGTCAGATTTTATCTCACTGTGAAGATATCTAATGGCACTTAAGGGCACTTGTACATGTGATGGTAGGGCCACCCACACATGACAAAAAGTGACAAGAAATTGTCATTTGTTTAACGTAATGGCATCACCATGTACACATGCATGATTTTTTGTGTGTGTAAAAATGTATTTGAGCATGACAACTTAGACTACCTCTGATGTATTTTAGTTTGATCAGGACAAATTGTGCTGTTGTGGATTTAAAAAAAAAAAGTTGTACCTGTGTACTTCTGGTGGTTGGAGAAAGCAGTGGAGATAGTGCACAGGGTGCTGGAAGCCTGGGCATGCTCAGAGAAGCTCAGGCTTGGCAGGCTTCCAGCACCACATACACCATCTCTACCACCTTCTCCAGCCACCAGCACACCCAGGCGCCCGCCTTCCCGCACTGCTGCAGGATCAAGCCAGCCCATTCCCAGGCAGTCCCAGGCAGCAGGAAGGTGGCGGGAATGGTGTGTGGGTGCTGGAAGCCTGCCAAGCCCAAGCTTCCCCAAGCATGCCAGGCTTCCAGGGCCCCATGCACTGTTGGATCCAGCAGGTGCTGCCTGCCTGCGAGCTGGGTCAGCACCCGTGCAGCTAGCACCACACCCAGGCGACCCCAGGAGATGCCGCCACCAGAAGGAAGCACTGGGTCCCCCTGCAACTCAGTGCTTGGGGCTGCGTGACCTAGTGGCAGCTTGCACTGAGGGGTGGGGGGGAAAAAAAAAGGCAGCAAGGGCCCCATTTTTCTGTTTATCTGTTTTTCCATTGAAGCCTGCTCACCTTTTCCACAGCCAGGGGGGTAAGCTGACGGCAGCCCCTGAGCTGCAGGGAGCCCTGGCCCTTCCCTCTGTGGCAATGGTGGCCCCCAGGGTTTCCCGGGCAGGGTGCTAGCAGTGATAATGTTTGGGCAAGCTGGTGGCTTAATGTAGCTGTCACTGACTCCCTGCCACCGAGACATGTCCTCAATGTGTCTTCATACCCCAAATTGTAGTGCCTGGGCCCACCCCCTATAGGAATCCTGTGGTCCAGCCCAAAGGCCCTATGTTTAAGATCCCTGCTGTAGAGATTAGTGAGATTTCAAGCTATATTCTGCATAACTCACTACAGATATCTTCGAAAAACTAAAGTTGAATGTCAGGTGTTGCATTCAGTTTGTTTGTCAGTGTGATGCTGCTGGCTGATGATGCAGCAGACAAGCAATCAGCATGCCAGACAACAGCAGCACATGAGTAAGATACACAGTTATCCATTCTGAGAAGCTGAATAGCTGCACTTAGCACTACCTGTGCACAAGCAGTCCAGCAAAGTCCTGGAGTGTGTTGGGGATAACTTTTTGATACAGATGGTAGAGGGGTCAACTATGGGGGAAACTCTTCTAGTCTCACTGCTTACAACAGGGAAGAAATGGCTGAGAATGTAAAAAGTTTCCACAACATAACTTGGGTGACAGTGACCACCAAATGACAGCATTCAAGATCCTAAAGGAAAAAAAGGAGGGAGAGCAGCAGAATAAGAACACTGGGCTTCAGAAAAGCAGGCTTTAAAAACTCAGGGAACTGCTGGTGGGTAGGATTTCCTGGAGGGCAAATCAGAGGGGAAAAGGAGTCCAGGAGAGTTGGCTGTACTTTAAAGGAGACTCTCTTAAGGGTGAGACAGACGACTAGGAAGTGCAACATGAGACCAACCTGGCTCAACAGCAACTTCTTCAATGAGTTGAAACTCAAAAAAAGAATCTTATTAAAAAGGGAAAACTAGTCATTGTATTAGGGAATAGTACAAAAATATCACATGGTATGGAGGTAGAAAATTAGGAAAACTAAGGATCATTTGAGATGCTGCTGGCAAAGGACACAATAGGCAAGAAGAGATTCTACAAGTACATCAAAAATAAGAGGAAGACCAAGAAACTGTAGGTCCCCTGTGGAATGCAGAAGGCAATCTAGCTGCAGATCATGTGGAGAAGGCCGAAGTATTTAATGTCTTTTTTACTTCAGTTCTCACAAATAGTGGCCACTACTAGAAAATGACTGTAGGTGACAACAAAGATAGGATCTGGGCAATTACAGATGCGTCAGCCTGACCTCAGTATCTGGACAGATCATGGAGCAGGTCCTCAAGGAATCCATTGTGAAGCAACCAGAGGAGAACTGTCAGTGATCAGGAACACCCAGCATGGATTCATCAAAAGAAAGTCATGCCTGACCAACCTGATTTCCTTCTACGATAAAGTGACAGGCTCTGTGGAAGGGGTGACAGCAGTGGATGCGATAGAACTTGACTTTGGCAAGGTTTTGACACTGTCTCTCATGCCTTTCTCATTAGTAAGCTAAGTAATTACAAACAAGATGAAAGTACTGTAAGGTGGATATATAACTGGTTCAATCATCAAACTCAATGAGCAGTCCAATGCCTCAATGTGTAGTTGGGAGGAGTATAAAGTAGGTTCCCCAGGGGCCTGTCCTGGAACCAGTTTTTTTTAATAGCTTCATTAATAATAAGACTGAGTGCATGTGTAGCAAATTTACAGATGACACAAAGTTGGGTGATGCTGCGGATACTTGGGAGAGTAGGGCTAGGAGCCACAATGACCTGAATACACTGGAGAAATGGTCTGCAGTCAATCAGATGAGATTCAACCAGGACAAGTGCAGAGTCCTGCACTTGGGATGAAACAACTGCATACACAAAAATGGATGGTGAAATGGGTAGCGAGGCTGCAGTATGGCAGAGAAGGACCTAGGGGTTATAGGAGCTCATTAGCTGAATGTGAGCCAACAGTGTGCTGTTCTGGCAAAAAACACAAACCAACAGCAAAGTGGGCTGTATTAACAGAAGAATTACTTGTAAAGCAAGGGAAGTATTTCATTTGCTCTATTAAGTACTGATGAGGTGGCTCCTGGAGTACTGTGTCCAGAAGGAAGTGGACAGATTAGAAAGAGTCCAGAGCAAAATAAACAAATTTCACAAGGAAAGTTTACTACAATGAAATTGCATACACCAATGGATACACTTCCAATATGGAGCTATCAAAATGTTGCCAATCAACTCAACAGAGAAACACAAAGATATATTATCCTTATAGGTATACTTCACAAAGAAGAAACAATAATGTAAGCCAGAATGAAATGAAATGTAGTGAAATGACAGCTCTCCAGTCAGGAGTTCAACTCAGACCTACTGCCCTGGCTGTAGAGCTCTCCTTTCCTATGAGCAATTTCCAGGGGAGTAAGTAAGGAAACTGTTAAACACTGTCCTCAGGCAAGCAAATGTAATACCCCTACATGCTTTAACATAGGAGTCTCACTCAAAGGAATATTGTTCACTAGATCCACCAGCTGAACACTTCCCAGTGTGGCGTGACTCATCTGGGCATGACACGGCTTTGCATTCAGTACAAGCTAGCTACTGCTGACCATCCTGTCAAGCTGGCATGATGTATGACTACTTCCTCTTTTAATGGGAAGGCGTAGGGAGGCAATATTGAACTGATACTCACAGGAGTCCTCACATCTGAACACAGTAAAAACAACCTCCCTGTTACTCTTAAATCAAACAGCCAAATACAGAAGCAAGGCAGATAGGCATCAACTGAAGGAAAACACTCCCCCTCAGGATACTGTTCTCACAGGGTTCCCAACAAAACCTTCCTTCAAAGGGTTTCCTCTTGGGATGAAAGCAAGTCCAGTGTTTTATCCTCTGTGAGCTGGCATTTACAACATAACCACAGGAGCTCATATGAGAAGCTCTTTGATTGCAAGAGGACAGTTGCACTGCTGTCAGCACAGTACTCATGACTGTCTGCATTTGAAGCAAGAAGAGAATAACAGATGTGAGGAGCAAGATCACTGTAAAAGGGAAAGTAACCTGAATACATCCCGAATGCAAGAGAGGGTGCTACAATGCAGCCTACACTTAGTATCAACACCTGTTATATTTCAGTAACTAAAAGCACAGCCTAAATTAATTGCTCCCTTCTAGACCATGAGATGGAATGAAACCTTAAGCAAAATGTCTTTGTAATAAATTGCACTACTCTCACAAAGCTAAATGCATCCAGGGACACACAATTTGTCTAGTATTAGGAGATGGATAATAGAGTTAGCTAAATAGTTTTCTCATGCTCTTTAAGCTTGTCTGGCTGTTAATATTCCACACTAGGGTATGTGATTTCAAGCTTTACTCAACACCCAAGAGAATTAAAATTTTAGGGCATATCTATGTGAACAACACTCAAGAAACTTAATATAAATTAAAGTGGAATAGTTAAAATACATTAAAGCCCTATGCGAAGATTCTCATTCAGAATTAAAGTGGATTTAATTTGGTTAAGCTAAATTTACTTTGGAAGTGAATTAAACTAAATCAAATTAAGACCACTTTAATTCTAAATAAGAGTGTTCACATGGGGGTTTAATGTAGTTTAACCATTCCACTTTGAAAATTAACTCAGATTAATTTTCTTGAGTGTTCCCAGTACAGACAAGTCCTTATCTTCTAAGAATGAAAATTGGGATTTTCATATAATTGTCTGAATTCAAGAACAAGGATGGGTTTTTTTCTTAAAGACAAAATCTTGTCTCGTTGTTCATCAAACTTTACTAGAGAACACACTGAATAATAAACTAGTCATTTTTCAGGCAAAACAGAAAAGCACAGCCCTTTCCCTGAAGACTTAGACTTTCTCTCTCTCTTTTTCTGTATTGCCCTCAATATCAGTTTTCTTTTTCTCCTCCTATTTCTTTCACTACATCCATCTCACCCCCCACCCCCCTTGTCTCTGTCCTTCTCCCATAAGATCCTCAGTCTTCACATACAAGACTGGGATAAGACTGCCCGAATACAAAAATAATTATCCTCATCACCCATTCAACTTACCTACATTCTCTTTCTAGCCCATCTACCCCCCCCCCCCCCCCC
>NW_017728996.1:25607575-25609649 GCF_001723915.1 Gavialis gangeticus | reverse complement strand
CATCTCCCCCCCCCCCGCCCCCACCATCATACGTACAGCGTGGGGATTTGAAAACCCTCCAGCACACTGACCCTGCTAGCCACATAAAGATTGAAAGCCACCATTAGGAAGCAATTCCAACGTAAGAACCCACACCAGGATGCTAAGAAAAGAAAAGATGCTGGAATTTCAAACAGGGTGTTGACCTTAGCAGCTCCATCTACTGACCTCAGCCTCCAGCTCCTTGTGACACAAGGTCCAACTCACAGTGTCTACAGGAAATAAGAAGGAGCAATGTGTTTGCATGTGCATTCCCTTTTGCAGAGCCCCATGTCTGCTTCCACCTTTGGGTGGAGGGTTTCCAACTCCTGTGCTCTAGCAAAAAGCTACAATTGAAATGATTACCAGAGCCCTTTGACCCGGTTCCCAGATATTTAGAATCAGAGGTAGAACCCAGAGAAACTAGAAACACTTTTGGGGGGCAATATCAGTAAACCAAATAAGGAGTCTACTAGAACAACAAGAAAACTGTGGCATAGCCCCCAGCAAGTTTCTGAGAAAAAGATCTTTGTTAAAAAGTGGAAAGAGAGATGGTATGGCTCAAGGAGCTTTTACTAAACTTCCACTCTTCTTCAAGGAAGTTTGTACCACTGTGAGATTCTAGCTGCAGCTATTCCATGTTTCCAACATTACAAAAAACAACATCCAGAGACCATAACAGAGAGCTTGCACACATGCACACAAGCCTGGCCTACTACCAATTTCAAATTTCTTTCTCCTTAAATACAGCATTGTACACATCCTTTCACAGGATCTGATGAAGTGAGCTTAAGTCCATGAACATTTGTGTTATGTCTCCTTTGGTTAGTCCACAAAGTGCAACTCTACTTTGCCTTCTACCTGACTTCAGACTAAAACAGCTAACTATGTCTCTTCTCAACTGACCCTGTACCGCACAGCAGTGAAGAACAAAAAAAAGTAATGTGACTTGATTAAGTGTTGCAGCACTGCTGTGTCAGCTCACTACTTCATCTCAGAACATGCAACCTTAGCTATGCCATCAACTACAGACAGGTGCCAAGGCAGTAGGTGTAGTTGGGAGGATTTTATGACAGTTAAGAGCTGGGGAATAAGTACCAGGTTTGTTGCACTCAAAAACCATGCATGTACTTTCTGCTATTCCTCCCAACTCCCTGCCAGGAGAGAGAGAGAGTGTGCAAAGTATTGGAATTGACAAGAATCCTGTTCATAGAAGCTCTGGAAGTACCAGATTCTTCTGAACCGTGACATCCTGCCAAGCTACAAGCAGGCAAAGGATGCTGAGGAACCACAGAATGCCTACAGAAGCAGAGATTTCAGTGAACTCAAAAAGTTCCTGAGAAGACACAGTTTTGTTAGTCAGATATATTTTAGCATTCTGGAATTGTTTAGAAACTTTAAGGAAAGAAGAGTGGTCTTGTTAGACTGCTCTATAGAGCTCTTTTAGTTTTGCGAGTTCCCAAACAGTCTTAAGTCTTACCGGAAATATGGTAATTAACTAGATGGCTTCCTACTAGACATTGCGTTAAACCCCAGTGAATTATTCCATAGGCAAAGGCATGCATCTTGCCTCCAGCCCAGGAAAAGGGAAATCGGAGGGATCATAAGACTTCTGAAAGCAGAAGCAGTAGACCAGAGGAAGCACCCTGGGATCTGGCTATAGAAAGATGGTCAATGGTAGAACAAAAGGAACTGCAATTGGATTGTATCATGTGAGGCCCCTGAGGTTGGCTGAGGGGATACCAGGTCCTAGACCAGGTGAGGTGCTTGGCCCTGATCAGTGCCAACCCCCTTTAGGGAGGCAGAAATCAACTCCAGCAACAAGTGCTGCTTTCAAAAATAAAGCAATACTTTTATCTAAGTAAAATAATCTTCAGCCATTCCTTCCCATCTGATGGCTCAGAAGCAACAATAAGGCTAAATTACGTCTTACCACCCATATGGTTTCTATGGTCCAATATTTGCCCAGTGTTCAATCATGACACCTTAGCTCAGGGGCAGGCATCTGGCTCACCTGGCCATTCCATCTGTCCTGCAGGGCCCCTAAAAATTTTAA
>NW_017728996.1:25596693-25606283 GCF_001723915.1 Gavialis gangeticus | reverse complement strand
ACATTCCCGGATGTTTTTAGTGAGCCAGGGAGGCTTATATGCTACATATATTCCTAGGAGTAACAGAGTGCTCTCCACACTTATTATATATATATATATATATAAAAAATACATAATGCTGTCTGACCCAATTAACAGTCATAAAAAACCTCCCAATCTGTCTCCCTTACTGCTGTCACTAATGTTCACATGCTCTGGGAACTCAGTGAGGGCTGAGTACTGATTCTTTTTGCCTAAAAGATCCAATTCAAACATTGCTGGGTTGGTCTAGACCTCCTGGTCATTATCAACCAAACCCTTGTCTTTTGGGGGCCAATAATTGTCTGCTGGTTTGTTAGTCAATCTCCCTGAAACTATTCCCCACTCCAAAAGCAGAGAGAATGGCTCACAGATGCACTGGGAACTGAAAATGGTGATGCTTCCCATGGTGTGGGTGTCTCCATGCCAATTCCAAGCCAGACTAAAGATACCATAAAAGTCTTGTAAAATTATGTCCTAGGCACTTGGAGAGCAGCCAGTTCTGCTAAGCTGATCCAAGGTACTTGCACTCTGCCAAGCCCATTGCCCATGGTTTACATCCTGAGGTTCAAAATAATTCAGAGCAAGCATAAGGTCTTTAATGCAGTGACCAAAGACCCTACATGTGGAATAACCATCTGTGGATATATCCTTTGGTACCACTCTGCTGGACTCTGCAAAGCTTTACTATTTAGGACATTTAGACAATCCCCCTCTTCTTCTTTACCAACAGCTTCCTTGGCTTTTTTTTTTTGGCCCACCTGGGTTCATTTGCCACATTGCTGACAGCATGACCCACATATGATTTGCTTTGATTGCATCTACTGCTAAATATACAGCACCCAAAATTATAACAATAGACACTGCAGAAATCAAATAAATCCACCAGAAAGTTAAAACAACAACTGTTTGCAGCAAACATACATGTGAAACTGTGTTTGATGCCCCTAGCAATCTCTCCACATTGGCAAATTAATTACCAATAACTATGTGAAGGCTATTTTAGTGAGAAGTCAAATGAAAGAGGATGTTAAGGTGGAGAAAATATTCTTTGCAAAGATAGGATATTCTTATGGCATTAATCTTTTTAATAAAGTGTGAGGGGATAGAGCCAGAACAGTGGGACAAACATAGCCATACTCCAACTCCTAGAAGAAATGTTTTACCTATTTCTATACTGTTTCAGAAATATTCTCCTCAGCCTCTAATTTAACAAGCTGCTAATGCTAAGAAAGCCTCTCCAGCTTTCCTGAAAGAGCAATAACTAAAACAAGACAGGAAAAAACAACTTTGCTTACAGGGAACTTCAAACAACAGCACTGAGGTGAACTTTTAGACCAGTGATCCTCAATCAGGAGTTATTTTTCGGCAGTAAAGAGTGAGAACAAAGAGCTGGCATTTTCTGAGGGGTGTTGCAAGTCTATCCAGGGGTGCCTTGAGTCTGTAAAAGGCTGAGAACCACTGTTTAGACCCTTTCCCTTCTCTCAACAATGGTTGAAGCCTAAAGACAAGTCATTCAAGCCATAGTACCCTGTTTGCAAGTACTCCAGCTTTAATCCTATGAGGACCCTGCAGCAGGACAACACTTGAAGACCACACCACGAAAAATGGCTTAACTAGACATTTTTTGACAGAAGTCAAAAACTACAACCACCACTTTGTACCCTGAGCAATAAAACTGATACACTAATGGGTCATGACACCACTCAGGAAAGTCACTTTTGCACCCCATAAATGGAAACTGCATACGTAGCAAAAACATATAAGGACATAAAAACCCCACAAAATATATTATTCTTGGACTTCCAGCTGTAGACAAAGACAAAGGACACTTAACAGCAAGGCTGACATTTCAGAAAATCCAATAAGAGCAGAAGTGAAAAGATAACAGTTCTCCTAAAAGAAGCTGAAACAAGTCATTCAACAACTGCTATCGAAGACTGGGACCCCAATACCTTTAAATATGCACTGTATGTAGAAAACAGGTTTTTGGACTCAGAAGCGGCCACCACAAAAAGGAAAATCTTGACTTACACAAATCTCTCTTGCATGCTAGTCTGGTTAACTTAAAAATACAAGAGAAATGGGCAGGGGCAGAGATCTGCATACCACTCCTACTAGAAATGTGAACTTAGAATAACTAAGTAGGAGAAAAATATGGTCTTGTGTAATGTGTAACATGATGATTCTCTGGGGCCCTGCACAGGCACAGCAATCCACTGGCATGCTATACATTGAAGGATTAGGGCCTGTGTTTAATTCTGCATTAGAATTTCTGAACAAAAAAAGCATTTAGAGTATGATTTAAACTGGCAATAGGATCAAACCAAATCCAGGCTTAAACACTTTTAATATTTTCCAGAGGGGTCTAGGAGAGAAGGGGACCAGATACAGATGCAAGGTGTTCAGCTAGACCTTATTTTTATAAAGGGATGAACTGAAAAGCCACCCAAACCTTGGGATTTTTAAATCATCATGTGGCCTTCTGAGTTGAAAACTGAGTGGCCCAACTAGGCTATGGGCTTAGAGCAGGGGTGGGCAAAATACAGCCTGCAGGCCAGATCTGGCCCACCAGGCCATTCTATCCGGCCCATGGGGACCCTAAAAAATTTAGAAAATTAATATTTATCTGCCCTGGTTCCTGTCAAAGATGACAGGAGCCAAGGGCAGTAGGACCCAAGGGAAGCCCTGGCAGGCTCCTGCAACAGCAGGCCCCCCTGCCCCCCCCCCAGCCCTGCCTAGCAGGGGCTTCTGGCCTGGGTCCATGGGGCTGCTCGTGCCTGCGTCCAGGAGGAAAATTCAGGTAAGAAGGAGTGCAAGGGCAGGCAGGGGAGGATCACGGAGATTGTCCCAGTCCTCGGGGCCGGGCCAGCTCCTGCTGAGCCCCATGGTCCAGCCGTGCAGCCAGGAGCGGCGGGGAGAAGGAAAAGTGGCAGCGGGGGTGAGGGTCGGGGGGGGTGGTAGCAAGTGGGAGCGTGGGGCCTGGCCCAGTGTCCCAGGGCCAGTGCTGGCAGGGCCCAGATCGGGGCGGTAGGAGCGTGGGGTGCAGGCTGTCTGTGGAGCTGGGCTGGGCTGCACCAGCAGGGAGATGGTGGGGAGATGACCTAGCTCCCTAGAGCCCCTGCTGGCCGGGACACTGCACTCCTGCTGCCCTGCTCTGGGCCCCACTGGCACTGGCTCTGGGACACCAGTGTGGGCTCCATGCTCCCTCCCAGCTGCTGCTGGCTCCTGCATGCCCATTCACTCCCAGTGCCCCTGCCCCTGCCCCTGCCCCTGCCCTGTGGTACAGGCAGGGAGTAGCACACAGCCCCAACCTTGTGCTCACCCGCAGGGAACAAGCTGGTGCTCAGCACAGGGGAAAAGCAGCCTCCCCCACATCGTGGCTGGTGCTTCCTGCTGCAGCTGCTCAGAGCCCATGTGGGGCTGTCCTGCCTCTCCACCACATCACTGCCGCCCCATCAGGCAGAGGTGGCACTGGTGCAGGCACAGGTAGCTCTACGTGGGCTCCAAGTGGCTGCAGCATGGGGCATCGGCCACAGGAAAGGGGAGCAGCCGCTTCGCCCCCCCCCATGCTGAGCACCAGCTCATTCCCCACAAGCTGCTGCTAGGCGCAAAGGAAAGTGGCTCCCCCAGTCCCCACCACCCTGGCAGTGTTTGCTGCAGCTGCCTGCCCAGAGCCTGCCCTGCGCTAGGCTGTGGTATGGCTGCTTCACTACCGCCTCTGTGCTGCCCAGCGCAGCAGCAGTGGAGCAGTTGCTGGGCAGCACAGAGGCAGCAGTGAAGCAGCCGCACCACAGCCTGGCGCAGCATGGGGCTGCAGGCAGGCAGACACACCAAACAGTGTCTGGCGGCAAGCGGGGCTGGGAGGGCGATTTCCTCTGCACTGAGCAGCAGCTTCTGCTGAGCCCTGATGGGCAAGCCTGGAGCTGGTGCAGGGCCCAGGCTAGTGGCGGCAGCAGGGAACAATCTGGTGCTAAGCGTGAGGTAAAAGCAGCCACTCCCCTTCCCCATGGCTGGTGCCCTGTGCTACAGCCGCTCAGAGCCCATGCAGGGCTACCTGTGCTTTCTGTCTATTGCCATCACTGCCCCATGGGGCAACAGTGATGTGGCAGAGAGGCAGGACAGCCCCGTGTGGGCTGCAAGTGGCCGCAGCATGGGACGCCAGGCACAGAGGATGACATTTTTCCCCTGTGCTGAGAACCATCTCATTCCCCGCAGGTGAGCATGGGATCAGGGCTGCACATTGCTCCCTGCCTGTATTGCAGGGCTGGGGCACTGGGAGTGAATGGGTGCATGGAAGCCATCAGCAGCTGGGCAGAAGCACAGGCCCCGTGCTGGTGTCCCAAAGCCAGCACCAGCGGGGCCCAGAGCAGGGTGGCAGGAGCAGTGTCTCAGCCGGCAGGGACTCTGTGGAGCCGAGCCAGTTCTCCCCTCTCCCTGCTGGTGCAGCCCAGCCCAGCTCCACAGACCCTTGCCAGCCCACACCCCACGCTCCTACTGCCCTGCTCTGGGCCCCACCAGCGCTGACCCTGGGACATTGGTGTAGGCCCCATACTCCCGCTTGCTTCCACTCCCCCCTGCCACTTTCCTGTCTGGCCGCTCTGTACTACACGGCTCCCATACCCACATCCATACCCGCACATGCACATCCACACAGACCCCTATATGCAATCACTTCTGCATATACACCACAAACACCCACAAATCAGGACAAAAATAGATTTTTTAATTAAATTAAAATATATTATTATGGGTGTTTGATTTCTAGTATATAATTTATTTTTCTTTTCCCTAAGATGGCAAACCCTCTTCCCCAAAGGCGTACTTCCCAGGGGAAGGGGAGGGACTTCCAGTGACAAAGATCAGAGGTTAGGGGCAGGACTTCCAGCCCCAAGATGGTGACCAGGGGGCGGGGCACCTGTCAAGGGGCAGTGCTACCCATGTGGCCCTCAACAACTTGTCAAAACTTGGTAAGTGGCCCTCTGCCCAAAATCATTTCCTGCCCCGGCTTAGAGAGTCTGCAAAGCATCCTGGGCTGAAGACTGCTCCTTCTGCTAGTCTCCCAGATTTCCCTATCTACAGCAAGGGCTTCAGTTATCCCTGCCCTCCCTGGCTCAGAACAGGCCCCACATGGCCACCTAAGCTGGAAAGGCAATATAGCAAATGGAGGGATGGAAAATAAGGTTGGGTTGTGCAGAAGTTGATGATCCCCTGAGTGAGAGGCGGGGGAGTGGGAGTAGGTGGGGTTATAGTGGATTGTTTTGGATCTCGGGGTCTTCTGAGAGGAGTTTGTTTCATTACCTTATCTTTTTTTAATGTTTTATTCTATTTTCATATGTTTTTGTCTATTATTGTAAGAGGCTCTGAAGCTTTTTCAAAAAGAGTGTGCATATAAACTTAATAGATGAATAAATAAGAATAATCTACTACTGGATCTCAGTTTTGCAGTTTGAGTCTATTGCCAATGATATCTTGGAGGAACAGCTGTTTCTGATGCTTTAAGTAAATACCAACACTGACAGTAAAAACAGTTTACTGCATTATATGGAAGCTACCGATGGTGAAACCTGGGTATTTTTTTTTACCTCTCCCTCAGAGATCATTTCTTTTTTACTCCTTGTACCCAATCTGGATAAACTTCAGGAAAAATAAAACAGAAGAGACTTTAATAGACTTCAATGCTATTATTCTGCATCAGGTAAAAAAACTAATGTCAAGAATTGAAATGGAACAATGTGTAATTCAAAAAGGGTGTTCTATTGTTACTTATTTTGTTTTATGAGAAGTGAGAGATGGAAAAAAAGAATAGCTGCTGGAAATTCTAGCCTTTCCCAGCCACTGCAGGATTATTCCCTACAGCTTAGTTTTTAGTACTTCGCCCATAAGGTTATTTTTCAAAGCCATAAATAAGTTTTCTAAAATACAGTAAATTGAACTTGTAGTTTGCAACTATAAAATACTGCAACCTGTTTGGAAGTAAATTACCATGTGATTAGACTACCCAGTACTGCAGAGAAACAATTTCAAATATGCAAGAAAAAACAGACCTGTATTTACACTGATTGTCACTGGGAAGGCTCAGTGCCAGGTAAACTCAGTTTTTTTTAAACATTAAAACTTTAAAGCTAGTTTTCTGCACTTGGACACTCAATCTTTCCTGGTTATGAGACATCTTTCTTTTTAAAATTAGGTAAGGCATTGTAGCATACAGCTAGATCATTTCCCAGATATCCCCAGCCAGTGTGTACAAATAACTAAATGTATTAAATATATTTTGCCACCTTCTTCAACTTTACAAAAGAGAAAGAAAGCTGTCCATGTGCCTGATGCAAACATTTACATAAGAGACACATTCTGCAAGTGATAGAAGTTGAACAAGATAATTCTACAATCTGCAATAAGTCTGCATATGCTATCAAGGCAGGATTCTATGGACCATGCAGTGTTTTTGCAGAAGATAAAGTGGCAGCCAACTGTCAGACAACTATTACTGATCATATTACAAAACAAAATAAGATAAATGAAGCACAACAATTACTTACCAGTTCTACTGATTGTTTTTAATTTGAGGATGAATGAACTTTCTAGCCCAGAAAGACTGGCCAAGTTCTCACATGTATTCTATTGCACTGACCTATATGGAATTGACTATGCTAAGTGACCAACATTAAAAGCTGGATCTTTTCATCCAAGATAAAACCCAGACCCCACCGTTCATTAATGAAGCACAAACACATTTTAGTTAACAATATTCCTGTTAAAATTCCTGCCATTGGTTTGTTTTTTTAGTTCATGGCCATCCACATCCATAGTGACAAGCTACATTCCCCCTGCATACATAAAATTAGCAAAATCCTGGTGTGTGTTCATCTAAGTTATACAGCAACAGAGAAAGAGAGAGAGATGTTAAGTGCATCTGATTTGACTATGCGTTACACATGTGGGCTGTATATGGCCCATGGTAGTAAGGTGTCACTAAATTGCATTTTGTTAATTATTCACACTTGTAGCCAACAAATTAAGCTGGCCAAATTGCTACCTACCTAGGTAGCTGTGCTGACAGTGTTTAAATATCACTTAACAGCTATAGCCTGTTGTTGCTTAATATAGCTTCTCTTGTAATTTTGACAGCTGGCTGAATGCTCTAGTTAGTTTTTAGCCAAATTATTGCAAGGCTTCAATTTCCATCATAAACCCTGCAGATAGATATGTAATCATATTATGCTAATAAATAACCAGTGCTTTCAAGGTCAACAGTGGAAACTGATCCAAAATACTGTGCAAGGGAAAACTGCAAAAAACCTTAAGCACAAACTACTTCCAGTTCATTTTCCACTAATACCTAATGCTTTATTAGCCGAGTAAATGCACTTTTGATTTCACCCCACCATCTAATTTGGCATCCAGAGAAACTAACTTCAGGTAGAGGAAGATACTTGACTTGATGATGGCAATCATCTCATGGCAATATCTTGTATTTCCATAAAACTTCCTGGATGAATAGCAGGTATATAGTGATAAGAAACAAATAAGAGTATCACAAAAATGGTAACTGCTTTCCACGCATGTGCTATATATTTATTCAGAACCATGAGTTTTTAGAAATGCAGTGTTAAAGTCTGGCTGCGATTAATTCTCTTTCTAAGTTGATATCATGGAAGAAAGTATGGTATAGAGCCAGCTAAAAAGTTGAGATGTGGGTTAAACAGAGTCCTAGATTGCAACATATGAATGTCATGTTTTCACTAAGTGGCACATGACCAGGCAGAAATTTGTGCAATATTAGGGCCACAAGTTAGGGCTAAAAGTATATGGCTTACCACCTACGATAAAGGTAGATGTTCTAGTAGGTGTACCACATTGATGCCTATCTATACAGGCTCCCTCATGAGCCTGGGACTGAGAGTCAAAGCCTACCCACTCACTTCTACACTACACATACTCACACCCACCAAATACTTAAGAGTTAAGACCCTGAGTGCACATCTGAGCACCACTCTTTGGCTCACTCACTCACTCTCTTAGGAAAAGATTGGAGCAGGACTAAGGCAGAAACCCAGGACATCAACTCTGCCCAGTTACTGGGCAAGAAGGAGTTTAGGGCTTAGAGCTTAGGGAAGTGGTTAGGGCTTGATTCTTAGAGGGAGTTCCTGGCTCTGTGGGGAGGCCATAAAGCAGGGGCAAACAAAATATGGCCCGTGGGCTGAATCTAGCCCACAAGGCCATTCTAACCTGCCTGTGGGGCCCCTAAAAAATTTTAAAAATTAATATTTACCTGCCCTGGTTGCCTGTCAAAGATGACAGAAGCAAGGGGCGGTAGCACCCAGGGGAAGCTGGCAGCAGGATCCAGCAGCCCAGCAGCAAGGCCCTCAGGGAAAGCAGTGGCAGGCGGGGGGTGGGAGGGCAGGAATGCACATGGGAGTACAGTGACAGCTGGACAGGAGCATGGGGCCCACACCAGTGTCCCAGGGCCAGCACCAGTAGGGCCCTGAGTGGGGCAGCAGGAGGACAGGGTCTATGGAACCTACCAGCCCAGACCCTGTGCTCCTGACACCCACTCTGGGCTCCACTGGCCCTGGCTCCAGGACACCAGAATGGGCCCCACGCTCCCGCACACCCGCTCACTGCCACTGCCCCCCACAGTACGTGGCTCCCAGCTGAATCACTGGACCGCAGGAGCACAGGGCCAGGAGTGGGAAGGGGTGTGTGTGTGGAACAGGGCCAGGAGTGGGATGGTGTGTGTGTGTGTGTGTGTGTGTGTGTGTGTGTGTGTGTGTGTGTGTGTGTGTGTGTGTGTTCACACGTCTCTGCAATGAGTGAGGGGGGGAGAGAGACAGAGAGAGCAATGAGGGAGGGGCAGAGTGAGTGCATGTGTGTGTAGGGCAAGTCCCACATGCACACCCCACTATACACATGCACCCACACACCCCTCACACTGCCATACATGTAGATCCCCACACTCACACCCCAGCCACCCTACCCCCGCGCACAGCCTCCCACAATCCCCATACCCACCCACACACACCCCCACATGCTCCCTCACCCCACACCTACATCCCCCACACAAGACCTCCACACTCCCCCCACAACCCACATACCCACAGCCCCCCACAACCCACCCTCCACAATATACAAGAGTAAGACTTCATTATAAGCTATTGTAATAGCACCTCTATGTACACTACACAAACGCATGTAAATCAGGACAAAAATATTTTTTAATGAAATTAATGGATGTTGTAGATGTTCCATTTTTAGAATATAATTTGGTATTTTTCTGGTTCTAACATGCCAAAACCCCTTGCTGAAAGGAGTACTTTCAGGGGCAAAGGGGAGGAATTCTAATGGCAAAGGTCAGTAGTTAGAGGATGGGACTTCCGGTCACAAGATGGTGACCGGAACTGACTAGAAGGTGATTGGAAGGTAGCAAATGTGGTCCCCATCTTCAAGAAAGGGAAGAGGGAGGACCCGGGCAACTATAGGCCCGTCAGTCTTACCTCAATCCTGGGGAAACTCTTTGAGAAGATCATCAAGGAGCACATTTGTGATGGGCCGGCATCAGAAATGATGCT
>NW_017728996.1:25595817-25596170 GCF_001723915.1 Gavialis gangeticus | reverse complement strand
TTGTTGTTCTCCTGCCCTGGCGGGGGGTCGGGCTAGAAGATCTACTAGGTCCCTTCCGACCCTAAATCTATGAAACTATGAAACTATGACCGGGGGCAGGGCTACCCATGCAGCCCTTGACAGCTTGCCAAAACTTGGTAAGTGGCCCTCCAGCCAAAATAATTGCCCACCCCTGCCATATAGACATACCTTATTACAAACAGATGGGCAATTCCAATTGCATGCAGTGGAGGGCACTGATCCACACACTCACCAGCTGATTACCAGGGGGAACCCGCATGGCCCAGATCTGCGCATGGGGGAGGGGCAGACTGCCCACTGTGGGATCGGGGGGGGGGGGGCCAGCCCCCGGC
>NW_017728996.1:25588814-25590817 GCF_001723915.1 Gavialis gangeticus | reverse complement strand
GGGGGCCAGCTCCCTGCCACAATAGGCACTCCTAGTGGGCCAGGGGAACCCACACCCCCCCCAGATCTGTGCACGAGGCGGGTGCAGGTTCATGTTCCCTGCCCTGCTGCCCTTCCCTGGGGCCTCCGCAGCCCAGCAGGTGCTACCCAATGTGGCAGGGAACAGTGGAGCCATGCGAAGAAACTGCCTGTCACTGCGAGCTCTGTGCTGCCCTGGCGACATGCCCTCTACATGTGTGGTGGCAGTGCAGGGTTGAACCTTGCAATGCTGCCACACGTGCAGGGGGCATGTCGCCAGAGCAGCACAGAGCTCACAGCAACAAGCAGCTTCTCCACATGGCTCTGCTGTTCCCTGCTGCACCAGGTTGTGCTTGCTAGATGTGGAGGCCCCAGGGAGGGCAGCAGAGTGGGGAGTCTGAGGCCACAGCAAGCAGCCTGCAACCACCCCTGCCCCACACACAGATCTGGGGAGGGGCATGGGTCCCCCCCCCAAGCTATTGGGCGTGCATGCAGTGGTGGGGAGCTGGCACTGCCCCACTCCCAGAAGAGCCACCCGTGGCCCCATTCTGCTCCCCACTGGTGCCCTGCAGCTGTGCATTGCAACCCCAGGCCCCAAACTCCACACACCACCCAGCTGGGCAACAGCCCCAGTCCAAGCCCTGCCCTACTCCCTTCCTTCCCTACGAGGGCTTAATGTCCCCCCCAACTTAACTGTGGAAGCTGCTCTCCAGGCTGCTTGACCGCCCTCCTCCCGCTCCTTCTCAGCCCCCTACAGGTTGTAAATCTGCCAGCCTGCAGCGGGCTCATCCCAGAACTGCAAGATCTGTGGGTTTCTCTGGTAAAATGAGAAATCAATGTTTGCCTCCAGTAAAAGGTTACATGGTTTACTCCGTTTTCTGTGGGAAACAGAAAACCTGGATCCCTGCTTATTACTGTGCTGTTGTTTGAAGCACTAGCAAAGTAAACAACAAACACATCACTGCCATTTTTCAATCCACTGGAGTTACACAATTTATCTTTTTGTACTATCCATCCAAGAATGGAATATCTTCAAATATATGCAAGCACAGGTGCTGCTCCATCCTATTAGCACCTGAGATTTCTGTCCAGACTTTGATGTGTCGTGGAAGGCTTTGAGAGTAGGAACATATCAGGCAAGATGGCCATAATTCAGGCTTTTGTTGGTGAAACTGTCCTTTATAAGATTCTACTAGCTATACATTCAGGGCAGCAAATTTAATGATCAAGAAAGGGACCAAAATATGGGTTTGACTGCTTCCTAACAAATAAAGTTCTCTTGAAGACTCACAGTATAATTCAATACTCGTCCAAGACAGAAACTTGCCATGTCCTGATTTATGGCCCCCTTAACCAGAGTTCCAGCTGTTGTACTGGTGCAAGTTACTTCAGACAAAAGATAGCTTCATCCCCAAATCTGTTATTCTTATTTGTTAGGATGATATTCATGCAAGTAGTATTTAACAGATGTCAGTGGGAGTGTCAGAAGAAAGAGTTGCAGGGCTAAGCCCCAAAATTGTAAAATAATATATTTCCAGCAATTAAAAGGGAATACATTCAGTATAAAAATACCAGTTTTAGCTAGTAACTGACTTTTAAGAGATGAAATAGTATTTTGACTTATTAATTTTTTTATTTAAAATATTTTAAGTATAAACACATATCACCCCCTGGGCAACAGTGACCACTGCCTGCTAGAATTCACCATTCAGCGCAAGGTAGCAAAGGCAAGCAGTCAGGTGGTGGCCCTGGATTTTAGGAGGGCGAACTTCAACGAGCTAAGGAGGGTGGTTGGAGAAGCGCTGAAGACTCAGAGGGGAGGGGAGCCGGGTGTCCAAGGGGAGTGGTCGCTCCTTAAGGAGACGATCCTCCAAGCCCAGAGGAAGGTAATCCCCAGGAGGGTCAAAGGGGGCAGGAGAGCATATAAGCCTCCATGGCTCACTAAAAACATCCGGGAATGTCTCCTTGCCAAAAAGGAGGCTTACT
>NW_017728996.1:25580672-25588453 GCF_001723915.1 Gavialis gangeticus | reverse complement strand
TCCAGTTCTGGGCGCCGCACTTTAAGAGGGATGTGGACAGCATGGAGAGGGTCCAGAGGAGGGCCACTCGTATGATCAAGGGACAGCAGGGTAGGTCCTATGAGGAAAGGTTGCGGGACCTGAACTTGTTCAGCCTTCAAAAGAGAAGGCTGAGGGGGGATCTTGTGGCCTGTTATAAACTGGTTAGGGGGGGACCAACAGGCACTGGGGAAGTCCCTGTTCTGCCGAGCACTGCCAGGAGTGACCAGGAATAACGGTTACAAGCTGGCAGAGGGTAGATTTAAGCTAGATATCAGGAGGCACTACTTCACGGTTAGGGCGGCTAGGATCTGGAGCCAACTTCCAAGAGAAGTGGTGCTGGCTCCTACCCTGGGGGTCTTTAAGAGGAGGCTAGATGTACACCTTGCTGGGGTCGTTTGACCCCAGTACTCTTTCCTGCCATGGCAGGGGGTCGGACTAGATGATCTACTCAGGTCCCTTCCGACCCTAGAAACTATGAAACTATGAAACCTTGACCCTTTAAAACAATGAGTACTAATTAACAGCTGACATGAACAAATTCTAACTCTAGCAATACACTTTCATTTTCATGCACGTCATCCTGAAAGTTACCACTCTATTCCTCTCATCACTTCTACAATTACTTCATATTCTGTAATGGTGTTGCCCATGACATGTATGCTGAACTTGTAAATCATTGGTCCTGTTGCACAATAATGTCCTAAAGAGCCACTGTTCACCATGGGCAAAGCAAACAGAAAGCTCACTTAAAATCTCTACATGAAGGAGGAACAAATGCATCAAGAAGGAATAGAAAATATGTAGAATGTTATTTATTTTAGAATAATTTTTCATAGATTTCATAGACATTAGGGCTGGAAGGGACCCTGAAAGATCATCGAGTCCAGCCCCCTGCCTGAAGGGCAGGAAGTCAGCTGGGGTCATAGGATCCCAGCAAGACAAGCATCCAATTTACTCTTGAAGGTGTTCAATGTAGGTGCTTGAACCACCTCTGATGGCATGACCTTCTCTCTTCTGCATAACATACAACTATCTATAAACATTAATGAGGGTTACACTAAGGACCAAGGGGAAAACAAAACCCAGATTTTCCAAAATTTATTAATAGACCTGTATATATTTTAAAATACTTGTGGATTTTAAACCACAAAAGTATAAAGCATATCATGTTTCTATTGGCAGAAACTATTTGTAATCAGTTACAAAGATATGCTGCTTAAATTAATTAATCTTGAACCTAACAACTATCACAGCAACTAACTACCAGTCAGTTTATTCATGTGACTAGATTTCATGTGTCTTATGATCAGCATATGTTGATGCCTGAGGCACAGGAAAGAAGGTAGATGAAGCAAGAACTGATAGCTAAGAGGCAGGACCCAAGCAGATATTAGGGAGCAATTTTAAAATACAAGTACGGCACAAGTGCTAATCATATGATAGATAATTTGTGATGCACTGCGTTTAACTGTGAACACTTAGGTAGAGGATTCTTTTGACCCTGAAAAAGGAAGGACAAATGAAAAACACAGGACAGCTGTTTTGCATATGTATTAAACTCAGCTTGACTTTTCTTATCTAGAGGGACCAGCTGTAGGTGGCAACAGAAGTGTGTAAAAATCTAGCCAGAAAAAGAAGAAGGTTGCTGGCCTATGTCACATGCATGCATGAAGTGTCAGAAGCTCTCTACAGAAGATGAGAATAAAAATGGGAAACTAAAAAAGCAGGACATTCTGCTCAGAGATCACGCATTAAAAGCATTCACATCATAAGCAGAAGTATTGCCTAGTATGAACTGTCTCAGATTGGCAATACAAACACCTATAAACCTCTCTCATGTTTCATTTCCAATACAAGTAAAAAATACACAGTTTTCTATCACTGTGGCTTATGTGCATTTCACACAAGTCTCAAATGTTATATGAGACGCAATGAACTGGGAAATATCTGTATGTTTTTTTTACAAATAGTGTGCATATCCATATGTGATTGTTCATGATGGATTACTTCCTAATAGGTAAGATCATAATGGGGCTGTTAGAAGCAGGAAAGAAAAACAATGACCTTGACAAGAAGCATTCAAGCAAACATTCAAACTACAATAGACAAGTTATTATCTATAAAGAAGCTATATGCCTGGCACCAGCAAAGTTACACAGCTGTTTTTTCAAACCTAAGAAGAAAGACATCAAAAACACACCAGTTAAAAGGATTTGTGCTATAGAAAGGCTGGGCCAACTAGATTGCCAGCACACTGACAGAGACAGACACAGGCTGCATGCTGCAAGAAGCAATCCATCTCTCCTAGTCAGAGGTGGGGTGAATCGGGAGGAGGGGGAATATTGAAATTGATAAGGAAAAAATTAAGACACAAGTGACACCTATAGATATAGGCTTTTTGTTGGCTTACCCTTTTGCGCTGGAACAAATAAATTAATAATGACATGCTTTGTGAAGAAGACATTCCTGAGTCACTCAGCCTAACCAGTCACTGTCACCAATCCCTGAAGAAAAATGGCATAAAAATGACAAAATGAGTTAGCCCAGCCTGGTTAACACATTTGGGAAACCAGGGGGTAGAGGCAGAATGGGGCTACAGCCAAACTGGCTGCAAGCCAGGCTAGAGGTATCCAAGCTAGCTTTAGACAAGATAGCTCAATAACAAAAAAACTCTCTGTCAGAAGCAGCACAGGCCTCCTCCATGTGAGCTGATTTATTCTGCATGCTGACAAGGTACAAAAGCCCATGCTGTTGTGGGCAGACTGCTTATGTACTCACTTACAGTTCAACTGAGTATCACTACACTGAAGTTTGCAGTGCAGACATGTCCTAGGAGAGGCTGCACTGCATGGTTGGCTCTCTTATGAGTCATACAGGTAAGAGGAACTGAAAAAAGCTTAAGCATGCCCTCAAAATGTGACAAGAGTGAACACCACATAATGGTATTAGGGACTTCATTTAAACTGTATTGGCATCCTTTCGTGCTCATTTTCTGTAATGATTTTGAGCGGCCTCATAAGGGCATTTGCCAAAACCACTGCTATTAAACGCATCTTGTAAAAAGTTCAAAGAAAGCTATGGCTAAGTGCAGACATTCAGAGAGGTTAGGGAGTTTAGACTGGTTAAAAATGGTCACCCAATCTAGTTCTGGGCGCTGCACTTCAACAAGGACATGGAAAAGCTTGAGAGAGTCCAGAGAAGAGACGCCCGTATGATCAGAGACTTGCAGAACAAGCCATACGAGGGAAGGCTGAGGAACTTGGGTCTCTTCAGCCTAAAAAAAGAAAGTTGAGAGGGAACTTGGTAGCAGCTTACCAGTATATCAGGGTAATACATCAAGGACTCAGCAAACATCTGTTCACCAGGGCAATCTTGGGGAAAACCAGGAGTAATGGCCACAAACTCCTGGAAGACTGTTTCAGGCTTAACACTAAGAAAAACTTCACAGTCAGGGTGTCCAGACTGTGCAATAAGCTCCTTCCAGAGGTGGTACAATCACCTACCCTTGAAATCTTCAAGAGGAGACTGGACAGTCAGCTCACCAGGGTCACCTGACTCCAGTTGTCTTTCCTGCTTAGTGCAGGGGGGCTGGACCCAATGATCTGTGAGGTCCCTTGCAGCCCCTTACAATCTATGAATCTATGAACTTAGCTCACCCAGGTGCAGACCTTATACTTACACCCAGTCTCAGTGATCAGAAATCAATCTGAACCCATAACAGTACAGAAGTTCCATACACATAAACCAGTCTAAAAATAGCAGAACCCAGTCTAAGATAGACCTGGATCAATGTACATTCAAACTTAATTGATTTAGATTAGACCACTGCATGGAACTTGAGTACAGTTACTGGCACAGCCCCAGCATTGGAAAAGCCCAGTTGCTGGCCCCAGCCCTGGGGCTGGGCTTTTCCACCCCACCCCTGGCACTGAACTATTGTTATCACTCCCCCAACCCGCCATCCTGCAAGCCACTTCCAGTGCCAGTTTTATCAGTGTTCATGGATGCCAGGAGCCAAGGAAGTAAGTATCAGTGGGGGAGAGGCAGAAGAGATGGGGTATAGATTTGTCTGGGAAGGTCAGGAGCTAAAAATAGCCCCTCTGCCCATAGACCCTGTGAGCCCCCCTGATCCTGACAGACCCCTTGCAGACACCACCTGCTCTCCCGATCCCCCTGTGGATCCTGCCTGCCCCCTTTTCCCCTCCAATCCCTCCCACGGACACCACTTGCCCCTCTGATCCCTCAATCACTCCTGCGGATCCTACTTGCCTTCCACATCCTCCCACAGACCCTTCATCCCTGCCACCCCTACAGCCTGCTTGCCCCCCTATCCACCTCTGCTAGCCCCCCATCCCAACTTACCTTAGATCAGGTGGCTATTTTTAATGCACTTTAACTTCCCCCTCCATGTATGTCTCAGATTTGCGCTGGAAATCAGATTCCCAGTGTCACACCCTTTCAGCCAGTGATTAGACCACATAACCTTTGTTCAATCAAAACAAGTAGCATTTTGAACACTCATAACAAAGAAGATGAAGACCAAGAATTATTTGCTAAATAATCTATTAATAATATTTGCCAGTAGTTCTCAACTTTTTTAGGTTCAGGGCACCCCTGAGTAGACATGCGGCACCCCTTGGAAAATGTCAGCTCTTTGTTTTCACTCTTTTTTTGACTGCAGAAAATAGAGCAATGTTTCCATTCCAAAGAACTCAGAAAGGCCACAGCTATGGATTTCTATTTGAAATCTCTGGGTTTATCTTGCAAATTATGTTTGCAAGCCTAACAGTATTAACATTATGTAGCATCCTGTGGCATCCCTGAAAGGATCTCATGGCACCCTGATTGAGAATCAATGTGGTAGGCACATACCTTTTTGTGTAACAAATACATAAGATGGTCTCAAGATCTGCATACCATTCAGAAAGAAAAGGAATTCCACCTCTCTTTGTATTAGAGTTAAGACTCATTGTAGTAGCAGTCAGAGCTCTACACACTACCACTCCCAAGCGTGCAGAATAGTTCCATTGACACTCAGGTGCCCCCTCTGAGCATCAGATCTACTGATCATCTTTGGGCTAATATTCTCCTCTCTCCCCCACTTTCTTCTTCTACCCTATATTAAAAGGTGCAATCCTGAAAGATCTCAGCAGACAGAACTTTCCTTAAAACTCAACAGTCTTATTAATATTGGTCCCTCAGACCTCCCTCCCCATCTTCTATTGTGGCTAAACTAATATTCTGCTGGCTGCCCTAGTATATGTAGATCTGTGCTCCCCCAGGGGTAGGTCAGGAACCAGATTGTGATCTGAGTGTCACAATTTAGTGCTTGTTTTCCCTTGCACACCAGCTGGCACACTGTGGGGGCACAGCCAATATTCATCACCTTCCATTCCCATTTGTACAGAAGGATGAGTAGCAATCAGACAGCAACTGGCTCTGTCCCCTGCTCCTCACCATCTGTGATGCAGGTAGCAAAGGGACTCTTTATGCCCCTTTCTCCTCTGGGTGGAAGCATTACCATGGTCACAATCTGGCCCTTGGTGTTTGTTTACATGTCTGCGAAATGTCATATTAATCCTCCAGGACATGTTCCAATGCAATGTGGTGTGCCTCTGCCTATCCATGCAATGAATGTTTGAAGTGTTCAGACAACTTTCATAATTATTTCTAAGTTTGCATAATTCAGCTGGGGTATTTTATAGAACGTGAATATTGTGAAGATAAAAAGAATTTAGACCATCTTAACGGTTCACTTAGAAGCACGGTGTTACTAGTCAGGCACCTCTCTATCCATGATGTTAGCAGCTGTGAGTGCCATCAAAACAATGCTGCCATCCAAATTGCAACTGCAATTTGCACAACTGTAAAGAAAGCAGATGCACTATGGATGACTACAATCAGAAGCTGGGTCTCAGCCTTTCGGAGAGACGAAGGATACGGCAGCAGCCTGTCTGTTCTGTCAGTTGCAGAAGAAATAGTATGTCATGTCCTGCTGCATGCTTAAAAGCTTTGATTTAAATGCTTTACATTCATGGTCTTCCATTTAGCAAGCACCACCCTGCTAACGTAACAAATAATGAATGCAGCTTCTCCTGCACTATGTTTTGGAGGACTTCAAACAAGGACTCCCTCCTTGTGACAGGAAGAAAGAACATCAAGCGCTCAGACAGGTCATAAAGTAGAAGTAGCACTGCTGACAGCATAAAAAGACTCTGTTGTGCTTCTACGCGACCATGCCAAGCTCTTATAAAGCATTTTTGGTCCCACATAGCAGTCACTTCTTATATCATCATCATCTTAAATACAAAAAAGGGAGAAGGGGAGCTACAGTAATAAGTATCAAATAATAAAATTCCATCACATACAGCGTTGTGAAGATAAAAACACCTCTCCTAGACCAGAAATAACAGCTTTGCATTAAAAAGTAGCACTAGATTTTCAAAAGCTCCAGGAAAACCTAGAGTAAAGGCACCAAAAAAATCAAAGTGCAGCTGCTCTTTTTACTGTTTAAATCATTATATATTAGCAACAAATCTTGTTGTTGGCCAACACTCAAAAATGGCATATGGCCAATAAAAGGTTTGCTGGAGTTTTCCATCTGTCGCTAAAATCAGCCATGGCTCCAGCTCATACATAGTCAGCTCAGTGTCATAATTATTTGAGTTCTAGATTTCTATCATTCATTCTAATGTAATCATTTGACAAAGCAATTTGCTAAGCATACTGCCTAAGCAAAAGTGCTCTATTACAATAGATCTCAAACCCATGGGGAGGGTTCATAATATGTAAACCAAGGTACTTGATAAACAAATTAAAAGTAGATGGCCTTTTGCCACTTAAAGATATCCTAATGTGTCTCCTGGATGTGTAAAAAGAACACACATAATGTGTAATAAGATACAGCTTGCAATGCTTCCTTGTTGAAAGCAAAGCCCTATGCATAACAGTTAACAGAAGTCAATAAGGGTGTACCAATTTATTTTCCCCTTCACTTATTGATTACAAATACTGGATACAGATTTATTTTCTTGCCTGTACTGCATGCAGATAAACTGAAATGTTATATAGTTTCACCAGAGTTCTGGCATATGCCATGGAATATTTCTGTAACCACTACTTTTTTTAAACTTCTCTCTAGAGCAGCCCTCAATAGATGCTGTTAGACATTTTGACAACATCTGTTGATATTTAAGGTGATAATTCTTTCCCTTTTCACCTAGAGAGTTGTAAAAATACATTAATGTCATGCAATGCTGCTCTAGGATAGATCTCAGATTTCAAAATGTGAATCTGCTGCATAGGGCCACCAAAACGCAGGGTGTCCACAGCCAAGTTTTGATTCAGCCCATTAAAGGGATAAGGTCATTTGCAGACTCTGCATCCAGATTAGGGTTGAGTTTTCAAACAGCCCAGAACAATAAGGCATTTACTTCTAACCTTGGGCCTGGGCACATTTCTGTTTTCTCAACAGACAGGAGTAAGACATGCATTTTTTCACATGCAAACCTTAAAAAAAAGTAGGATGTCCTTTAAGCCATGCTGGCAGCTGAAAACAGGAGCAGCCTTTTATTTTTGTTTGTGTAAGTTTATGATGTTACCATTTCTCTTTCTGGAGTCTGACAGCTCTGCACCTGTCATAACTGCACTGCCAGCAGCTGAAGCTTAGTGATGCTAGACCAGACTCCTGCCTGGTTCCTAATACTTAGAATGGAGCTAGGCTAGTACTGTGGGGACAAAAGCGGTGGGGGGGAGGAGGG
>NW_017728996.1:25572042-25580458 GCF_001723915.1 Gavialis gangeticus | reverse complement strand
GGGGGAGGGAAGAGGGTGGAAGTGGATATTCATTTAAGCACTTTCTTAAAATTTAAAAGTCCTTTGTGAATTGGTCAGGAACTGGCACAACTTAATAGCAACAAGCTGATTTGCATAGAAATTTACTCATGACTCCAACAGATGACAGCAGTTTACAAGGACAGATTTCTACTGCAAATGGGGTCCTGCACATAATCTGCTTTTGCTCACTAACAGAGGAAAAGAAAAAAAAAACTTTTTAAACTCATGCAAATATTACCAGTAACAAAGATCTTTTTTTGACATACAAATTACTGGAAAAAATGGTACTCATCTAAACACATAAGGTGTTAGAGGGCTCTTAGAACTGGATTGAAAAGTTTTCAAAAGAGAGACCTTATCTTCAAGGCTGTTGTGTTGTACAAATAATAAATAATCTTTTTAAACCAGAAGGCAGAGGCCTAATCAAGGCATAAAAGAAGGAACCTTAATTTTCAAAACATTCTATTTTTTGTGTAACTAGAGATTTGAAAAAACCTTTATGAATCAATCAGCAAGTCTGCTCTGCATGAAAAAGGTTAATGATTATCATGCAGGTCTTTTTACATTTGTTATTCTTGAATTCTTAGCTGTCTACAGTATGTATTGCTCTATGTACATATTGGCACATTTACAAATAGTTTCTATTTAATTTAAAGAATTATTTTCAAAGGCACACACACCAGGTATCTAACTGCCATTGAAAGTCAATGGTAATTTGAGGCCCTCCTACTGTTGTGCCCCTGAAGCTTTCCTCTTGAGTATTTTGTGGGTGACAGAGTTTATTTTGATCCGTGAAAAAGGGTTTATTTAGAGTGTAATTAGTCTTAAGCAATGCTGAAGGCCTTCACATCCCACTGACATCAGTGGGAACAAAAGCAAATCTGTACCTCCCAAGACTGACCTTAATTTAACATCATCACATTAATTGTCTCTAATCTTATTTTGATCAGAATGAGACTGCACAGAGGAGTTGGTACAAGGTACAAGTAAGGAGCAAGAGGCCAAATTTAGCTCTCACTGTCATAATGCTGGAATGGACGCAAAGTAATTTGTGTTTCCTTTATTCACAGCTAATGTAGTCCTGGTGTAAGCTTGAGGAGTCCAAAGGCTGCCCTGACCTGCACCCCTACTATAAGAGGTACTGTATTTTCTTGTGTATAACAGGAACTTTTTTCCCCAAAACCAGGTGGAGAAAATTGGGGTGTGCATTATATGTGAGGAAAAGGGATCCCTGTGGATCCAGAAATTTGGCGAAGTGGGGGCATGGAGTGTTGACAGCATTAATTGCTATAGATCAGGTAGAACTCAGATGTTAAATGAAACAAACACGTCTCACTCTCTGCTTCTAAGAGATCACTAAATAATGGGAGGTACTGGAAGTAAAACAAAGAAAACGTTTGTAAAAATGAAGCAGTTAAGCTCTACCAGAGCTCAAACTGTTTAAAATATGGAAAACAACTGGAAAAGGTTTAACTAGTATTTTTATCTGTATCTACAAACAATAGACACTTGTCAAAAGGAAAGCAGACAGCCAGGCAGTTGCTTCATTTCCAACACTAGCTGTTTCTGAAGCACTTAATGTTTCTATTAGAAAAGTGAACCAAGGCAAAGAAAGCTAACTGTGAGAAGTACAGAAGTGGTGACCACTGGCCCCAGCATAAAAACGAGACATACAACAGAGATTTTCTAGACAGCACAACATGAAGGTGAGAAGACAGATGAGATTGTGATTGATCTAGGAGCAGGACTGAAAGGCCAATCTTGCAGTTCTGGAGTCTACCATAACAGACCCAATCAGTAACGGGATCGGAGACAACAAAGAAACTGCTTGAGATCCAGAATTAATTCCTGGAAAAGCAGTTAGAATTTGCAAACAAAAAACATCACCCAATGCAGATCAAGGTTTTTCAGAGGGTGAACGGTACAGAAAATCCAGTACGCTTCAAGATAAGTTACAGGAAGGCATGCAGACCTGAAAGCCAGTCCATTAAAAAAAAACCTGCTTGAGAAGTAGCAGAACTTGGAAAGGGGAGGGGGGAGCAAAACCACTGAGGAAGTGTTCTTGGAATTTTCCAGGAGAGAAAGAGCTTTCAAAAGAGTACAGAGAAGAGGAGTTGAAAGAACCCAACTTTTCCATGATCCATGCCCATAGCAAACTACCCTCCTAAAGCAGGGGTGGGCAAAATATGGCCTGCCAAACACTTCCCTCCAGCCCACAGAGCCCCTTCAAAACCCAGGTAATGGCGGCTGCCTCTCTAAAAGCCTCCAGCAGCACCAGCTGCAGCACCTCAGGCTGTTTCCTTGGGTTCTGGTTGTGAGGAAACCGACCCGGACCTCAGCCTGCCCCAGCTGGCTCGCCCCACCCCGGCTCAGGCCACTTCCAGCTTCAGAAGGGCGGGGGGGCTGGGCCAGAACCTGTGGCGCTGGTGAGGGGAAAGAGTGCCTGGGCCGGCTTCTGCTTTGGAAAGGGCCCTGACCTGCAAGTAAGCCCAGGAAAGCAGCTGCTGGGCAGGCTTTCCCCATGTCGTGCCATGCTGCTCAGGCTGTGCGGGGTCGGGCTGGGCCCACACTGGGGAGGGGAAGCAGCAGCTGGGCCGCAGCTCCGGCCCAAGCAGCACCAGGGAGGAGAGGTGGCGGCAGAGCCATGTGCCACTTGGGTCAAGATAAGCCTGGCCGGAGTGCTAGGGGCTCAGCTGCACTTTCCCCCTACCTGTGCCAGTCAGTCCTGAGCAGCACATGGCTCCGTTGCCACTTTGCTGGTCGGTGCCAACCCAGCCAGGTCTGTCCCATCTGAAGTAGCATGTGGCTGAAGCCAGCTTCCCACATGCTGCTGGGGATGGACAAGCCCGGCCGGGTCAGCACCGGCCAGCAGAAGTGGCGGTGGAGCCGTGTGCCGCTCAGGACTGACCGGCGCAGGCAGGGGGAAAGTGCAGCTGAGCCCCTAGCGCTCCGGCCGGGCTCGTCCTGTCCTGAGCGGCACACGGCTGTGCCGCCACTTCTGCTGGCCGGTGCTGACCCAGCCAGGCTCCTCCCGTGCTCAGCAGCACGTGGGAAGCCGGCTTCAGCTGCATGCTGCTCCAGATGGGACAGACCCACCCGGGTCAACACCAGCCAGGAAAAGCAGCGTGCAGCTGAAAAGCAGTCCCACAGCACTGGAGGGTGCTGTGCTGGTGAGGGGGCCTGGGCCTGGGCTGGCTTCTGCTGTGTCACAGGGAGAGCACGGTGGGGGGGCTGGGGTGGGTCAGGACAAGATCATGCTGGCACCAGTGATGGGTGGGGGGTTGGCCAGCTTTTGATGCCTGGGGCCTGATGGGGTGGACTGGGTCCTTGCTTGTGGGAGGGGTCAGGTTCCAAGGCGACTTCTCCAAAAGGAGTACTTCCAGGGGCAAGGGGAGGGACTTCCAGTGGCAAAGGTCAGGGATAAGAGGGCAGGACTTCCAGTCCCAAGAAGGTGACCAGAGGGTGGCGCAATTGAAGGGGCGGGGCTACCCATGCAGCCCTCATCAGTTCACCAAAACTCATCAAGCAGCCCTCCACCCAAAATAATTGCCCGCCCCTGCCCTAAAGGCAGAGGCTAAAGAAGGATAGGTTCCTGATATGCTCCTTCCTCAGGAAATCAAAGGGAAAGCAGAAAAACAGAAAAACTCATGTAGTGGGTACATTTGCCTAGCTACTGTAAGAAAAAAAGGATAAAACACTGCTTATGCATGGACCCAAAAGAACCAACTAAATGTGTGGAAGGAGAACATTTTGTACTACTTAGAAAAGGAGGAGACATTTTTTGCAAGATGGCTCCAGTCAAATATTTTCTAAGCTTGATCCATCAGCGGGGATCTGGCAAGTGCCCTTACAAGACAGAACGCGTGTTTGTATACATTCAACACCCCTCTCAGGGGACACAGTCCCCTTACTCTGCCATTCAGGTTGCATTTGGCTCCTAAAGCACTTTAAAGGAAATTACGACACAACTCACTACACAACTGTAAACAAACAAGCCCAAAAGTAAATCTCACAGAAGAGAAACAACATATCTGAGAGAAAAATAACCTGACAAAGTATAAGAATAAATCAGAGCACAACCACCACCTACATGCCATCCCCAGCAGACAAGGAAAGGATACGGAGATTTGCTCGGAACAGCTCACTACGCAGAGATAATTCTGACTATTCTAGTTTTCTAAATGAGCAACCTGAGAGCACTACTGTGCAAAGACACCATGGGGACATGGGATGTAAATACTAAAAATTAGAGATGCCCAATCCTGTGGTAATATGATAATAATCACAAAACTAAATTGTCCACAGATACCACCAAAGAGCGTATTAACACTGCCCTCTTACAATAATACGCCTAAAAGGTAGACCAGTGGCTCATACAACAAAAGTGCTAGGAAAAACAGCATCAATGAGCTCAAAATGGAGAAACAATTTTGACCTTAGTCGTGCTTAAAGTTAAAAAATCATGCCATCATTTACAGGACATCAATGCTAGTAAGTGACCATAAATTGCTTACTGCCATGGCCAAAAGACACTTGGCAAACATCCCTGTAAATAGAAAGATTATTTTTTAACTTAAAATATGTGACTTACATAGTGACTACAAACCTGGGAAAAATTTGGTAGTTTCAGACACGCTTGATAGCATTTGACACAAGTGCAATAAAGCAAAGGTCAGAATTAGCTATTGTACATCAGTTGGGGCGGGGGAGCCTTTCTGATCCCAGGGGAATTTTAGACAGTAATTACCAGAGTTAATTCTTAGGCTGAGACCCTGAAATTAGGGCTTATCTGGATTGCATATTCCTAGCTTCTATTATCAAACTGAAAGGAGTGTTCATTGCCAGGTAGATTTTGTCAAAAAAGGCAACAGGATATATAATCCTAAAATGTTACAGAACAATGTTTGAAAAGAACTGAAAAATCTTAGAAGAGAGCCCAAGACATTTTATATAGGCCTCAAATGAAAAACAGCATTGAGAAAAATCATTAAGGGTTGTTACGCATGCCAAAAATAGGAACCAAATCCAGCAAGAGAGCCCATTTTGATGGCACAGGAAAAGTGGCCTGCTGGAGCAAAGCTGGCATAGATTTGTTTACACTGGATGAAGGAAACAATGTATTTTTCCTAAAACAGGGATTCCCAAACTGTGGTACGTGTACCCCTGGGGATATGCAAGACATCTCTGGGGGCATACGGGAGAAATTGTGTAATGGTGGATTTAATTTGCATTATAATTGGCATTTAAGGGGTTAAATTATCAACCTGGTAGGGATATACAGGTAGTTTGTAAATCTGGAAGCAGGTATGCAATAAGAAAAAGTTTGGGAACCTCTGTCCTAGAATATTCCTACCACTCAGAAAAGCCTTATTAGAAGATATTGCCAATGAACAGATGATCATGCATATGAATCTGTCATATCAAAATTCCCCTCTGTGCCTTTGAAAAGTGTCCCCCAGGCTATTTCTTTTGCTTACATGTTTATCGCAATGTGAAAGTTCATTGTGGATGTCTAGGGTTCATTTTAAATGTATTTTCTCTTGCGTATCCCAAAGAGACTCTGAACAGCCCTGATAATTCAATGCGGTTATATCAATACCATAATTAAACAATCATGCTACCGTTCATTTCAGCAATATTTTCTTAACACAATAACACAAACCAAGTTTGCTTTTCTCCTAAACAGAGAAAAAACAAGATACCAGAGACATAATATTAACTAGGCTGCATCTGCAGTAATGTAACTGGTATAGGTTATCTACATCCCCTGGTGTGGTACTATCAACAACCTCCTCTCTGCTACACCCGGAAGAGAGTTGTCATTAGGCTCACGGCCCACTAACTTGGTCCCACCACAAGTTCTGAGACCTGAGGAAGCAGGGGAAGCAGTCTCTTTGCTATGTCAGACATTAGGAGCCCCAGCCCAACTGCCTGTCTTTTTTTAGGAAACATTTCTCTCAAGTCAGACTTGGCAGTGGATTATGAGGAAACAGACCAACTCTTCATCAATTACCTCCACTGGGCAAGCTGCAACAAAATGAATTTTACAACTTTACCTACTCGCTAAGTCACATTGCTACTGAGAAAGTATTAAACATATCACAATGCTCAGGCCATTCTGGCAGCGAAGAAAAAATTCCTTCCAAGAGTAAATTAGCATAATGCCCATAGCAAGACTCAAAAAAATCCAGCCTGACCTTAATTCCAAGGGGGCACTGTTTTTATTCCAACTCAGGTGCAAAGATGCCTATCCCTTTCAGTGTGGGGGAAATAAGAGGCTTATGCTGCATTCCTCTCTCCAGCCAGTCTGCTTCTGAGCCTCTCCCTTCAATCCCAGAGACAGGTCCATCGTTAAACAAGTTAGGGGAATGGAGGGGGTTCTTTCCCCTACTGGCCCAGACAAAATCGCTAGGTTAGGTGGGGGCAGAGATGGGTTTACCAATAACTTTTGTTGCAATATACCCAGCAAAAGTACCAATTAAGATCACATTACTGATACAGAATTGAACTACAGCACTGAAGGCTAAAGACATTTAGAAATGCAATGGCACACTTCCAGACAAACACAGCTACATAATCCAGAGTACACGCATGGCATTTCTCTACAATGCACTGTATTTTGTCGATCAGTTTCTAAAACAGAGATACTCCCCAAATCAGAAAAACCTATTACACTGTAAATTTAGGTAGTACATGCTATTATCCAATGAAGCAACTTAGTAGCGCATTAGAGGGATAAAAACTAACAGCATCTTCTCCAGAGATCCCTGTCAATAGATATTGTTATTCTAATACTTAGTCATAGTTATACGAATACATGAAAAGAAGTGAAAATATCACAGAAAACACAATTGGTATTGACTGCAGATAGATTTTTTTTAACTTAGAGTTTAGATAATTTTCTCTCTTGAGATATCACTGAGATGAGAAGCTTCAGACAGTAATAATGGTAGCGATATTATCTTCGACTTTATCCTGCTGAAATGTGAATTTCCGAGAGCTTGCTAACTCAAGGTCAGCTGAAAGTTACAGGAAAACCTGGCTAATTTGCACTGTACTAATTGGCTGGTCAGAAAAAAAAGAAATATATTAATAAAGCCAGAAGATTCATAAGAGATACTGTGGCTCTTAAATCCTCTGGCACTATCAGAGTTTTCCTCTTCAGTTATAACTCTAAGGTAATTCTCAGAAAGGATGTCTGGCAGAGGAGGAAGTCAAAGCAGAGAAAGAATGAGCCCAGAGCTGGAGTGAGACAATTACAAAAAATAAAGAATAGGGAGGGTAGAAAAAAGAAAAGAGAAAAAAAGAAAAAAAAAATTATAAGCTGTAGCTTTTGGTGGTTAGATACACTGGATTGGGACTCTAGAGATCTGGGTCCTATTTCCAGGTCTAACACAGACTTTCTTTTGGCTGAGCATTAATACCACTGTGCCTCAAATTCCTGTGTGTAAGACAGGAATCGTATTTCCTTACCTCACACAAATTCTCAGGCATTGCCCTGTTGGACACTACAGCAGTGTTTATAAATTAATAAAGTTTATTTAACTGTACATTCTATTCACCAGTTCAGGGGTCAGCAACCAGTTAAGAGCAATGGATCAAAATAAAACAGTTCAGTCCAAAGGTGGGCTGCTGCTACAGCTGCTGGTTCTTCTGCTGCTGAATCCGACCACCACTGAATTGCCGCTGACATCCCAGCTTCATGGGCTAAATAACATGGTTTGGCCAGATCCACGCCACAAATTATAAGTTGCCAGCCCCTACACTAATTCATAACATTTTGTATCCCTTTCAGTAAAGTAGTTGAGCAGAGTACTAATTAGAACTGAGAGAACATCCAATTAAATCCATTTAATCATATGGCTTTGCACTTTCTGGCATGAATGGATACCACTTATGTTACAGACAAGGATTTTTTGGGTGATATATTTTATTGGATGAACTCCATAGTTAGGATCCAATATAAAACACTGCTCCCAAAAAAATCATTGTCTCTCATTTCCTGGACCATCACAGCTACAACATCACTACAACAATACTGCCACTTAGGTTCTATTTTGAGAAAGTATAACTAGGAACTTACAATTTATTGTCTCTATTTCATTTCCTCCCTCCCAATATCTCTATCAAATCTCTCTTTGTAGTTCCTCTTCTCTTTCACTAAAATGCCCCAATATTTTTCAGTCTTGCCTTCTAGACATGCCTTGTTATATGGCACCCTGCAAAGTTAGTTGAAACAGATGCCATTAAGCATATATCTTATATATTGATAAGATAATCAGAAGAGAACATTGTATCCCAGGTCACATGTAATAGCAGTATGTTATCACCTTCTACTGTGCTCCTTTGAACATCCTAAGATTTGATTAACTTCTTTCAGCATCATATGCCTAAT
>NW_017728996.1:25564228-25567042 GCF_001723915.1 Gavialis gangeticus | reverse complement strand
TTATATATTGATAAGATAATCAGAAGAGAACATTGTATCCCAGGTCACATGTAATAGCAGTATGTTATCACCTTCTACTGTGCTCCTTTGAACATCCTAAGATTTGATTAACTTCTTTCAGCATCATATGCCTAATTTGCATACTCCATATACTAACAGTAGTTTCAAAATAACCAAAGACCCCCTACATCCCTTGACTGTTATTGTTACAAACCAAGTGAAAATATACTCAAAACTCTGTGGCCTTAAATATTGTTAAAAATGAGGAACTGAGTAGATTGAAAGGCATAAAGTAGCAAAACCTTTAAGTTTTTCTCACAAATAAATCTTATTATTAGCCTGCAACATTCCTGCTACCTCCTGGGTCTGGGTCTAAAGCAGTGGTCTCCAAACTTTTTTGATCGTGCACCCCTATCAGTAAAAAATTTTTGAGCATGCACCCCCAATATATGTATATTTATATAAATAGAAATAGAAGTTCTAATATTGTCTTCCCACACCTAAGTCAGCTGTCAAAGGCATGGACATATTTGTATCATGTTCTAATTGTCTCAAAGGATTCACTTACACAAAGGAAAATTGCTATATATGAAGCAGAATTTGGATACTATTGAAGGCACTCTCTATTGGGATAAGTCTTTAAAAAGTGTTTAGTCTGGAACTTATTTGATTTTCAGTACTGGAGAGTCCTTTGATGTTCAGGAAGCCAGCCAAGACTATAGAAAGTGGGGATTGATTAAGCCAAGGCGATTGCAGATTGAGAGACAGAGAGAGATCTTGGTGACTGGAAACATAAAAGAGGCTTAATTGTGTACACTTGATTCACTGGAATAATAGATATCCACAGGTGCCAAAAATCAACAGATTCAAGGTTCTTCCATTGATTATGCATTCTCCATAAGTCAAACTTTCATTTAAGAGCAAACAAGCAGAAATCAGGCTAAGAAGTTTCGAGCCTTCTTGGCACTGTAAGTGGCCTTAGCAACATAAGCTAGGATACTGTCATCTTAATAAGTCTACACAAGGCAGGCTTCCCCAAGTGAAAGAAATCTAAAATACTGTTCTGGTCAAAGGTCTAAGAGTAGCTGCTTTACTCCATTTGGAAGTGTACATGGCAAATATTCCAGCACTGAGCTCCCTGAGGCATCTATTGAAGAGGTACAGTCTCAAAAGACTCCCCACCCACAGCTACTTCCCCTTGATTAATTACGTTGCCTGAATGACTCCATAGTTTGCCTGCCAACAAGTTACCCTCTCACTCACCCATAGTGACTGCATTACAGTTTGGAGGCAGGCAGGCAGCCAGCCAAACAGGACAACTGAAAAGCATGGAACTTCCTGCATTTAACTTACGGACATATTAACGTTCAAGCCTAATTATGGGCCATCTAAAAGCCCACGTTGTCCATCACTTCACAGCCGACAGTCAAGAAAAACATTCACCTCATGCCTGGCTAGAATAAGTGGGCAAACTGACAGACTTAAGCTGCCTTTTCTTGAACTCTACCTCCTCCCTAGTTGTTATTGGGCACTTCAATTTTGTTTTCTCTGACAGTGTTCTTTAAAGGTAAAATACACAACCACTGGTGAGCTGCACAGCATAAATTCACTAATGCCAACCCTCAGTATTCAAAAACTCACCCCATCTTCCCCAATCATAAGATTAAAAATCATTAAATTGTTAATTTGGGTGGTTAATTTGCTGCCTGATGTTAGTGCATTTACATTTCATATTTTCAAGCTTCTCTCCATAATCATGCTAGCAGAACACCAAGAGGAAGAGACGCCGGGTCCTCATCATCGGCGATTCCAGCCTGAAAGGAACGGAGGGGCCCATCTGTCGCTCTGACCCCATGGCATGTGAGGTTTGTTGCCTGCCTGGAGCTCAGATTCAGAATGTCACGAAGATGATCCCGGACCTCACCCGACCCCCTAATCATTACCCCATGGTCCTCCTCCACATGGGAACGAATGACGTAGCCGGGGGCAACCCGGACCGCATCATGAGAGACTACAACGCTCTGGGGCAAAGCTCAAGGAGACAGGGGCACAGGTGTTTTTTTCTTCTACCCTTCCAGTGAGCAGACATGGACGGCACCACGAGACATGCATCAGCGAGGTCAACCAGCGGCTTCGGAGCTGGTGTTACCAGGCGGGCCTTGGGCTCTTGGACCACGACCCGCATTTCCACACAGAGGACATTCTTGGGCAGGACGAGCTTCATCTCTCCCCAAAAGGTAGCAGGTTTTTTCTTCCAGGTTGGCTGATCTCCTGCAGTGAGCTTTAAACTAGGTTTACAGTGGGATGGGGACTCAGAGGAACGCGAGGACACTTCGCTGTCAAGCCAGGTGACGCACACAGGTGGTACCCAGGTAAGTGACAGGGGTCAGAGCAGTCTTAGGAACAAGGGGGCAGCATGGGCACCTACAGGAGGCCTCAAATGCCTCTACACAAATGCTCAAAGCATGGGGAATAACTAGGAGGAATTTGCCTTCCTGCTAGCTAGCAAAAACCCAGACCTAGTGCGGCTCACGGAAACCTGGTGGGATTCTACCCATGACTCGGCAGTGGACATCGAGGGATACAGGCTGTACAGGTGAGACAGTGCAGGGAAAAGAGGTATGGGTGTAGCACTATACATCAAAGAGCCATACACATCCTCAGTGATCAGGATGAGGTCAGAGGAAGGGAAAAATGAGGCACTCTGGGTGAGAATGCAAGGGGGTCATGGAGAAAGGCACTTGATAGTGGGCATCTACTACAGACCGCCTCGCCAGGAACAGGGGCTGGCTTCCCGGATTAAGGACAACAAGA
>NW_017728996.1:25558810-25562127 GCF_001723915.1 Gavialis gangeticus | reverse complement strand
ATCTGGTGGCTGTCTACAAACTCACCAGGGGAGACCAGCGGGAATTCGGGGAGGTTCTGTTCCCCCGGGCATCACCCGGGGTTACTAGAAATAACGGCCACAAATTGTAAGAGAGAAGGTTCAGGCTGGACCTCAGAAGATACTGCTTTACAGGTAGGGCTGCCAGGCTCTGGAGCGGGCTCCCAAGTGAGGTGATGCTCTCTCCTACCTTGGGGGTCTTTCAAGAGGAGGCTGGACAGATATTTGGCTGGGGTGATATGATCCCAGCACCTGTTCCTGCCCAGGGCAGGGGGTCGGACCTGATGATCTGTTTAGGTCCCTTCTGACCCTAAGCACTATGCTACTATGATACTATTGGGACTCAGTTAAAAAAAAAAAAAAGTGGGGGGCACAGCTGAGATTGTCATGTAATTATATACAAGAAGCTAGGGTTTTAAGAAAAACAGCAAACATTGCAAGAGTTAGCAACACTCAAATCCCCAGTTATAGGAAAAGAATATTAAATGGATATCATCAATCTATCTAGATCCAAGAAGTGAGCCACAAAATGCTGACAAAGGGCAATATTTGGTCAAACAATCATGGCATATTTATCTTTTAAACTATGAATAATGGAGTTATACTGAAGAGACTTATTTTAACTCTGAACTATAGTAGAGTATCTATCGAGGGCAGTCAGACAGCCCCAATTCACCATAACATCCGAGCACCTCAGGGTAGCAGAGACTGAGAATACATTCTACCAGCTATTTTAGAAAGAGATAACACTTAAAGAGATAATTATTCTAACCTTGCAAGAGAATGATCTAAGTAGTATGAGCATGACATGGGGAGAGCAGCAATTGAGCTTTTGGAATACCTTTAGCACTGATTCCTGCTACCGCCTAGCATTAGTTACTTTACTTTTCCTCCTCAGTTTCCACTCTGTAAAGTGGTCATATACTCCTAGAATATTGCTAAATGTTACCAGGAAGTTTCTTATTAAAACAGTGTGGGAAGGGGGTTATCCTTTCACAACTGCCCATTTACAGTGAAGACAGTTCTGTCCAAATCCATCCCCACCTTTAGAAGGGCAAGTAGCACTGCCCTTCTAAAGCACTAACTTTCACCAAGTGGCATTTCATGCCAGTATGCAATTTTAGATCCTACTCCTCCCAAAAAAGCACCCCACAGAGCCCAGTATCTCCAGCTCCAGTGTGCTTAACAGCAGAGGTGTAGGGGAAGGCGTTCATCCCCAGAGTGTCCTCGCCACCCCAGTTTCAGGTCTGGAGTGTGGAGCAAGAACAGGTTGTTGTTCCTAAGCACTAAGTTATCAGTGGCAGCCTCAAGAGAACTGCGTAGGCAGTATAAACATGCCCTAATATTATTGTGCAGACAACCTCTCACTGCTGAAATACATGTCTCAAGGATTCTCTTAAGCAAGTTCCTAATTGCATGGCAAGCGCTTTTCTGCTCCAGTTACAGCACACATTCCAGTCTACGCTGCATGCAGACCCAAAAGTAATTTAATCCAATAAAAGACAGATTCCATAGAAATACCTGAACTGAAAAGATTAATCTTTAAAATGTTCTGATCTCCTAGAAACTGTATTAGTAAATTGTACTGCAGCATTAATTTAATAGTGGAGGAACAATCAGCTTACCTTTATGGAAGAGATCCAGGGAATGGCAATGAAGCCGATACCTTGTAACAGAAGACCCCATTATTGACCTGTGTGGAAGAACCAGGCAATTAAATAATTTAAACAAGGATTAGGATAAGCTCTGAAAAGTCCTACTATGCTTTTTGTGGTTTAAATGCACCCCTAATGAAAAATGGGAATGGGGGAAAGGGTGGGGGGGGGAAGGGAAACAGATTAAAAATTCCTACAGGCAAATCTCTGTGGGCCAAAATTATTTTAATCCTCAGGGGAAAATCTTTTCCCGTAGAAGCAAGAGGGAGGAGCACTGTAAGGATCTCAGAGGGAGGCCCCAAATCACCCATCTCAGAAAATCTTGGCCCTCATAACTATTGTTACATTGGAAAAGACCAGTCAGGATGGTTTTAACCCTGAGACAGAGTGATCTAGAGCCATAGTTGCTGACTGTCATTTCATTTTATAATGGCCAGCAACTTCCATATTCAAATGAGACTTGCATGATATTTGCAGAAATGGTCCATTTTACTATAGAAGACAAAAATCCACTCCTCTGTACTTTATCACCTAGCATTACTGCATTACCTGTCTTACATTGTGCATCTGCCATGCTATGGTTGCTTGTGTATTACCTAAGCTACATGGCTTTGGAAGCAAGAAGACAAGTTTACAAACAATGGTGCCCAACCCTTTTGTCCCATGAGCCAGATGAGTGGTGCCAGTTTGGCCCACGGGCCAGATCTACCCCTTGGGCCCAATCCATCGCATGGTGCTGATCCAGCTGGGACCCAATCCTGCCTGCGTAGGGCTTAGAAATTTGGCAGTGGGGGAGCCAGGGCAATGCTAATTGCCACCACTCCCCTGCTATCAAATTTCTGGACCTGCAGGCCAGAGTCAGCCCAGGAGCCAAGGGAAAAGCCCTCCTAGTTTAGAAGAATCAGAATACAGTGAAGTAAAAGATGCTTTTTCAGTTTATTACAGAAATAAGCTTGAATAACTACAGGTGAGCATTCACCCTGGTCCTAATCAGCAAGCGGGTAGGACATCAGCACTTTAAAATACCATCTTGTGTAGCGGGAGCACAAGGGTTATTGGAAAGTGCCTTTATGAATGTTTCAGTGGAAACCATTTCCCCGCATCTGAGCAGCCAGCAGCAGCTTTGTGGGACGTACAGCGCTTTCCTCCTGAAGAGCTCCCTTCAGTCTTTATTTAATCCTCAATTATACACATGACTTCAGCCTGGAAAGGCCTTCAGACAAAGGCTTTTAGTCAGCTGGCTCTGAAGTGGAGGCTTGCGTTGCTCTGAGTCTGGCTGAACAACTTATGTGAAGAGCCCGAAACTTGTCCCGGGCTCCGAAGAAACACCAAGGCCAGGGCTAGCGGGGGCTGCAACGGCCCGTTACCCCCAAACAAACCCCCCAAAAGCATCTGCCCAGCCCAGGAAAAGGCTCCGGCCGGCTGCAGCGCGGATGCTGTGAAGGGGCAGCCTCCGCCTGCCTTCAGGGGCACGGGGGCGGGGGCCCGGCCAGCCCGGCTGCACTCGCCCCGCCGGGGGGAGGACAAACCCGCCTCACATGATGCGGCCGGGCCGGGCCGGGCCGGCGGGCCCCTGCTCCGTCTGCCCGCTCCTCCCCCGCGCACTGCGGCTTCGGGATGCAGGGAGGCTGCGGCCGGCGCTGG
>NW_017728996.1:25553808-25558663 GCF_001723915.1 Gavialis gangeticus | reverse complement strand
CTGCCGGGGGCTGCCCGGGGCGCAGGTGGGCCGGCCGGGCGGGCGGGCTCCGTGCCCCGCGCTACCGCGGCTCGGTCGGGCTTGCTCCGGGGCAGGCGACGCTGGACCCGGGAGCAGGACCAGGCACTTCGTGCGGGCCTCCCCTCGGACACGGCTCCTCTGGTCCCCAGGCGCTTTCTGCCCCCTGGAATCGGGGGAGGGGGCACCACACAGAAAGGGGGCCCGAAAATGATAACTTCTTAATCATTATCATGTCTGGAAAAGGGGGCACCACTGCTGAAAGTTGGCCCCGGGCTGCCAGGAGACTAGGTCGGGGCTGGGTGGAAATCTCGGGGACGGCCTGGGGTTGGGGCCTTCCAGAAGGGGATAAGAGGGCAAAGGAGCTTCCGGGTGCTCTCCGTGGCTGCAGAGCGTGGGGCTGCCTCGGGTAGCGCCATCCAACCCCTCTGAAGTTTAAAAGCAAAGCTATCAATTAAAGGAAAATGGTGGGAGTGAGGGGTACGGCCTCCAAATCAGAACTTCCTCCACCTTCAGTGGTAGAGGGCACAAGCAGGAGAGGAATGACAAGGTGAGCAGAAACCCTGGTCAAACTCAGTCCAGTCTTCCTTTCAGACTCCACTCCCTGCCACTGGGAGACAGGAGATGGAGCAAGATGGACCGAGGGTCTGACCCCATCAATGGCTGTTCTTATGTAACCTTCTCCTTCCACCTGGCCAGAAATCAGTTGTGGCTGTCCTCTATTGTACACTTCCCCAGGTGGAAGAAAGAGAATATACTTGCTAATATACCCAATGACTGTTCTGTCTCTTTTCAGAAAATGAAACACAGTGTGTCCTCCCTCCGTCATCAGAATTTCCTGAAGGGTTTTTTACTCGACAGGAGAGAGAGGATGGAGGAATCGTTATCTATTTCATAATTGTACTGTACATGTTCGTGGCGGTATCCATCGTATGTGACAGTTACTTCCTACCTTCCCTCGAGATCATCAGTGAATGTAAGTCCCCATAATCTTCTGTAATATTGAACAGCTGTTGTTAGGAAAGATCTCTTTGAAAAACTTCACAACGCAGTGGTTATTCAGAAATTACTGGAGAAAGTGCAAAGTTTGTTTAGATTACTTGAGATGTACAAGGAAAGCCGATTTAAGGTTGGTAACAGGATCTGATGCACTCTCTAAATGCCATTATCTTGGGGGCATAGCCAAGCATATTCAATCAGTGGTATTCCTGTTGTATAAGCCGTGTTGACAAATGGGAGAGGGTTCAGGGAACCACAAGAGTGCTTAAAAGATAGGAAAACATGCCTTATATAACGAAAGATACTAGGAGTTTCATCTATTTAGGTTCCCAAAGACAGGTTAAGTGGTGGCGTGTACTCAGTGTGTAATTGCCTATAAAGCGGGAAAGACATCTGGTCAGAGGATTTGTCTGTCTAGCAGACAGAAGTATAATGAAAGCCAAAGGATGGAAGCTGAAGCTTGACAAATTCAGCCTTGAAATAGAGCATGAGTTATTAACAGTGACAGTAACCAACCTGTAGGAACAACTAACCCTGGGTGATTGTAAACTTGCTAATCACTGGACACTTCTAAATAGAGAACAGATTTTAAGAGATTCTAGTCCCATGCCTGTGTTATGCAGCAGGTCATACCAAACAATCACAATGGTTTATTAGGTCTTCTCATTTGTGAAGCACCCAATATACATTAAAGCAACTGCCAGGGGAGCAGAGTGCCTACTTTATACATGTATACACACAGCCACACATGCTCTAAGGTGATGGATGCATTAAGAAATACCTAACATTTAAATGGCAGGGGAAGAAAAGGTCTTAACTTGCTAAACTGCTAAAAATAATCGGTAAATTTTATTTGGGAGCAGCAGGATACTGGTTAAAAAAAAAAATTTGCTTTCTTCTATACCAACACTTGGGGGGGGAAAACAAAACGTGTGCATATACACTAGGGTAGACTTAGTCTTATTCTTTCCTTTATCCCAAATACAATATAGTATTGAAGAATAAACAAAAAGAAACAAAATTCAAATTCCAAATCTTAGTTATTTAAAGATGCTTCCCTGTATTTCAGAGAATGCTGAGGGTGTCTTAAATTTAACTAGGACTCACAGTACAGCTGCAAATATTCTAGAAATGGCTTTAAAGAGAGAGAGAGAGAGAGAAGGTAATAGCATAACAAAAACAGCAAAGGGAGGCACGAACTGTAGTGCAAACTAGCAACCCGAGTATGCACCTAGGAACCTCAGTGGCTTTGCATAGCTCATGCTGAAGTCCATGATATCACGTACACTACAATATTCTCCATTTAATTTGTATTGTACCTTCCTTCATTCATTGCACCGATACCTGTGAACACTTAAGAGCCTTACTCATTGGCAGGAAAAAAAAAAAAAAAAAGGGGAACTTAAGATGTCAAAGATAGTAAAATTACAAAAATGTTTTGTTTTTGTATTACTGGGTTTTTTAATAAACTAAGAAAATTAATTTAAAAATGGACTGGTGGAAAGACTGCAAAACAGTAACTGATAACTGCTTATTGCACTCCAGTTAACATTAGCAAGAAAGGAATATCTCAATTTACTGCTTTTTAAGCAGACACCTCTCCCACGCTTGCTTATGTTGGAAAAAGTTTTTTGATGGAGAAAGAAACTGACTTGCTCCAGTGAATGTTTCCAGACAGAACTCTTCATTCAAAGATTAATAGCAAGAGCATCTTCACTGCTGTGAATGGAATTACTTATCAACTTCAGTAGACTTAACTGGACTTCCCATGATTCTAACCACCTTGGGCTTTCCTTCCCAGCTCTCGTGGTCATAAATATGTAAAATAAATGTACCGCACTGCTGTTTCAGATGTCAGTTTATGACTGCAGAAAAAAAGAAGTCTTAAGCTGGCCCTCAAATATTTTAGCATGAAATGTGTGTCTTTTTTGGGTCCCCCTTTACCCACTTGTACAAGGCGTAAAGGATGGGCTAAGCCATACAATATGCTTTTAGGATAAGCATGCCTACTAATTGTAAGTTCTTGATCCTGGAAACATTTTGTAGGATCAGATCTCAAATTCTTCTACAACCTCGGGCACTTTCTATTATTTCAGGCATAAACACATTTCAGTCACCATCACAAATAAAATACTAAAGTACTGAAAGCTAATAATACATTGAAAAAAATTCTGGCCCTTTAGTGGCTTATTTTAGTCTTACTGATTAATTCAAAGGTCCCAAAATAGCTTTTATAACTTGTTCTTTAACTAAGTCATTTCTTTAATTCCGTGTTGTTGCAGTTCAAGGGCAAAGGCAGTGCCCACGTCTCCTCCTGCTTGTACTTATGACATGATTGTAAGACAGGGATCAGCAACATTTTTGGCCGCAGTGGCAAAAAACACTCCAGCCTCAACCCACACCTCAACTTAAGTGTGCCAGGAACAGACAACAGGGGAGCCACAAGGAGCCTGATCCTCATTGCTGGCAGTGGATGCACCCCCTTCCCTGCCATGTGCCCAGAGGCACATGTCCAGCTGCCACCAGCCACAGAACCCAGGCTGCTTGCAGCAGGTGGCGGGCAGGCTGCAGACAGCTGCAACAGGATCCAGAGACCTGGCCCAGCTCCGTGAATGGTAGTGGCTGCATGCACACCTCAGGGCACAGTGGGGAAGGGGCCAAGACAGCACAAGCCCCACCCCTCCCCCGTTGTTTGCTCAGAGGCACCTGTGCACCCACCAACACCATGGAGCCAAGCCAGGGCTCTGCAGACCTCCATAGTGGTTTGCAACCTGCCACAGCCAACCTGGGCTCTGGACAAGCCCCTGCCACCCATCAGAGCCTGGGCTGCTCACAGCAGGCAGGCTACAAGCTGCTGCACCAAGTTACTGACTATGGGTTTATGTGCACCTCTAGGCAGATGCCTGGGAAGGGGCCGTGGTCGCACTGTCCTATCTCCTTCCTATGTGTACCCCAAGGCATGCATGTAGTCACCACTGGCTATGGAACCAAGCCAGGGCTCCAGCCCCCAGTGCACCAGCTGCAGCTTCCCAGCTGCCTGTCTCAGAGCCCAGGTTGCTGGCAACGGGGGCTTGCAGCCTCCCTGCTACCTGCTGTGAGCAGCCCAGGCTCCGTGGCTGGTAGCAACTGCTCAGGGCCTAGGCTGGCTGTGGTGTGCTGACCAAAACAGCCTCATATGCCACGCTCTGGCACACGTGCCGGGGTTGTCAATCTATTATAAGATACCCTGGCGGTGTTGCTTGTAGTCATGGGTTAGGTTTAAAGTGATGATTTGGGGGATTCCTTCTCTCCCTACAAATACAATGGACTGGACCTCAAATGGCCCAGGAAGCCCCTTCCACTCCCACGTTCTATTAAGTAATGTAAAGAACAGAATTTTGTTTCTAATACACAAACAAATAATTTATAAGGATGTTAAACGGTTCTGCTTTTAACAAGGTTTCTTCATATTTCTTTTCACAGCCCTTGGCCTCTCTCAGGATGTTGCGGGAGCAACTTTTATGGCAGCTGGTAGCTCTGCTCCTGAATTAGTCACTGCTTTTTTAGGTAAGAAAACTGACTGGTCAGAATATATCATTCACTCCCTTAAAACCCCCAAAAAGTGGCAATTAGGTTAAGTGCTACTTTGTTTGCAGGAGTGTTTGTGACAAAGGGAGATATTGGAGTGAGCACCATCCTTGGATCAGCAATCTATAACCTTCTTGGTATTTGTGCAGCTTGTGGACTGTTATCTAGTATGGTACGTATCAATTTGGATCATTACTGTTAAAACTACATAACTGTCTTTCTATGGTTTATTGACAAAAGCCACAAAACAAATTTTGTATGACAACTGTCA
>NW_017728996.1:25537820-25548808 GCF_001723915.1 Gavialis gangeticus | reverse complement strand
CCCTAACACCCTCCCCTTTGTGCCAAAAATGCTACATTTGATTGTAGCCAAAAAAGCTGAAATACAGATGGGAACTTTTTTTAAACACATTTTATTGAAAACACACAGATACTTATATTACAGCCTTAAGCAACAAACATTAATTCCCACAAAAAAAAAAACACACCAGCATGAAATTTAAGTTTTAAAAGATAACTCACCAATAAGATTATTAAAGTTTTTAAAAACACTAACTTGTTAAATTATTGTACTTCAATCATACCTAAGAATTTAAAAAGTTATTACATAAGAGAGGAACATTGATGCAGTATGTACAGTAATGTGAAAGTATTACAGCAGCTTCAAAGAGAGAAATGTGTTTTGCAGGCTTCACGTCTATCCTGTTGGCCACTGTTCAGAGACTGCCTGGCATATACAGTTAGTGCAGCAGCAGTCCTTGCAATGATATTTGACAACAGAATTTACTGGTAAGAGCACCACTAGTATCAAACTTATACTGACTGGAGATTCATGAGATGGTGTAAAATTTTTAATTTGTTGTTTACTTCAAATATTGGCGTTGAGTAGCCTGATTTAATAGTCACCAACATAAACCAAAGATCCTTGGCTTTGAAGAAATTAAATAATCCAGTGCTTGTGAAGGCTATTAACATCCCTAGAGTCCTACATATTTTTAGATCTCAACCAACACCAGCATCCATATGCTGCTACATGATTTACTTTGAACTTGTTTGAGTGGCCCCTCTCTTGCGCAGGTAGTTTCTCCCTTGTCTGGCCTCTCCATTCAGGACAGTAACCCTACAAAACATCTCTCTGCTATTAATTGGACTGATTTTACATGGAACTTCTCAATTATTTTTTAGTTAATATGGGCCACAAGTGGATCTGAACCCGTGAGAGGTTTCTCTCATTAGCAAGTCTTGAGCCATCCATTTGCCAGTACTTCCTTCCTTCCCACAAAAATTAGTCTGTGAAGTGGGCAATAGGGGACAAAAATCTGACTAAGTTTCTCAGGAAATGGGAATTGGAAGCACCCAGCAAAGTGCCATTAATTTTATTGTCAAATTATTTGCAGGGCAGATATACAAATATCAATCAGGTAAAGTGTTTTGGTGTAAAGAGAGAAAAAGTTGTACTGAAGTCAAGGGAGATGCATCAACCCACACCAGAAGAGAGATCGTCTGGTTTTTCCATTCTAAGAGCAGGTTCTGCTGTATTCTACAGCAACTTAATTAGGACTAGAAATGTAGTACTGAAGTTCAACTGTCGTTGTGCTACTTAGTAGAGGGAGGTATGTCCATTATGAATAATTTGCAGGACTGACTCCAGGTGTTTTCTTAAGCTCCAAGGGATGATATACAACTATAGAATACATAAGATTTAACAGGGCTAGGCCATTACTCTATGAATCAATCTGCTGCAAGATAAAAGGAGAAATACTTAACCTCCAGTAAGGAGGTATCAATATACAAAAGTACCTGTCCCTGCATATCTAGAATATTTTTCAATACAGAGCATAAAAGCTGCCTTTGTTTTCACTTATTTTTCTTCTGTAACCAAAACAGTTTAAAATTCTTATCTCCAAGTAAAATCCAACTTTTATTCTAGGTATGAAGGCGCTTTCTTGTTGTTGATATATGGATGTTACATTCTGGTGCTGTGTTTTGACATTCAAATTAATCAGTATATTATGAAGAAGTTTAGCCCCTGCTGCACCTGTTTTGCAAACTCTGTGGAAGAGAATGCTGAACAACAGCCACTGACTGGGTGGAAGGAAGAGAGTCGGCCACTACTTCGACGACAGTCGAGAACAGATAATGGAATTTTTCAAGATGAATCAGACTACTCTCAACTTTCTATAAGTTTACATGGGCTTGATATTCCTGAAGGTATTAAATACAGCTTCTACAACTGAGTGGATAGCTTTTTCAGTTGTCTCAAAAAGGAGTTAAGCTTTCAGACAACTTGCTTTTAAAAGCTCTAGGTCACAGAACAACTGTAAACAAGTTTCTATACATCACTAATCCTTCTTGGAACTTGCCCTTCACAACCAAGGCTTCCAATTGTATTAAAATCACCAAAAAAGAAAAAAAGTTGATTGTTACCGTATACTCAATACCATATTAAACAAACCAATAAGGATAGTTACTAGTTTTTCCCTGGGATTTTTTGTGGATATATTGCTCAGCCAATAGTGCATTTTATCAGTTGAAAGACACTCATATAAAAATAAGAGCCACTTGCACTAAGACATATGGAGATATTGCAACAAGGGCAGGTTTAGAGAACAGAGTCAAGAGGGTAAGCAACAGCCATGACGAAAGCTTCAGTTTCCTAAAATACACTTTCAGGTAAGTACTAGATAGCGGTTAGTGCTTTCTTGTACTACAGTAGTATCTTTTGAAAACCCATTACAAGTAGTTACTCAAGTACACCTTTCCATAATGCAAAACGGGAGAGGGAGAGAGAGAACTTGAGAGATTTATCTATAGAGCTGCACACACACCGATAAAGTTAAAGTTAGGCAGAATATTTATATACTTTTCTTCATCATTTTCACCAACAATTAAAACCCAACTACATGCAAATATGGTATTATGGTGGGGTAGTTAAAAAACTGTTACCTTTTTTCTCTCTCCAACAGATCCTTCAAGTGTCTTCACCATGCCTGAAGCAGATATGAAGAGAATTCTCTGGGTATTATCCCTTCCTATTATTATACTTCTCTATTTGACCATACCAGATTGTAGAAGACAGTTTTGGAGGAACTGGTTCATGGTGACATTTTTCATGTCAGCAGCATGGATTTCTGCATTCACATACATCCTTGTATGGATGGTAACAATTGTGGGTATGTAGTTAACAATTTCTCAAACCAAGTAATACATGATCTGATGAATGAGCGAGTTTGTCTGCAGCTTAGCACTATACCCTTCCCTGAAAAAAAAAAGAGCTTAGCCTCAAACTAGAGTCAACTTGCTTCCTCAGCTTAGCAAAAAGTTTTGTAACTAGAGCCGAGTTGCACCATCAAACTTTTCCATTCGTATGATGGGCAAACATTCATACGGCTCTGTAACAAGGAAGGGAGAGAAACAACTTATCTAAACAGTGCACCAAGTAGTGAAGCAAGAGCAAGAGGAACAAATTTTCAATATTAAGATCTTAAACAGTATTAGATACGGTGTTATTTTAACTAAAGTTACCAAATTTATCTGCCAAAACTGGAATTAGTTTCCTCCATACAACCATAATTCTTATTAACACTTTTGAAACAATTTCACTTGCATCATATCAGTTGTTGAAGAGATGCTCAAATTCCATAGTTCAAGAAGAGACTTTCAGAAAAATAGCAAGTCATCTTAAAATTTGTCATTTGAGAGGGACTTGTAAAAGAAAAGAAAAAAGAAAATTTGGGGTTCACCCTTTTCTGCTGAAAATGTTAATTTTTTCTATTAAAAAAATCTAGAATATCAAGTACTGTTGCATTTCTTGGAAGCTTTGTGTATTATGAATGCAAGTTCATGCAAGTCCATATCTTAAAAAAGGGAAGGACAGAATTGCTAAATTCAAGTCATCATGGTTCCTCCAGTAATAGGACTTGGAATGATAACTCTAAAAGCAAACGTGTTTCTTAATCTAAATGGTTTCCCCTTAAATCTCATTTCCTAGTTCTGCAGTTACTTCCAGTAGAAACCAGTTTCTAAAAACTTAAAAACCAAGCAGGACAGTTGCAAGCCTTCCACAGTGTCAGTATATTAAAAGCAGAAGGGGTCGGGAAATGAAAAAAGGATATAGCTCTTGCTTCTCTCCTTGGTAACTCACTCTAGCTCTACCTGTCTATTTTATTACTTATGCATCTTATTTACAGTTAAGCCTACCTTGCATTACTCCTTTTTAAAAAAAAAACAATATGGAAAAGAAAGCAATTGCCACAGGGGTGGATGCAATTTGATGCAAACTAGTATGTCTCATATTCTAATATACAGGTACAGAATTCAACACTCACTGCATTCACACCTTGTTCAAAACATTCCTCTTGTTCATGAAGAGGGGAAAAAAGAGCAGGTACCTTATTGTACATAAGGAAAAAAGTCTTTCAGAGATTCCTATTTCAGTGAATGCTATTTCTGATCTGCTAGGTGGAACCGTGATTCATGTGAAAGTATGTATGTTAGTTTCAAACACTTCAGAATAATGTTCCACCCTGAACAAAGATTGAAAGTATTACTGGTGCTGGTCTGTTTCCAGATCAAATGTCTTCTAGTGACATGTTAAAGTTCTAACCCTGGGTTCTTTTCTTGTGAATCATCTTTCATAAAAATGATTTTGCAGTTACAGTGATGGCACAAGATTTGTATTGTTGGTGTAACCAGACTGGAACTTAAAGTGTGAAACGAAATAGAATGTAGCACATGCATTAGCACAAGAGGGTTAACACAGAGAAAAACTGGTAGTAGAGCAAGACAACACTACTACATATATTCAAGGGGCTGATCTCAAGAGCAGGATGTATTTTCATAGTCACTCATCATCCTAGATCTGCAATTCACCTAGAACTATATGCTAAGTCTAATGACAAAAGACAGATCAAATTAGCTTGAGATTTAAGAATATCATCTTGCAACTCTGAGTGACAGAAACCAATACTCTGCCATAAGCCAATTCATTCATACTTTAATTCTCCATTGGCATGAACCATTACTTTCCTGCCTTGTTTGCTTAATGGCTGATCTTGAATTATCTTCCTGTGTTGGTTCCTTTAATCTATAGAATTTTTATAAGACGAGGGGGGAGAAGTACCATTACAAATTTTACAGACTCATATTAACATTACCCTTTTAAAGGGAAGCACCAATTTTGACTTCTTTAAAATTTCATATTTAATTAGGTTAGGCTGGTAGCAAGCAAATCAGAGGTTGGTCTAGTCTAAGCTCACTGATAACACACTGCATCAAATGAGTTTCTAACAAAACCACTTATTACTGTACCAAACTATTAACAGTAATAAGCATTAAAGCCCAGTGCAAGAACATTTTAGAAGCAGATGCTGTTTGCAGTGTAGTGAGCAGTGTTCACAGCTACGTATAAAAATAAACTATTTAACAGTTTGAATAAACTTGTTAAATACTTCATATTTGTACAATGGGGAGGAATACAGTGTGCTGCTACTTTATTTTAGATCAGATTACATAGTTTTTCTATTTTAAATTGACATTTACCTACAGGAATCTTTTAAAATCATTACTCACATCCGGTAAGTAATCTAACACTCTTCCCTTTGTTTCCTTTGACTACAACTAACAACTGGAAAGTCACATTTTTAACTGAAGTTTTACAGCAATAATTTTTAACTGTACTCTAACAAAGACTAAAAAGGTTTTTCTTTTTCTCCCAGGCGCCTCCCCCCAGGGAGTTAATGTGCTTTTTACAAAACTGAATGATTAAAGGAGTTACTGCTTCACGTGACATCTAACCCTCATGTGATAAGATGCCTAAAGAACAGAAAAGATTGTTCTATTTGCAGAATTTTAGGAGAGTGCCAATAGCCAAATTTCAAAACTTACTATATATCTGCAGGAACAGTTGATAATGGCCTCCTGCCACTAGATGGAAAGCTGGAAACAAATTTTACATGTTACTGATATATTTTGGTGCAATAAAACGTGGTTATTATACTTGTAAGTAAACATTAATTTTGACTGGTAAGAACTAATACAGTAAACACACACACGCCTTATGATTTCAGGGAGCTAAATTATGTATCCAAAAATCTAATTTAGCTGGAAATTCCTTTTGAAAATAGCCTATAAACCCCTCTCTTCCTGGCCCAGTAAGTATGGCTCCTCCATTATTTCCTCAAGTGAAACTTTGAGTATGAGATCTAATATTACTCCATATTATTTATTCATTACAGGTGAAACGCTGGGGATTCCAGAGACAGTAATGGGCCTTACATTACTAGCAGCAGGGACAAGCATACCAGACACAGTTGCAAGTGTGCTTGTGGCTAGGAAAGGTAAGGATTTCAGTATTCACATTCGCTTCACTGATCCTTTTAAGGGGTATGCTAGGGCAAAGAATTCTTTATTTCACTGCTTCTGAAAGGTCCACAGAGGAGGCCAGAGCTGCTGGATCAAGAGCCTATAATACAGGTTTACTAATACTAAAACAAAACTTTGTCTGAAGTCAATGGATTCCAAAATTAACGTTTAAAACAATTGTCCAAGCTATTCTAGGAACAGTCCAATCTGTTCTTGAATAAGTGTTACAGTTCACTTTAAAAACACCAGTAAATTAATACAAGTTATTTTGTCCCAGCTTAGCTGATTTCAGACCACTTGAACAGCTTATTTTATCAAGTGTGATTGTACAGATGCTGGGTTTTGGGGAAATTATTGAAAAAAAATTACAAAGCGCAAAAGATGACTCTCTTAATCAGTGTCTTGTTTTGCAGGAAAAGGAGACATGGCTTTGTCTAACATTGTAGGATCCAATGTATTTGATATGCTGTGCTTAGGAGTACCTTGGTTTATAAAAACTGCTTTCGTAGATAGATCAGCACCTGTGGAAGTGAACAGCGGTGGTTTGACTTATACAGCCATTTCTCTCATCTGCTCCATTGTTTTTATTTTTCTGGCAGTTCATTTAAATGGATGGAAGCTAGATAAGAAACTAGGAGCAGTCTGTCTAGTGATGTACTTAGCATTTGCTACATTATCAATTTTATATGAACTTGGGATCATAGGGGACAATCATGTGAGAGTCTGTGATGACTCATTTTAAAAGTCAGTGACTGTATTGAAGAAAAAATAAATAAATAAAAAAAACCAAGAGAGGAGGAGAGTAAGGATCAATTTCTTCATTTAGTGAAATAAAAAAAAAATCCAAAACTCCCTCTGGGCTCTAAAACTTATTTACAGAACTTCTAAACCATGGCTTAAAAGTAATCTTAAAAGTAGAACAAAAAGCATCACAGCCTACTTGGAGCCCTTTTCTTTTAGAATCAAGAATAACAGTGCAACTACAATGCATATATAAAAGCAAAATTCTGAAAAAAAGTCTAAATTTTTACATTACAATGTTGATACAGGATGGGGGAAAATCTGAAACACTAAACATATCCCACTATGCAAATCTTGAGATTAACACAGAAAATGGCTTATTTTATTAAAAACAGTATAACCATTCATTTAAACTGAATGACTAGAGACACTTGGCCTAATTCTCCAAAGGTGCAGAGCATCCACAGCTTCCACCATCCGTAATGGGACCTGCAGGTGCTCAGTGCCTCCAAAAACCAGGCAGCTGTCTTTAAAAACCAAACATAGTAAGATTCAGTTAACAAGAAGAATCACAGTATATTAAACACTATACTGTTAAAGGCTGGTGGGATTTAAAAGTTCATTTTTACAGCTTTTGTAAGCATACAATGTTACTAAAAATGACTTACTAGGATAGAGAAGCTAAACAGACATAGGAATGTTCCTGAACACACAGTTTTAAATTATGCATTGCGATCCAAGCGTACATCAATTTCTCTGCCACTGATTTTTATGCCATTCATTATTCTACAGGCCTTTTCAGCAGATTCTGGTGAGTCAAATCTGACTGTTCCACAGCCTTTTGATTTTCCATTCTCCATTTTTATTTCTGCAAACATTACATGACCTGAATAAATAAGTTAAACAGCAGTTATTAGTCTAGATTGTACTACCAACTTGGATAACCACTTTAAGAGGCATCTGGTATTTCCTGAAATGTGCAATCAATGGAACTGAACCCTTTCAAAGTCTTGTGCCCATCTTGTTCAAAACTGTTAACTAACTGACCAGAGCTTTCATCCTAACACTGCACTGCTGCTTGGACCATGTTACTTTTCCATAACAGATGCAACCCTCATAAATAAATATTAACTTTCTAGAAATGTAAACCTGTTAATTGACAATTGCTGGGGAGGTATTCTTTGGGACAGTCTTTTCTTCACAAAGGAAAAGGAGGATGGGCTTTACGTCCCTTTCAGTTATATCAGAGCTGTCAAGGACTTTCCAGATGCTAGTCATCACAGTCTGATGAAAGACTTTGATACCCAACCCACTGTGCTTAATGGAATATAGCCAAAAAGAGCAGGAGCCAGTAACCTTCAAGCTGCAGGCTGGGAATAGGGAGAAGTGGGAACAGCATGGAAGCAGATTCCAGCTTCCCGGCCCTAGCACAGGAATGGAGAGCTCCATTTACACTGCCATTGCTTCTCCCAGCCCCCCACACTCTCTGGCTGCAACCAGAAGGGAGCTGTTGTATGACCAGGGAACTGGAAGTTTCTCCCTGCTGTTGGCACAGCTACCAACTAGAGGGGAGGGCGGAGAGAAGCAGCAGCAATATGAACTCGCCAGCCACAGCACAGTTCCTCACTGCTCAGCCCCAGTGTGGGCATAGGAATAATTGGCCCACTCTGTGAGCTGTACATTACTGACTCCTGTAAAAGGAGTGACACATGGGAAAAGTTATGAGATGTGATATAATATAATAGCCACCCTATACAAGATGTTCATATGTGAGAAGGGAAGGGGGCATTGTCCAGAGCTTGACAATTTAGCAGCAGGGAAGGTGTGGCAGTATTAAATTTCCACTGCTTTCCCAAAGTTTCCTGACCTATGAGGAGCTCTCCAGGCTGGATGCTATGGCTCCATAAGCACCCCTGACTTGACATAAAAAGCCTTCTGCACACAATTTTTTAAAAGATATGATACTACATTGCCCATTAGACCTTAAGGCATTAATACAAACAAGCCACCAGATATAAAAAACAAGCCTCCTTGAACTACACAACTTTATTTATTTATTTATTTTAAAGGCAGTACTCTAACTTCGTGTGTGTTAACTAGCCTTTCACTGAAAAGAGAGCATTCTGAAATAACAAACCTTGATGCTCCCTGGAGGACACCAGCATGAAGATAAACTGTTACCTTCTTTAAATCTCTGATAAGCATTTTCAATGCAAGCACATTTTTAGCTGTGTAGCTACATTCATACAGGTAGGTTGCCCCACTTCAACTGTTTCTACACAGCTAAAAAAATACAAAACTAATAGGTAGACAAGTTTATGATCACTTTCTAAATTTGTCCAAAGGACAAGAGACTTTCCAAATCAACTGTACCAAAATATCCACACCAATTCTGCATGTTACACAACATCCCCCCCCCCAAAAAAAGCAGAAATCCTTTTATTTTCTTTAAATAAGAAAGTTACTGCCCTCATAAACAAACAAAGCAGGTCTACTTAGCTGCACAGAAACAATCTGTATTTAGCTAGGTCATAACTAAAAAGTTTCAAGAGCTTATTTCCCCAAATTAAGAGACATAAATATTTAAACTAGATAAACTATTCTCCAGGCTATTTAACAACTTGTTTCACCACTGTCCTTTGTCAAATGACTACTTATTAAGCTTCACTGACTTCATGGTTTATGCAAGAGAAGATTCATACACTTACCACATTGACTGAATTTCTCCTTTAGTTTCTGCCAGGTCAAGTCAAAAGGAAGCTAGAATGAAAACAGGTATTAGTAATATTACACAGTGTGTGTAAGACATGCTGTTTGTTTGTTTGTTTGAATTCACATGCTTACATTTCTGACAAATATCTGATTGCCTTTAGAGCCCATTCGCTCTCGCATGCCACTTCCCATTGGGCCAGCTACAAATCCTCGATCCATATCGATGTTTCTTTCAAGGCCAGCTCCCATTGCTGGTCCCATTCGATCAAAGCTGGAGCTCATTCGGTCCATCCCCATTCCCATTCCTCCAGTCATACTGTTCATACCCCCCATTCCACCACCTGGACAGGAAAAAAAAAAAAATAGAAAAAAAAACAGCATTTCAGGAAGAAGTTCTCTCTTTGATAATAAATGCAACTTAGGCAGCATACAAAGCTTAGTTAACCAACAGGTCTCAAGTGGTAAAAGGGGAGTTATTTATACAGACTAGAACTGGTCTAACACACACCACATTAATTTTATACTTGTTCCAAGTAATTAAGAAATAATATGAATATACTGTTTCACCTACCACTGTTGCATGCTTTAAACTTAAAATATAAACAAAAAATTACCAAAAAAAAGTGGGGGGGGGGGGGCCGGGGGTCAAGTGCCAGAAATAATATATGAACCCTATTAAAAATACCAAACCATTATTATAATTATATTTACATACTTATACATTAGATACATGAAATTTATATAGATTATTTATATTTTAATTTCAAAAGTTCCGGGACATTGATAACTCAGAGGTTTCTCCTTGGTAAGCACAAGGGATCAGGAAAACAAAATGTGCCACCAAAGATATCCACCATCAAAACATCAATGTCTTTTATTATCCTGGCTGGAAGTAGTTAAGTCTCTTGCATATGACTTTTGCCTTCACACAAAAAAAGATAAAGCAAAATAATTCTCTGAAATTCTATACCACTCATTTCTAGTTTAATTTATGGCTATGAAACGTTCCAGAAATACCAGAGTTCTGTTTTGCAACTGTCTATACAAATACCACTCCCTACACCTTTCTTCTGAAAGAGACTTACTTAGAACACAGTTTGTTCTACCATAAATATTTAAAGTATTTAAGAAAGCACTAATTTCAACACTAAATGTTGAGAGAATGCAGTAAGCGAGAAAAAAAAAACTTAAATATTACTTATAAAAGAAATCACCGCTAGCAAGAGAGCTCCAAGAAAAATGAAAGTTAGTCACAAAACCTGGAACCATTCCATCAATGTTTTCCTACCACTGATATAGCATTGCACTAGAACAAGTTAAATTACTTTCACAAATCTTCTGCTACATCTATACATTGATCATTTACATTCTTTTAAAACCAATCAACCTACTCATTCCAGATCCTACTGGGCCCATGCTAGGAGTTCCCATTCCTCCTGCAAAACCACCAACCATTGCACCACCTAGACAAGAACAGAAAAAAAAAAAAAAAAA
>NW_017728996.1:25528953-25537736 GCF_001723915.1 Gavialis gangeticus | reverse complement strand
AAAAAAAAAAAAAAAAAATCAAGTGATAGATGCTAAAACTACAGCTGTAAAGACAAAGCCACACAGTATTAGCAACTACACTAGTTAACATTAACCGCACACACACTCTTACCTGGTAAATTCTTTTCTGTGGACTAATTTCACTTGTACAGACTAAGTATGTGGCATTTTATCATGCTGAGTAGAAGGCATCTAACAAAAAGTATTCATACTTTTTCCTCTTGGGTATTTAGCTATTCCCCTTTTCTTCTCCTTCAGGCTTTAAGATGCTTTCTAAAGCTTCTCTCTCAGGTAAGGAATTATTTTTCCCCACAGATACATCACCAATAGAGTAAGCTACATGGAACTAAACAAGTAGTCTACTAAAATGATCTCAAAAGTACTAAAATAAGACCAAAGAACCACCTTATTGCAAAAGTTTGAAAAATCTCTTCGGTTAGAAACAGACAGACAAATCACCTATTGTGCCAAGATACACCCTGGGATAGCTGATCTGCTTCACTGGGCAAAACACATGGCACAGGTGATGTGATCTTGCAGGACAACAGGTGACATATTGCTGGAGGCTCATCTCTGGAAGAGGGGAATATCTTGGGTTTCCAGAGGTTGCTGAGGAAGCCACTCTGAAAGCAGGGAATCCAAGGGCACATCTCTGGAAGGACAGAAACCCAGGACACTCTAGTGTGGTACACAATCCGGGGCTGGGGCCCATCACTCCAGCTTTTCTTGCTTCTAGAGAAATATCCCCAGGATCTCTAGGGACAGTCTCTGGAAGCAGGGGAAGCTGGGGTTCCCCAACTTGCAGAGGTGTACCTCCAGCAATCTCCAGGGCAAGTCACTAGAAGCAGAGCACCCTGACCTTTCCTGCTTCTAGAGACGTGCCCCAGATATTGCCAAGGGTGTGTCTGGAACCAGGTAAAGCCAGGCAACTACTCCCCAGGACTGAGGGGCTCAAATCTGTGCAGGCATTCCCAGGGAGTGCCTGCCCAGGGTGACAAGAGGGCACACGCAGCTCCAAACTGCCAGAGCAATCCTGCCATCAAGCAAATACAGAGGTCCACTGCAAAGCAGCACAATTTACTACTACCTTTAGTCACAAACATGGCACAACAAAAAAGCATAGATATATATTTGCTTTCACTTTGTGCCGCCATAAAAATTACGGCTGCATAGAGGCTACATCTGTTTCTAACCTTAGCTCCCTCATTCCCACTGAATGAACAAATGCAAAAGCAGGAATGTAACTCCTTTTACTCTCCTGAATTTATAAGAGATTCAACAAAATGAGTCAGAAGGTAGAAGGAGATTGTTCCTTAAGGCTAGGGACAGACATTACATATAAACCAGTTTAAGTGACCAGAAACTGGTTTAATTAAACCTGTAACAGGACAGATGTTCAGTGCACATAACCCAGTTTGAAAACAGCTGAAACCAGTTTGAGATAAGCCTGGTTGAATGGAGTATTGGACTTAAATGATTTGGCTCAAACCAGTTTATGCAGTGTCAGTCCCAGACCCCTTGCTGGTTTAAAGATAAACCAGACACCCTCAGCATCCCAGCATGCTCTCTGGGTTGGGTGGGGCTCTCTGCTCCACAGCAGGACTGGTCCCTCCCCTCTGCTCCCTGGCTGCAGCTCCAGAGCCTGTCTGCTTTCCCTCACCACTCCCTGCTAAGCAGGAATTCCCTTCTCCCCTGCGGAGAGGTTTCTGTATATTAGCCACTGCCAGCATTTGGTCTACTAGCTACTAGGGCTGTGCAAAGCTTCGGTAGTTGATTTGATTCAGAGGAGATTCTGCCACCAAATCTCCAAATCAAAAAATCGGGAGACTCATTAAGAAGTCCAAATTGAATTGGAAGCCTCCAAAGTGACCTGGAGAATCTCCAAAATCGGCCATAAACTATACAAGTTTCCTTTGCATAAAGTAAACCCAATTCGTTGCATTATAAACAGGGATAAGGCTCTGCTTGCCTCCACTCCCCCCAGTCCCTGCTGCAGTGGCCCCAGGAGCAGCCAACACTAGCAGCAATGGAAAAAATATTGGGGGGGGGGGGAAGGGTGTACTTCTTGCTGATCCATGCCCCCCCGGGAGGGCTGCGGGCTGGGGAGCTGTATTGGTCTCTTCCCGGGAACGGGTGCCCCCAGATCTGCGTGTGGGATGACAGCAGGCTGCCACTGCAGGCTGGGGCTGACAGCAGCACCAGGCTGATTCTTCCTGGCACTCAGGGTGGGCAGCAAGCAAAGCCCCAGGCGTCATGGGGCACAGCTCAGTTGTCCACTCACCCTAGCCCCCGCTGCAGTGCCCCCAGAGCAACCAGCACCAGCTGCAAAAGGGAACTGTTGGGGGGGGGGGGGGCGTGCCTCTTGCTGCTCCACTCCCCATGGATGACAGCAAGCTGCCATTGCAGGCTGGGGCCAGTGGCGGCACTGAGTGTTCCCAGCACTCACAGCAGGCGTGCCAAGTACCAGGAAGAGCATCAGCCTGGCAGCCTGCTGTCATCCCACATGCAGATCCCAGGGCACATGCCCCCTGGGAAAAGCCCCACATCCCCACAGCCATCCCAGGGGGCACAAAGCAGCAAGAGGCGCGTCTTTCCCCCTCCCACCCTGCTGACAGTTCCCAATGCAGCTGGCATCAGTCACTCCTGGGGCCACTGCAGCAGGGGCTAGGGCGAATGCAGATAAGCTGCGCCACGTCCTGTGCTGCCCGGGGCTCCACTTGCTGCCACTCCCCCCAGCCCCTGCTGCAGCTGCCTGTGTCACGGCATAACACAGCCCAGGAGTTGGGGTATGTGGGGACAGGCAGAGCACAGTGCAGCCCCAGGAACAGCACCCCTCCCCCCACCACCTGGGAATGTCTCCCTATCCGTTAGGGCTATCTAAAGCTTCAGTACCTGATTCAGCAGCCAAATCTCTGAATCAGGAATTGGCCAAATCAAATTGGGACAATGATTTGAATCACTGTCCCTCAAATTGGCCAAATCCCAATTAAATACTTGCTGCTTCACGCAGGCCTACTAGGTACTTTCTGTGCTGAATTAACAAGTAGCTGGTAATGTCCCTCTGTTGTTTTCTTAATTGGGTGATAAACACTGTTTTCAGTTCCCTGCTGGAGCCTGGCCACGCCCCCTTCAGCTCCATGCTGTCAAAAAAAGGGAGGGCTGCTCTAGCACCCCCCAGTTTCTAGCCTAAACCACTGGGAGGCATGTGGCTGCATTTCTGAGATGCCCATCTGGTTACAAAACTAATTTAGGCTAACCAGGTTAAACTAACCTGCAAAGATTGAATCAATTCAGGCTCAGGCTTTCTGAATGTCTGTCCCTAGCCTAAAATCCCAAATTAAAAGTTTCATGGCAGGACTGTGTAAATCTACTGCAAGCAAGTCCACAAGTGCAGTGCTAAGGAGATGAAAATACGCACCACTTTAATGAAAATCCAAAAAACCTTGGGAAAGGAAAGTAGATGTAAACTACAGAATGGCTGGAATACAGAGGACTGTGTAGCACTATATTTCATCCTTCATAAAAGAGCGAACACTGTCCAGGTTGTGTAATAAGCAACTAAAGTGCCTTTTGGTCTGAGGAAGAAACAAGACCTAACTCTCTCCCAATAAGCCTAGGTTGCTGACAGATGTGGAAAAGAGAAAAAACACACTTTACTGGAAGAGGCAGAATATTAGTTCAGCCCAGCTCCACAGCATCTGTATAGCTCATGTGCTTCAGCATGGCTTTTTGGTGCTTTTATCTAATAGCTGATTTAATCAGAGGCGCACGCGGAGTTTAACGTAAAGCGTGGAGGGGTTGTTTTGTTTTGCTGTTGTTTTTTTTGTTTTTAACATCTGTAAGCCACCCTAGTTCCTTTAAAAACAATGGTCTGAAAGCCAGGGTAAGAAAAGCTCAGATGCACTGAACTGACAAAGGCAGGGTCCCTGAAGAGACAGCAAACATTAAAACTTCAGCCATTTAAAAACCATGTCCACAAACTACCACCTTCTTGATAACTATTATGCATGCTCTTGCAGCTGCCTCACTTGAGAGATAACAATAAGAACAACTGGGAGATTACACAGGAGCATACAGGAAAGGATGCTAAAGAACTAAAAAGCATTTCTAGTCTACAGTACTTGCTGGAGAATCTCACATTATACGTTTCCATTTAAATTGAGATAGGATCCCAACTTGGCCTGCCACAATTGCACATCATCCCAATAACCAAAAAACCCGAGTTTCCATTAGGCCGACACATTCTATTCAATGTACTGCAGGGGGCAGAAGGAAGCTTCCTCACACTTGGGCTGATATAAAAACACTTTTTTTTGCCAAGAACAGGTTTCAAACCAATTGTACTAGATGTCATCATGGTACAGTAAGATCAAAATCTGATCCTGATTATACTAACTGGACAATCAAATTAGTCATCCAGATTTTTGAAGGGAATACCAGCCTCCACAAATAAGTAATTTTCTGCAAAGAACGTCTTATTAATGATAAATCCTAATTCAAAGACCCCTTCATTCTGACTAAAACCTTTAATACAAAATTTCTGAGCAAGTCAGTTGCCTAGGTAGGTAGTCCAACAGACCTCAATACAGGTCAGTCATAATTTCCATTAAAATGTCCTTGATGCTGCAACCAAATCAGAAAAAGAGTCCTGTATAGCAAGCAAACACCTCTTGACACAGGCAATACAGACCCCTGCGTGAAAACCGCCTTTAAAATGCACACAGACACATCCCTGGCCCATTTTCCTTAATTAAGGTAGTATCAGTATAGATTTTCAGACAGGAATACACTAGGGTCTTCCTTGCCTAGAGTAGTATAAATCAGTTAGGACATAAATCCCTAATAGCTTCTTTTGTACAGTTAGAGGTTTCTACAAAGTACAAGTTTGATTTTTCTATAAATTGTAACTTTTAAGCTAGAGGGCAAAAAACAACACAACACATTTTAGAACCCAAGGGACACTTTTTAACCTAAAAAGACTATGACACTTTTGTTGAAACTCTTTAAAAATTCAAGCTTTACTCAAATGGTTCTGCAGTTTTGAAACTGACACACTCCCCTCCCTCTACCCCCCACCTCCCAATTTAAGTACAAAATGGAACACAGCCATAATATGGTAGTAGACTGGCCCTGTCAAAGAGGCAACACTGCTAATATCATATTCCTGCTCCAGGTGGTGTTTAAAGGCCATGATCACAGAAAGCAAAATGCAAGCTTTATAGATACTATTTAGGCAATTACAGCGCATGTCAAAGTGGTGTTTCAAGAGTGAAATCCAAGTACGCTAGATTCTTCAGGAATGACTTGTCAGTACTGCCTTAACTAGGTAAGTTTCTACTAGTTGAGTAGAAAGGAATTATGTTCATGCAACCTCAAGTCTAAGTTTACTTGGGTGGAAGAGGTACCCTCTTTGCTTTGAGTTTCTCCCCCAAAAGAACAAAGTTTTCTTTTGCTTAAGCAGATGAACTTCCTTTGTGAACTGGGACCTGGCCACACACTCCTATGGCCAACACGAAGAATCCATTAAAAAACCAGGAACATGAGAATAGGCACCTGAAAAAACCAATAAAGGAAAATAATCCCTGCCTCTAGGTTCCTATACCATGCCCCTCACCACTCAAATGCTTGATTTACAGCAACCACCCTCAACCTAGAAGGGGTTTGCATTTTCATTTCCCTCACTTTTAAGGATCTGTTCAGCCATTTTAAATCCAGGATGCAGCAAGAGAAAAAACAAAAAGGAGCACCTTAGAGTAAAGGCACCAGAGGCTCTAATATCCACTCAGAATAATCAAATTAACCAGACTGGAAGATAAAACTCTTTTTACATTTCTGCACAAACTGAGGGAACTGAATCATCCCATGATCAAGGCAGGCAAACCAATAATTCAGACAGTTTTTTCTCATTCAAGTGTCGGTAAACAATTGAGCCTTGTAAATTATGCTTGGGTTGCCTTCAGAAGAAAGGGAAGGCTAGTATATGCACTGCTTTATTTAAAAAAATATATCAACATTTTAAGTGGTAAGTATAAGCCAGCCTGTGCTTCTTCCAATGAGGCCTCCATAGAAGGAGTTTGGTCACTCAACCACAAATTATTCTTTCATTTTTACTGAAGGAGGCTTCACTTTAACAGGTCTACCCCAGCAGGATGGCAGCAATTAGCTAATCTTCACGACCTGCATTTCTGGTCATCCCAGGTTCTACTTCTGTAGAAAGCTGTTGTCTCAAAGGAAAGCCAGGAGAGCAGCAAACCTTTTTCACTGAAAAAGCCAAACATCCCTGAACAAGACAAGACAGCCCATGCTGAAAAAGGTTAAATGAAATCTTTTGAGCATGTCTGCATCAAGAAAGGCAGGAAGCAGACTGGGTCTATTCAAGAGAGAAGGATAGAGACAATAGGAAGAGGGTACTAAAACTTGCTGTTCATCTTTAATGCCTCCTACCAAGTGTGCATTAGTGAAATGGGTCCACAGAAATCACAAGACAAATATCTGTATCGCTGGTAAAGCGTTCGTAGAAGAGGACCATAGATTTCATAAATCATTCAAATAATGAATAAGTTATTAGTTGCATTAACTCAAATAATTTAGTTATTCCCTTTTTTTGCAAAAACATAAAAGGGCTATCTATATCTATATGCCACTTACACAATTCCATCTTCGTATAGGGGCAAAAAGCCCTCAGTGTATGTAAAAAGACTTAAGACTTATCCTCAGGGTAACCTGTTTTTGTATTTTTTTTTTTGATAGACTAGATAAACCCTGGTTGAAAATAAGGGGCAGCCCAGTTTACTTCTTCCTTCTCTGGAAAGTGTTAAGTACTTATAGGAGACTGTAATCCACCATGAAATTTTAGGTTTCACAAGTTATCATACCCATTCTTCCAAAAGAATCTCCAAAGCCACGGTTCAGGGCCATATCACTGCGACCAAAATCTCTTTCCATATTTCCTCCCATTCCACCACGGAACATTTCTAAAGAGAACATAAGCAAAAGTTGTAAAAGAGCAATCGCACTATGTATTCAACACAAGACGCGCAGAAAATAATTTTCTTAATGAGCAGTCGCAGAAAAAGTGAATTTAAAAGCACTAATTCATTGAACTTGCCTCCCATGCCAGTTGCCATGCCTCCCATACCAGTTCCTATTGCTCCACTCATTCCACTGCCCATATTTCCTCTGAAGTCATCAACATTACCCATTCCTATGTAAAGAAAAGGGTTTTAGTAAAAAAAGTAGTCATTAAGAGGGTAGTAACAGAGATAAAAAAGTGTTCACCTACCTCCCATTCTGCTGACACCAAATCCACCCATGTTAGTCATGCCTTCCATTCCAAATCCAATAAACCCTATATAATAAGGAAAAGTGTTTTCTATACAATATTTTAGTAGTCAACAGAAAAACAAAATCACCACCACACGTACCTCCTCCCATTCTGTTCATTCCTCCAAATCCTGGGCCATCCATTCCCATACCTGAAAATCAGAAGTTGTAATTTAGGACACCGGGGGGGGGCACCAAAAAAACCCAACCATTCTTCATATTGCTACATTTAAACAAATCAAATCAAATGCATGCTAGTCATGGTTTACCTGAGAAAAGCAGGTAACTTCAAATTTAAGAATTCTGAAAATATTTTGGTTACAAGAGAAAAAGAACACCATTTACCTCCTGGTCCCATATTCCCCATTCCTCCACCCATGCTCAGCTGGGTTGCACTGATGGGCTGCCCACCTGGTCCAAGTCCCATTCCAATGCCTCCAAGACCACCTTTGGAAACCAGAAGAGAAGTATCACCACCAGAAGTCAAGTTTTTCCTTGCCCCAAAGGAAAAAAAACCCCACACATACCACATAGCTGCATGCACTATAACATCAGGCAACTCCAGATGACAGACCAAAATACTAAGTACAAAAAAGAAAAAAAAAAAAAGTGCAGCTCATACTCACGGGGTAATTGTGGCGTTTTGTTGTCTCCTACACGAAAGTCTTCATGCGGAATAGATTTGTCATCCTGATGATAAACAAGAATATTATAGTGTACTGTACTTGTTTTAGCTTAGCTGGAAGTAAAAGCAGGAGGAATGAATAGACAAACTCACCATTTTTACATGCATGGGCCTATCAAACAGGAACTGTCCATTGAACATAGCTAAAGATCAAGTCAAAGAACCTAGGTTTGGTTACTGAAAACAAAGTTAAATTGTTTAAAAAAAATTGTCTGTCATTCTATAGAGAAAGGACTACTGAGAATGGTGAAGAAAACGAATGGGATAAACTGTGAAAATTAGGGGCGCACTGATAGAGATTTTTTGGGCCAATACCAATGGCCGATTTTTAATGAGCCATATTGGCCAATACCAATCCGACTGCCAATATGCGGCCTGGCAGCCTGGAAAGCAGGACCCAGCTGGTACGTCTGTTCTGGGAGAGTGGGGGGTAGGGGGGTTGCAGATCAAGGCCCCTGCAGCAAGGGAGGGAGTGGAAGTGACCCTGGGGCAGGCGCTGCAGTCAGGGCAGGGTGGGGTGCAGGACAGAGCCACGGCTCGTCTGGGGGGCATGGGGGCAGTTCCTACCACTGCACGCACTGAGGGAAGGAATGGGAGGCATGTGCCCCCTAGATCTGCACGCGCAGCAAGGGTGGGCTGCTGCTGCGGGCAGGGCTGGGTTCTCCCTGGCAGGGGAGGGGCCCAGACTGTGCTTTGAGCCAGTACTGCCTGCCCCAGAGCCAGCCACGCTCCCTCCCTCGCTGTGGTGGCCTTTGTCTGCCGTATCTGCCTCCGC
>NW_017728996.1:25517501-25523953 GCF_001723915.1 Gavialis gangeticus | reverse complement strand
TGCACGCACTGAGGGAAGGAATGGGAGGCATGTGCCCCCTAGATCTGCACGCGCAGCAAGGGTGGGCTGCTGCTGCGGGCAGGGCTGGGTTCTCCCTGGCAGGGGAGGGGCCCAGACTGTGCTTTGAGCCAGTACTGCCTGCCCCAGAGCCAGCCACGCTCCCTCCCTCGCTGTGGTGGCCTTTGTCTGCCGTATCTGCCACCCCTCCCCCCAACTTACCAGCCAGACGCCACTCTCCATGCTGCTGGGCTGCACTCCTGGCCACCTCCATGCTGCGCTGCAGCTGCGCACAGCATTTAAAATCAGCAACATTATCAGCCACATCGGCCAAAAAAAAGCCAACTGACAAGAAAATTACCATTATCAGCATCGGTGACAATATGATATATCAGTGCACCTCTAGTGAAAATGTAACATTAAAATCTATCATTACTAGTTATTTGAAGCCATGGCAGAACAAAACATTTTAACTGGTAAATTAGGAGCATAAGATTCATGTTTAAGAGCTAGCAATGATTTTAAAAACTCTGTTTACCTAACTGTATTAGAATTTAACAGTGAATTCCAGCTGAAAAGTCTGCTTATATTGGGTGGGACTAGACTTTCACATTTATATAAGGAAGCCACACTGAAAATGGACAGCACTTCTTTAACTACTATACAGTCATGTCATTCAAAAGTACTTAACCATTTTCAAAATAAAGGATACATATTGCTTGAACCGCTTCAATTGCTTGTTCAAAAGTCACTGTTCCCATTCCTCGACTCTTGCCATCCTTGTCTTCTTTGATGTCTGCACGTTTTACAGTTCCAGCAATACTGAATACCTCTTTTAATTTCTTCCAACCAACTTTAAAGTCAAGCTTAATACAAAAAAAAGCAGATGAGCAATTCCAAGATGTTTATTTCTCCCAACTACATTTAAAAAGTGGCTTTCTAGAGTCTAGTAAGTTTCTCAGACAGCCAAAAAAAATCCACAGGAAAGCACAGCATTTATACAATATAGCAAAATCTAACAGATCGAAAAGGCTGAGTCTCTTAAAATTAACTATTTTTTCTTATTTTTCTGTCTTCCTTTCTTTCAATTGTTAAGCACACTAATTGGGAGGGGAAAATAATTTTGAAGTAACTGTACCCCTTCTGAGTGCCAATTTAGGTCTAAAGGGGAACAGATAATCATCTGCAATTTCTTAAAATGGACATAAATGAAAAGCTAATAGAATGTCATTCATACGCATGGTCTTTCTTTATGTTTTTTTGCAGAATCTAGAGAGATATTTTCATAGATGTTAGGGCTGGAAGGGATCTCGGAAGATCATCGAGTCCAGCCCCTGCCCAAAGGGCAGGAAGTCAGCTGGGGTCATAGGATCCCAACAAGATAAGCATCCAATTTGCTCTTGAAGGTGTTCAATGTAGGTGCCTGAACCACCTCTGATGGCAGGCTGTTCCAGACCTTGGGGGAGGTCAGACAGTAAAGAAATTCTTTATGTCTGGCCTGAAACGGTCTTGTAGTAGTTTATGACCATTTGACCTCGTCATCTCTTGGGGGGCTCTGCTGAACAAATGTCCCCCCAGATACTGGTGGTCACCCCGATAAACTTATAGGTGGCCATCAGATCACCCCTGAGCCTGCACTTTTTCCAGGCTAAAGAGCCCCATGGCTCTCAGCCTGTCATCATAAGGTCTGCTTTCCTGACCTCTGATCAAGCGTGTGGCTCTTCTCTGGAAGACAATACTGAAGACAAGGATTAAATATAGTCAGATACTGAATGTTTAAAATACATGCTTAAACTTACATTAGCAACAAAAATAGTGGACCCAAGTCTGCCAGCCTGCAAATTACTGATAACCTCAGGAGGAATGTTTGGATTATTGAGAATAGAAGGTGGTAAATTCATCAATCCAGGTGCCATATCAGGTCCATGTCCTCCTGGGAATGGTCCTCCTACACGCTGCAATGCCCTGCGAGCATGTTCACCATCAGGATCCTGCAATACATTTAAAATAAAAAAAATTAAAATACATTTTTTAGCAGCAGAACACGTACTATTCTGAAATTCTGCACAAGACCATCAAAATTGACTGACATCCCTGTCAGTGTCAGAGGGATCAAATGGTGAATTAGCACGGAGACTCAGTTCCCTCACCTCTAAAGGTGGGTCCTTTCAGATGAGGGTTGAGGAATATTGGCAGAGCATTTGTGGAGGTAGCGTGCACTGCCACTTCACATGCTGTACCTAGCCTATGGACAAGTAAAAAAAAATTCAATCTAAAGGTCTCTCAGTCTAGTATCTGTTCCCAAGTACTGAATTATTTTAATTAATTTTGACTGAATACAGTTGTTAAAAATGTAACAGGCTGCATCAAAAGAGTTATAAGAGAAGCCCATAATGTAGCCCACAGGGTACAAAGAAAATAAACACCAATTTGAGTTCCCAGTTTGCATGAGCATTCTATTTCCACACTTCTCCCCCTATGACAATCAGGTCAGCTGACAAAAATTAAGTACAAGTACCAATAGTATTAGCCACAGATAAGAGAAGGTGATGAAAAACCCAAGTAATTTACCATTTAAAACTGGCATTTGTTCTTTTTTCCAAGTTAGTCCTCAAAGCATGATAGTTTACCTGGCACTGTGCTATATCTGCCTGCAAGCCAAGAGGCCCCTTAGCTGGCTGATTTAACAGGCCTTTCCACTACCACATTTTGTTTTCAGCACCTAATATTAAAGCTACTTTTAAAAGTTCAAAGACGCTTATCAGCTCAAACTAAACGCAACAAGCAGATTCATACCTCTTTGATATTCAGGGGTCTTCCACTAAGGTCATATTTGTTCATTGTTTCTAAAGCTTTCTTCACAAATTCTTCGTCTTTGAATTCAACCACACTTAAAGAAGAAACAAAATATGTACAGTATTAAAATAAAGTTGGTTTTAAAAAGCTAGCAGAATATTTAACAAGGGGTCTTCCCCATGCAAAGAGGAACTTACCCACAACCCTACATTCATGATGATTTGCCATAATATGTAAGGAGAAAAAAAACAAGACAGTCAATCAACAAATGTAACTGTATATAGAATATTTTAAAGATCCCCGCTCACTGCTAAAGTAACTATTTGTCAAGTTATTTTCAGTTCTGCAAGTTAAAACATTTTTTATTGGTAGCCAAACTTAATTTCCTTCTACTTTTTGGACACGCGTACTTCAGTGAGTATGTATCATTAAAATGCAAAAGAAGTTCTAATTTATTCTCTTTGAGCCAAACCAGAATAGGACTACAGAAAAATGCCACACAGATTCATATAAAGAAAACCAATGGGGGGGGGGGGGAATTGATCAATATATTAAGTATGCCATTAGATGCTGACCTTCTGAGTACAAAATTCCATCCCACGCACATATAGTGGATCAGTACCATCCCTTAAGGAGTTGTGTACCTTTTCAATATTACTAGTATAGGAAACACGTTTAAGAATTACTTCTTAAGAAAACAAACATGTTGATCACACCATAACCCAGTTAATAAAGCAACCAGTTTAGGATTGCTTTAAACAAGGAATTATACAGGCAAAACTGAAACATTAAATTTTATAAATGTTAAGGAAAATCAAACTGATTCACAACAATTGTTACTGCTTAAGTCAAACTCCAACCTGCATTTCACATGTGCACATGGCAGGTTCATAGGTACTATTGTTCAAACTTTTGACTCTTAAAAAATAAATAAGTAAATGAAAGACAAAAGGATCTTTAACAATCTTCATACTAAGTGCCTCTTTGCAGGCACTCGGTGGGTACCAATCACCTCCTTCCATTCAGTTTAAGAAGGAAAATGCATTAATCCAAAGTGCTCACTAGCCCTGCAAGCTGTCAATTCAGGCACTTCAAACAATATATTCTTAACTACAAGAATTTTATACTTATTATCCTCAAATAGGAATACTACACTGACAAAATTGGTCAATTCAGTGATTTTTTTCTTTTTAGTCCATTACATAAGACAGATTTGAAACACAACAGAAATCCTAAATTAAGATGTTGGCCAAAAAGTATTACCTTGGGAAAAAAAATAAGTAAGTAAATGCCATTTGTTAACATTTATAGTTTGTCCCTGACAACCAGCTAGTTTGAGTTGCATGAAAGTGTCAGACTAGTTCTAAAGCAGAACCCTCAAGTCTATCATAATAAAAAAAACAATCATTGTAAAAATGAAACTTACTTCCCAATAACTGGTACAGGTATTATACAAAAATAAAACTGCTGAGGAACTTTTAAACCTCTAGCAGATTGTTGCCCACGGCACTTACCCTTGATTTTCCTTCAGCATCCTTAAACAGCTCCACGTATGTAACCTCACCAACTACATAAGACATACAAAGGGAAAATACCAAGAGACAATGCATTTAAAACACCAATATCTTGCTTTACTGTGCCCCTGTGCACAACTCTACAGAGAAGCACCTATTATTCACCAACAATCAAAACCAGACCAACATACCTCCTGTCAATGGCTATGTAATTTAGCTAGATTTCAGAAATATGCAGCAGCCACATTCTCAAGAACTATACAAACAACTATATTAAACCTAATTCATGCTACAGATCATATTTTGGCCAGTATGATATAGTTGGTGAACAAATTCAAATATACACATAGTCCCTTAACCTATCAAATTAAAACGTCAACATTAGCACTTTTCAATGACATTTGTCATCCTACTCACAACAGCTGTTTTAAGGTGACTTTCTACCTGAATGTCTTCAATAATAAGTTTGCCTTCAATATAAAAACCAAATTTACAAGTCAAATATTTCACAGCAAGCCACACACTTTCTAAAATAAGAAGTTTCGGTAAATAAACCAATCAAATAGTCACGTCACCTTACAACAGATACACCAAACAGTTACAAAGATTATGTTGGTGTTGGTTTAAGAGCCTCAAAGCCAAGTATGCTTTGCATTACTTTTGAAGAGTCAATTATTTTCACCAAGAAATAAATAAAATAAATAAATAAATAAAAACAAACAAACAGGACTAACTTTTTGCAGAATTCATATTAGAATTATTTCCCCCCAAACTGCCCAAAGTAAGAGAGTTTGGGGTGTTTCAGATAAGCCCAGAACTGCAACAGCAGTAACACACTTTTAAAATAAAGATCTCCAGACAAAGTCATGGCAGTAATGACAATGCAGACAAAAAGGTAATTCTACAGCCAGATTCCACCAATAAAATACAAAACATCTTTTGAAAAATATCCTTTATTATTCATACATTACACACGCTCAATGTGTTACGTAGATAAAATAGCCCTTAAAAAAATCTAAGACTACAACTAGACAAAAACACAATCTCTTTATAATGTCATGAGAGCATGCAGGTACTGTAGGCTCTCTCACGTCACACTAGAATGGCAGAAGATTGTAAACACTTCATTTACCCATACTACCCTGCAATGCAGTTGTCTCAAATGAAAGGGTTGGCGGGGGTGGGAGCAAGATAGATGTATCAAGTAACAAGTCAAATCAAATCTGTGTGGCTCAAAGGAAAAAAAAAAAAAAAGTTAGGTTCCTCCCCTTTGTATAGAAAGTAGGTTACCAGGAGTGAGTTACCTTTCTCTCTCATGAGATCTTTAATTGCTTGCCATTTCATGTCATATGGGATGTTGCTAATGAAAACTCTATTACGGTTAATAGTCTTCTTTTCGCCGGTGCCCGAATTCTTATCCTTTGAATAGGGGTGGAATCTATTCTTGTTTCCAAGAGATGGAATTGCCTTTGGTTTTGGAACATACTTTTCCTTCACAGGAGCCTTCTCTTCCTTTGTCGTCTCATCATTATCCCTGTATTTTCAAGAACAGACAAGTTGGATTTGCTTTCAAATAATACATTAATAATAATAATAATAATAATAATGTCAGGTTCCACATTTTTACATGCTGTCAGAACTTCTTAGCTGATAAAATAAAAATCCTTCAAAGTAGTCAGCTCAGTCTCATCTCATAAATACAGCATTTAATTTGGCAACACACGTCATTCCACTGTCCTTACTGTGAGGCCATCTTGCTACTTAAGTTTAACTGCTTTTCTAATATGCCTGACAAGCTCAGAAAAAGTACTATCATAATCTATTAATATGTGAATAGTATATCTGAGATATAAAAGTGACTAGGCTTAAGAATTTTGAACTTGAAAGTCTTTGCCAAACTCCTGTATACAATACTGAGGAATTAGAACAGGATGGATTGAACAAAAATCAAAGTGATTTTAAAATCACCATTTTTAAAGTTTGGTTTAAAACTAACACACAGGAAGTCTCAATTTAAACGGGAAAATTGAGATATTTCAATTTTAAGGTTTTGGGGTTTTGTTGTTTGTTGGGGGGGGGGGGGGGTTCCTTTCCCAAAAAAAAAGATTGTTTTTCCAGGGTGTATATGTTTTTTTCTCTCTTATG
>NW_017728996.1:25516191-25517458 GCF_001723915.1 Gavialis gangeticus | reverse complement strand
TTGGGGTTTTTTTTTTGTTGGGGGGGGGGGGGGGTTCACTTCCCAAAAAGAAAGATTGATTCTCCATGGTTGATATGATTTTGTCTCTCCTAATGAGGAGGGTAAACCACACATGGTTATTTAAACAATTATAACAGCTAATACATTTATTCAGATTCATAATTTTGTTATTAATTTTATTAAAAAGAAAAGAGTGACACTATAATACGATTAATTTTATACTCAATTGTGTCAAATTATATTAAAAATGGAAATGGGAATGCATTTAAAAAGCACAGAAAAAATTTAAAATCTTATAATTTAATTAATAATGTTAAGAAGTTGATTGCATAAAAATAAATTTATCGGGCTTTTTTTGCATTATAAATACATTTATTAAGAACCTAGGTATTATCTCTGGTCAGGAAAATGAACTGTTGTTACTGGTCCTTGAATCCTTCAAGTACTTAGAGAGCATGCCTTTTTGCATCTTGCTTTCAATCAGATATTGAAAGAGGAAAGCTTGCTTTCAAACAGCTTCATGTACCATTTCTTAGCTTCCAGAAAATTCTAAATAGCTGCAAAACCCAAAAGGAAGAAAACTGCACATACTTGCCAAATAAGTTAGTTCTTTCAAAAGATGGACTAACCTTAACAAATTCTGGTTTGGGGTGCCTAATCGGCAACTTGCATGAGTTCATGTGGTTTAGTTTATACCAACTATAAGATTGTAAGAGAAAGATATGGAACCTGTTTCTTAATTTGTTACGCATCTTTCCCACCTATATTTGTCTTACTAGGCTTGCTGAACCTAAACATGTGCTTTATGTTTTGACTCTTTCAGTGTGCATCTGAAGCCTAGAGCAGGGGTGGCTGGCCTGTAGCACAAGTGGCACAGGCAGCCTCTTTTTGAGGGCGCATAACTTGGCTGACCACACAGAAATCCCAGACGTTATCCAGGAAATCTAGGCCACTGCCTATGCCCATCCACCCCGCACAGGCCCTCAAGTCCATGGGGGTGGGGCTGTGTGCCAGGCAAGCAGTGGTGTCTGCCTGCAAGGTGCTCTACACCTCTCCGATTCCCAGCCAGACTACACTCTGTACCCCTGCATTTCCAGGATGCCTGTTATAATTCCCAACAGCTGGCCAGGACCATCTTCTGAAATTCAGGATTGTCCTGGCTAAAATGGGAGACAGAGTCACCCATTTATGACAGATTTGAGAGGACTGGCAGCAAAGTATCGGATACGGCTAGAAGCAGAAGACAGAGCAAGAAATAGGCAGACAG
>NW_017728996.1:25507786-25511191 GCF_001723915.1 Gavialis gangeticus | reverse complement strand
CACCCCTGGGCCCCAGCCCCCCACCCACCCAGTATGTGGGGTAAGGTGTGAGTAGGTGGGGCAAGAGGGTGTGCTCCATCGGGGGGCACATGACCCCCCAGATTTGTGCACTCATAGCAAGAATGAGGCTGAAGCCTGGCTAGACTGGAAGGGGACTGGAGTGGCACTTGGAAGATGCAGAATTAATGTGCATCACACCTGCCAAAAGTCCGATTCCCATGGCCCTGGAATATTGCTGAACTGTTGGGTTGGTGTCTGATCAAGTAAAATTAATTTAGGCTTTGACTATTCTTTTTGTAAAGCACAGTCCCCACTTCAAATGTGGCCAACAGGCACGGACTAAGAATGCTGGAACTGCCTATTGTGTGGGTTAATGTATTAGCCTTCCAAAAATCAAACTCAGTTTTAAGCATTCATGGAGCAGGACTTTACACAAATACAACTGAAAGCACTTGTGTGAAATTAATATTCTAGGCCTTAACTCAGGTAGTGGATAAGGCAGGTAACTTTTCAGGTTTGGGGGGGTGTTTTTAAAGGGGAAAAAAAACAAAACAAAAAACATGCACGAAAAAAAAAAATGTACAATAATTTCTATAGTGGCCAGTAAGTTAAGATCCTGAATGCATACAAGAGTGTCAAAACTAGTAGTTTAGAATAATCAACTATTATACTAGTTTTCAGAGTATAATTTAACATAATGAATAACTGTTGAGTGCATCTAATTTTATGACAGACAGACAGACAGACAGACATCCCTGATGCTTTCTATAAAACTACATCTCACTTGAGAAGTTAGAACTAGAACAAGAAGCCTAGCCTAACTTTTACACACAATGCTTCCCAGTGGAATTAACATATCCAAATTATGCATATGATATGCATGAAGAAGTGGCCTCCCATCTTAAGTATCTCACAAAAGCCACACTGAGCAGGGAACTATCTGGTTCAGGCATCACGGTGGGCTACACATAAAACCTGTCCCTCAAGAGAGACTGCAGGTAGGTTATCGTCTTTCATTTCAAATTCACAACCAGAACTCTTCCATGGATTTAAGCATCTAAAATAGCCCTCTCACCAAGGAAGGGGGGGACAGTGGAATATTTCCCCACCCTGGGCCTAGAAATCGGATGGTTAGTGTAATCAAACCCAATCTAGGCAACCCAGGATCAAGTTAAGACTAATGGCTGTAGAGTCCTATGCCTAAACAGATCTGAATCCACAGCTCCCAGGTGACTGTCTTAACCACCATGCAGTAGGGTGCCTGGCTCTCAGTTTCTCCAGCGGACCCAAAGAACTGCTTCAAGTTTCAACTTCAGCAAAGGTGGTAAGTTACTGAAGTCCATTTGGGGACTGAAGCTTTAGGTTGTTGCCTGACTTACGAAAAAAGTCTTCCAAACTGGTTACAATACTGCTTTGATTCCTGTCTGATAAAGCTGTCCCCACCCTCACTTTAGCGAAGAATTCATTCAGCAAAAAGTAGCAATATAAAAGTAATGAAATCAAGTTGTCCGGAAAGCTACTAATCGTTGGCTAGAGACAGGAATTCTTCATAATACTCTATAAAACAGCTAGCCCACTTTGGGTTGTTCACACCCAATCTACAAAAAAAGGATTTATTTTAAAATTCTTTGGAAGTTTATATATGCATAAGTATGTCCTAGGACCAAAATTAAGTAGGAGCATGAAAGCATTCTTATATTTCTTACATCCACGGCATTAATGAATATTTAGTGTACATTTCTCAAATAAGGTCTAAAACTTCCGATTCTTTGATACCTTTGGTAATTTTTAACTAAAGACTGTACTAGTACAAAATGAGCAACACTTAAATCCAAAATTGTTTCCAGGATTCTTCTTGCAAAGAAGTCTCTTCCAAGCTTAAGCTTGAAGAAAATCTTATAGAAAAGCACTTCCATTACTAATAATTTGTCATATATATTTAGTTTATCAAGTTACATAGTAAAAGCTTAGAAGTCATTAAGTTTGCTCTCATGTCTAGCAGCAGAAAAACTGTTCTAGGAACTGCTATTGCTTCTGCACGAGCATCCCTACAAACCAGTAGGTGACTGCTAAAGTGGGAACAGATAAGATTCTCAACTACGAACCTGATACTGCAGACACACAACGCACGTGCTTAACTTGACTACGTTGAAGAAATACTACATTCTTGGGCATCATAAAATTCAGGACCATAATTGCCGGTTTGAAGACCAAGACTGTGCCCATTTTCATGAGTGCTGAACCTAGCTAGTAACAGAAGTTAGACAGCGAGTGTCCTCTCCTACCATGTTAGAGCAGGGCTGCAAGTGAACCCATCTGCTGCTCCCTCCATTGCAGTAGCCCAGGCCCCAGGCTCCCCCTTCCTCCTCCCCCTGCTTCTTGCCTCTACCCCAGAGAGAAGCAAAATGTCAAGCTCCAGAGGAACATGCATCTTTCCCATCTAGTCATGGCTAAATGGCACCAAACATGGCATGTTGCTAGTCGCACACATAAACACACACGGGCACTACTGAGGGCTTAAAATGGCCCACACCACAGCGGCTGGCTTTCTACCCTCCTACAAAATGGTGCTTGCAGGCAGTGCTCCGACACCTGGGGTCTTCCACATGCACGACTCGAAGCCGCAGGGGACAGGCCAGTAGAGGCAGAGTAGCGCCGAGAGGAGCGGCCCCGCAGAGGGCGGCAGGCCCGGTCGGGAGCCCGCCCAGCGCCCATAGCCAGAGCGAGCCATTCACCTCCGGGCCGCCGGCTCCCAGCGCGGGGGCGGGGACCTGCCTGCACAGCGTCCCCTCCCAGGCAACGGGCCCGCCGGGGGCAGAGGAAGCCGGCTGTCTCCCGCGGCCTAGGAGGCCCGCTGAGCCCCGCGCTCGCGTAGCGGTCCGGCCCGCGCCTTCCCGCTGCCCCCGCCCGGTCCCGCACACACATTTTGACGCCATTGGCGCTGCCGCCACCACTCTCGGCTGCCGCCGCTGCTGCTGCTGCTGCTGCCGCCGCTGTTGCTGCTGCTGCTGCTGCTGCTGCCGCCGCCGCCACCTCGTCCTGCTGCTGAGGCTGAGGCTGGGTCTCGGGCGCGGCTACGGCCTCCTCCGCCGGTCGCGGGGGCGCAACGACCGCCTCCGGCTTGTCGTTCTCCGCCATTTCCTCACCGCGCTCCTGAGACTGCCGCTGCGTTTGAAAAGGCCCCTGAGCGCCCCGGCCTCCCCGCCGGCCCGGCCGCTCTCGCGAGACCTCGGCGGGGTGGGGCGGGGCGAGAAAGGGAGCTGCGAGCGAAGCGGCTGTGTTACCATAGCGACGCCATTGTGACGCCGAGCCGCCCCTCCCCGGGGCCAGCGCAGCTCCCCCCAGGCGGCGGCTCTGCCTTCCGCTCCCGCCCTGGCGCTCAGCAATGCTGCAGCCTCATTTAAC
>NW_017728996.1:25494601-25502786 GCF_001723915.1 Gavialis gangeticus | reverse complement strand
GGCGCTCAGCAATGCTGCACCCTCATTTACCCCCCCGCCACAAAAAGAAGCTTTTTTATTATTTGCATGCATGTTTATTGTTTCCTCAGACTGTAGCTGGTCGTTCCTTCCTTGCGCCAACAATACTATGTGAAGTCTTAGTCACAAAATAATGAATTACCTCCAGCTTTGGGGAGGTCCCACAGTTGCGTGAACACTGCTTTCCAACTCTGTTGGCCCACTTTGGCCCTGCATTCGTGCTGCGCACAGCACAGGGCCCAAGGATCAGGGTAAAACACTCCCTTAGTTCTAGGGGTGCCAGGGCCACAGAATTAGAGCCCCATGAGTTAGAAGGGCCTCAAGCAGCACAATCTACTTGCTCCTCCAGCTGCAACTATCTATTTCTCCATGGGCTGTTTTAACATGGCATAGGAACATCCTAGCCCACTGCCTGGGGATACTTCACTCCATGTTGGCTGTTTCAGGGAAGGCCCATTTCCAAGTGTAGTCCCATGAAAAGCCTACAATAAAAGATGCTATCAGCACTGGAGTAAATGCTGATATGTCCTCTACCACCAAACTATCTGCTTCAACCTCATTAAAAAATCCATTCCATTTTTCTGTGGCTTGTATTGTCACCTGTTAAGATAGGGCTGTTTACCTTGCTCGACAGTTTCAATATGTTGTGTGCATCCTCTCATACTCTATTCCCCTGACAATATTTTCACATAGGGGTATTTATCTTGATCCACAGCTTTGAGATCATTGTGTCTCTTCTTTCTGCCAGTAACAATATTAATGTCATGCGATTATTTAAATATACAGAAAATGTGCTTCAATATTAACATTTAACATTGTTGGATAGTAACGATTGTCAGTGCAAATTTAATTATTGCTAGAATACTCAGAATTCTATATAGGCATTTATTTTATGGCTAAATCTAAATAGATTAATAAGTAATCAAAATAAATGTAAGGGCAAGGGGTTGCTCCAGAGCCGCTGCGATTTGCAGCAGGGGCAGCTAGGTTGGGGCCAGGGCAGAGCCACGATCTGTACCCTGCATACTCTGGACACGGGCACTCAGGCAGCAGATCCATAGCATACAGGTTACAAATTGTGGCTCTGCCCTGGCACCGACCAAGCTACCCCTGCCTCAAGACCCCAGTGGCTCCAGAGCAGCCCCCTTCCCTGTCCTGCCAGCACGGCTAGGCCCAGTGTCCGCTGCAACCCCAGCCTTGCACTATCACACCGTAGCTGCAGCTGGAATCTCCATAGAAATCAGCCCCAGCCATGTGGGTGGGGGCTGCTGGGAAACAGGGTCCACTGCCAGCTGGATCCAGCCAGTGGGCCGGACTTTGCCAGCACCTGCATTAGGTCCATCCTGAAAGGTGAGGAGTATATACCTTTGTGAATGGAAATGGAAAAGCTCAAAATATTCTTTTTCATTCAGAGGGGGTCATTCTAACTTCCCACTTAATCTTCTCTACAGCATACAAAAATAAGCTATACTGATGTAAATAGATTTCTGCTGATATAACTGAATCCACACTAATGGAGTCAAACTATTTCAACAATAACTTTAGTTAAAATGGCACAACTTTTTGTGTGTAACCAAGGCCTTTAAGATTTTTTTCTACACATTCCCATCTTTCTCAGCAAATTACAGCTAAACCTTAATTTGGGCTGGTACAGGGTAATACAGATTACCAGTAGCATTGTCACATGTTTTCTTTTGTTCTCTAGAATCACGGCTTTTGTTTGTTTGTTTCTAATTATAACTGTTGAGACAATGGTCTGTGCCATCCATATGACAGTAGCATGCTACACCCAGTACAACATCTACAAAGGACAAAAATTGCACAAGGAATATGTACAGGACTGCTAGCTTGTAGGGCCCATAAAAGCAACTAGAAAGGGCAATTTTCATCACTGGAGGTGGGTTCAGGTGAGCAAGCTTTTAAAAGGACATCTTGCTTTCCAGGGTATCATGGCTGAGGAAAGTGATGCTGTCGTGGGACTTAATTGTGTATATTATTGTGGTAGAGACAGCAGTTTATTTGCTGATTTGCAGTGGCATATTGACTATTGATTTTATACCATTACAAAAGTTTGATACTATATTAGTGATATATTTGGTAGCCATGTTGGTCTGAAACAAAAAAGAGATGCAAAACTTTAACAGGCTTGGTTCAGAGACAATACCTTTTATTAGACCAACTAAGAAATCTCAGAAAAACATCTTAAATTGCTCTAGGTGAGAGTAGGGTGGGAGAGCTGGGTTGTAGAGGTGGGAACATAACACTGGGAGGCATGGGGGGATGACAGTTGTGATGAAATGAAGTAAGTCATTCACTGAAGCAAAATGAAAAAATAAACTCCCCCAAAATAAAATGAAACAAGTAAATAAGAATAAAAAATAAAAATAAGAAAAGTCTCATGTGTTAATGAATTGGGATTGGATGGGGGAGGGGGGCAGGGGGAACCAGTCAGCAGAAGCCATACTGCCCCAGGGAGCTGGCAACAGTGAGGAAAGACATTTTCCTTTGGCTCATTCTCTGCCTCTGGTTGATGAAGGTAGGTAGGTAGGTAGGTAATAACTGGCTGCTTGCATGAGGTTGCACCCTCTGGGGGAAAGATGGGCAGTTGGCTTAGTGCCCCTTGGGCAATAGCATTTGGAGGGTGGGGGGAAATTTTGTCCCTAAAGAGCAGGAGACTGGGGAGTGGCAGTGCATCCTGGGATGCTGGAAGACTGAAAATTAGTTATTTTATCTCCGGAGAGCAGTCACACATTACTGTAATACAGGCTGAGTGACACGGCTAAGATAAACCTCACCCAGAGTGACATAATAATTTAAAGTTGCCTAGAGGGAGCTTAGCACTAGTTTTTTACTTTAGCGTGTATGAAACTCCCATAGTAAGAGCTTTTAATACAGCCTAAGGGTAATGTGTAACAACACCCTGATGTAGGCACTAGAAAGCTTAGCCAGAATCCAAAATTAATACCACTTTTTTATTTCATAGCTGAATATAAAACAGGATGGGAAAGGGGGAAGGAAAAGGACGTCTGAATTTTTTGAGGAACCAATGTCCAGCTCCCTGACTGCCTAGCAAACCTGCCTGCCTGCCCTCCAAGCTGACAACCAAAAAGGCCAACCCTCCATGAAATTGCTCACAGCTCCCTGGGGAGTTCACTGAACTGGCCAGGCTGGCAGAAACTTTCCACTGAAACAATATCCATTTTCCACTGAAACAATGCAGGTCTATTAGGCACTTCAAAGTCTAAATCTCATGGTGCTTTTAAAAATGATGTCCTGTTTCATTGCACAGTACATCAACAGGCTCTTAAGTTGCCTTTGAAAATGGAACTCAAGGCCCTATGTCCTTTCCAGTTGGAGCCTGTGGCTTTTTTTCTTACCTAATTAACAGTTTTACCCCTTTCACTGATGTTTAGAAACTGTTTCCCCTGTATGGTGTTTATTGGAGCACTCATTATTAACCTTTGACTCCCACTCCCATCCTTGTTTTTACGTTGGTTGTCCCAATAATTTTGTTGGTACACATTTAGTAACCCCCTCTAATAATAGGAGGAGGTAACAGGCGCACAATCCCTATGCATAGGCTCATGTATGGTGCTTGAAGCAGGTATATTCAGCATGTCATTATTTTTTAATAAGTATTATTATGGTGGCACTAGAAATATGCTAGATATTTCCCAGGTACAATCACTGTTTACAGCTGTTACCTTGTGAAAATGACAGTGTATTTTTGCTTGATTACATTTATTTTTTTCCCCCTTTAACTGTGGGTGATTTACTTTGGAACCATTGCAGCTCATTTAAGAATTCCTTATTCCACCAGCCAGGAGTAGTTTCAAGCTGTTCTGTATTGCCTAGGGCCATACCCAGTCTATGTTGTTTTACTTTAAATGCAAAATAGACTTAATGACGACTAAAAGGCATTATTGCAAAGGTGCCATAGCTCGTAAGTAAAAGAAAGTATGATACTTCCCCAACCTCAACCCCTACAATTAAACCCCCCATTGCAGAAATTATGCAGCTTACATTTTTAAGTGCCAAAACACCACGCACATCAGATAAACAGGCTACGGATTGCAATGGATTGTTTCCTGCCAGAAGTCCCCTAGAAGCAGCATAGTGGTAATATAACAAATTCAAACTAAAATCCACCTTCACTGCTGAGCTTAGTACCTGCAGCTGTACTGCTGATTGCATCCAGCTGTCTTCTTTGTTGCTTCAGTATTTTTTTCCAGTTTGTCTTCTCTCACCTCTCTTTTTTTAGAGTAAAAGCCTTCAGTAGGATTCATTAGGTTTCTTCTCTCTAGACACTTGCCCACTTTTGGTTATCAAAGAACATTGCCTTGATTTGTTTTGAGATAGAATTCGACATTTGAAAGTCAAACGTTTATGGTTTGAATCCTACCATTTAGAGATGGACGTTCTTTTTGTATTTTAATTCAGACCAAGGCAGATAGTTAACTGATCCCACTCCTGCCAGAGCCAGGAAGCAGAGTTTTCTCAGTGGATGGTTTCTGATTGGGCCAATATAGCTTCAGTATGTTAAGTTTTTACTCAGTATTCTTTGTTTTGGTGATATGGGCCTAAGTGGCTAATGGGGTAGGTCTCCCACTTTTTCTGGTGAGAATTATTTTGATACCAAGTACAATTCGTATATTAGGAAGATGATTGTATAAGGACTTAAGGGCATAAACAACAAAACCCTTTAACATGTGCATAACGTTTGGGACAGAGTAATCCCAATGCTGGACAGGAGCTCTAAAGAGCTGCAAATCTTTTTCTTATTTCTGTTTATTTCTGTCTACTTCTAGATTTGTGTTTTTCTTGTTCTAAGACTGTGCTGTATTAAAATCCTTACTCTGTCAGGGTTTACTGAGAGAGTTTGAGGTCCCTGGGGAGCTATAGAAAGGAATACGAAATAATAGACTTTTTATCCATATTAAAGTTTAAATGCCTACTTTACATACATACAACACCTCACACTTGCTACATAAGTAGAATCCTCCATCTCTTCCTGCTCCATTCTAGGGTCTATTACCCCTCCCATTTCACTCATTTATTAGTTCCTTCCACCCACAGACCTACTGAAATGTTTAGAAGGGGAGCCTGGCTTTTATCACTCATAAGATCTTCCTGAGCAGAGCTCTCTCCACAGACCTTACATACTAACTTAATATGAATGATGACAATTCTTAAAAAAAGATATTTAAGAAGTTAAGTTGGAAAATGCATTTTAGTGGATTCTATTTATTCCTCAAAAGAGTCCCATTTTCTTTACAGTCCTACAACTTCAAAAGAAAGTTATTATAAAGTCTAAAAATAAAGTGGGGGAGCAAACCAGTTTCCTATTGTCACTCCCTGTCAACCCACCTCACCTTAACTTTTCCACTTATATTCCTAAAGGACAAATAGCATGTCACTAGAGTGTTATAAAACCTTTACTTCTATTTAAAGGATCCACTAGTTTGGATAGAGATGATCTTGCCTCAGGCAAGGGGTTAGACTAGATGACCTCTGGAGGTCCTTTTCAGACCTACTTCTTTATGAGTCTCTGGTTCACTTCCAACTTAATCCTGTCCATGACTCTAATCTTGTATCAAGTCAATGAGCAATCCAGTTGAGGCCAATGAGATTTTTATTGCTATGTTCATTCAAAGCAGGATGGAACCTGATAAAAAATAGAAAGCAGTGTGTGATGTGGGTCCCATCTGTTCACGCATGCAGACTGTTAACCAGTCTATCCTCTGAGAAATCCCTGCCCAAACTCTGGGCAAAAATAGTGGCTTCATTTATTTTTGTCTTTCATTTTTTTTCCACTTTAAAGTACAGCACTTTAGAGTGCAGAGGGTGTTTTAAAAAATAGTAGTATTACTGGTCAACTGACAACCAACAGCTGAATATGAAATATGAGAGCTCTCATTCTCAGCTGCTGGCTGCCTGTTGCATTGCCAGCTTGGCTTCCGTGAAAAATGGAGGTCAAACAGGTGAAAATAGGGGAGAGGGAAGTGTTTAAAATAGAACCAGGAGTGCCACTTTTGAGAAGAATTGCAGGATTTAAGTCTACCTAAGCTGGCAACAGTACAAATGCAGGGATAAATAAAAAATTGGCCCCAGCATTCAAGCCCACAGGAGGTCCCCTGAGGGGAGAACTCCATAAGATTTACCCAAATCGGTCTGAAGGTAGGTAGAGTAAATGCACTCCCTTTTCACACCAAGAACCCTATGTTTTATGAGGGACCTGCAAAAGGCAGGATCCATCCACACAGAAGCTAAGTACCTGTACCTTTCACTCCCAGCAAAACAGAGCAGCTCCAGTGGAGCCATACCACGAGAGCCTCCTCCAGTTTGATTGTTTCTAAGGCTCCACATAGGAGAAATCTCCCAGGTATAAAGAGGATCAATAGACAAGAAAACAAGCATTTAACAGAAAGGACTGAAGCTATCTTACCCCTCCCCCATCAGTAAGCTGATGAGGGAATAATCAGACTCCATCCATTTATCCTGCTTCTCCTGACTTCTAGCCCCCAGCTTCCCATCCACCTCTCTTACCCAGTAGAGTGCTTAACTCCATGTAAAGCCCTTTGCAAAGTCTAAAGAAATGATAGTGGTGCTGTTGAGGAGACTGAGTAGACCTATACACAAAAGCTATTACATACGACATTTACACAAAATATATCCTTTACAAATGAAGTTGTGTTATATTTTTCAGTATCAGACGCTGTTTACCAAATGATTGGCTGTGCAACAAGCAGAAGATTGAGGTAGTTAGCCAGGTTAGTCTGAAGTCAGGCAGAAAGCAAATCAGGGTGGCACAGGTGCCATCCTGCCCTGCTTTCTGTGAAGTAGAAGATCATTAAGAGCCATTAACTTAGAACACCAAATGTGGATCTTAATTAGGAGGAGCCTAGTAGTCAACACTGATAGTGTGACAGTGCCCAGGATCTTAAGCCATTGTGCTGGGTGCAGAATAAACAACAAAAAAGCTGATGGCACAGGAGACTACATGAGCATGAGGAAAAATGTTACACATCAGGTTTTTGTGTGTTTATTTGAAAATGCTTAAAGCACCTTTCAGTTTTCTTAATAAAAAATGTGTAGTTATATCAAGGTGTGCATCGATATCAAGATATCTCCTGTGATACTGAATGTTACCTTTGCTTTTACCCTCATGTCTCAAGGTCTACAGCAGCAGTTCCCAATCTGTGGTATGGGTACCACTAGTGGTATGCAGGCAACCTATCAGTGGTATGAGTTAACAGATTTATTATAATTACTTTATATGACAAAAATTTGCTGATGGTACATAAGGTTGTATCATTTTAAACTGATGGTGTGCAACCTGTCAGAGTCTGGCAACCACTGATCTACAGGTATGGAAGATTTCTAGGTGAACCTTGCATGCCTAATGCCTGTGCACTAATCCAGTTCTGTTGAAATCGTCATGAATTTCCAGAGAGGTGTTTGGCAACTCTGATGCACAAGGATGGGTGTATTATCTTTCGAAGCATTTCTGCCCATTTGAATTGGTTATGCAAATCCCCCTCTAAAAAGCCCTGTTCACTCCTTACCCACACGTTGCAACACCTCCTGCTGCTGCACGTTTGCTTCTGAAATGTGTATTTAAAAGTGGACCTACAAAATAGATCGAATTCAGGAGGAAACTGCAGAAAAGGTTCAGCACTAGTGACAGCTCCGGGGTCACCCCGGCTGCTTGCGGCGCGAAGGTAGGAGAGGGAAGGGATGGGGCAGCGTTGGAGGCAGTCACAGGAAGCCTCATCCTCCTGTTCCCCACAACCCCGTTGACTGTAAAGGGTGCAATCTTGCCGATGCTCCACGCGGTAAATTTAAGACAAGCAGCCTTCGGCCCACGCTTGTTTAACATGGCGCTTCCCTTCTGATTCCCCGCCAGGTGGGAGCGAGCCTGCCGGGGAAAGGCCTAACGACGGCGGCAGCACCCCTCGCGTGACAGCTAACGAGTCCTAGCTAAATGGGGATTTTAGCGACGCCCCGGTGGCATCCCTGCCCCGTCAGAAACTAGCCCCCATTGCCTGCCTGGGGGCTGGGGGCTGCCCGGCTCGCCCTGCCCAAGAGGCTTGACGGAGATTTGCCTCGGGCCTCCCTGATGTGGCGCCCACCTTGCTCTCCCCTCCCCCTCCCGCCCCGCCTGCGG
>NW_017728996.1:25484173-25494503 GCF_001723915.1 Gavialis gangeticus | reverse complement strand
TGCCGCCGTCCCGAGCCGTGCGTGGCAAGGGGCGCAGGGCCCAGCGCGGCGGCGGCGGCGGCGGCGGCGGCTTGGGGATGCCCGGCACGTAGCAGCGGCAGTCTCCGCGGGTCTGATCCGAGCGGGGATGGTAATGAAGGGGCGGGGGTTCAAGGCAGCTCCAGACGGCTTTTTCCAGCCGAGGAGCTGGGAAAGGAGCCCCCAAGCGGCCGGCGGAGCCGAGCCAGGCGGACCCCGGGCAGCGGGGTGTGTGTGGCCGGGGCCGGGGCCGCTGCAGCTGCTCCCGCGAAGACGAGGCGGCAGGACTGACGGCGGGTTGTGTGCCCCCCGCACCGTGAAGCTGGCTGTAAGTCGCTCGAGGTGGGGCCGCGCGTGTGCGGCGCTGGGAGAGGGCGGCAGAGAGGAGCCGCGAGCAACAATTGCTTTGCGGAGGCTCGCGCGGGCGGGGGTCGCCGAGCCTTGCTCCTGGCGCTGCGGCTCGGGCACGCGTCCTCGGGCGCGGCAGAGGTGCCGCTCCCGGCCTTGCTGCGGGGGCAAAGCCCGTCTTCACCCAGACGGGGCTGGAGCTTGCAGCGCCCTTCCCTGCTGCAGGCCGGGCCGGCTCCTGCGATGCTCCTAACCACCCGCTGTGGGACCAGCACTGCCCCCTGGCCTGAGAGTTTGGCCCCCTCACTCTAGGGTGGGAAGGCAAAGCTAGCACTTGCCCAGCAGCTGAGGGAATACAAGTATGTAGGATACAAATTGGTGAAATCAGGTTGGCTGCTACTTGTCATTTCCAGCCCAGTGTTGTCAACCCAGGCGGTCCCGATACTTCGAATAAACCTCCAAGTATTTTTTTTTACTGGGGAGAAACTTTTCGAGGTTTCACCCATCCTTTCCGTCTCCTATGGCAGGACTGTCAAAGATCCAGCCAGCAGGCCAGAGCCAGCCACGGAGATGTCATTCTAGCACGCTGGCCAGGTGTTTCAGTGACTAAGACAATTTGAAACAATCAGATGCATTTGAAAAATCCCTTTGGGTGTCTGTCTACATCCTTAGTCACAATAATTGCTTTAAAAATGTGGTCCATCATCTCTTAGAAGTGACCAGGAATCCAGGTCATCTGATGCCTTACCAGAATGACTGGACCAGCAGCCGGGCTTGCAGCACTTCCTGGAGGAGAGCTGTTTGGATAGCAGTGACAGCAGGAGTGATCTGTAGTTTGTTTATGGAAAACTCATGAGTTACAAGTGTCACCAGAATATTTTTAACATAGACTGGAGGACAAAATGCAATTTCTCAATCACTTGCAGATTACTCATTCAAGGGGCTGCATACATCCAGCTCCTGAGGATTTCCACAATTAAAAATGCCAAGCATCTCTCAGGATTGGCTCCATACATGGCAGGCTACAATAAAACCTGCTATGTTTTCTCTAAGAGTAATATGAAGATGCCCCAACATTCGTCACTTCTCATTCCTTTCTCAAGAATAAATATAAAATTTAAACAAAGCTTAACAATGTAGGGATGGTGATTTGGCTTGAGGAAAAGCTTACTTTCGAAACTGTAAAACCACCCATTAACCAGGGTTTGGGATCCTCAGGGAACTTCATGGCAGGTATGGATACTGTTACAATATTCTTAAGCACTTCAACTTATCTGCTACCCTATCTAAGTTTGCACACAGCATTTACATGTACTAGCCCTTGTCCTCCTTAGGTGTACCAGTCCCATCGGCAGCAAACTCAGCTGCTTTTCTCTCTCTGCTTACCTTTATAATCCATGGGGCTGAGATGTCTGCCACACTCTGGGTCCTACTGGTCCTTTCTGCTCTCCGATGGGCATCGGGTGGCCTTTCTCCCCACTGCAGGATATTGAAGGATCTTTGCTTGCCATAAGTAAAAGGCTTTTGTGGGGCCATAAGCTGAGACTTCACAGAAGTGAACTGGAGAGCCTGGACTCCAGGAGAACAAGTAGAGGTAACAGGGTTGACAACCCAGAGAAACAGACTGTAGAACTTCTAGTTCAGGTCTTGCTGGTCTCCTGAACTCTATCCCAAGGTGTTTTTTATACTGCAGTCACTGCTGTGACTCCATAGTATTGTAACTTTATAGTACAGATACCCAAGTTCACTTCAACCTACCTAGCTCAGTTATTGGTAGCTGTCTAGAGCAGCAGTAACAGAGCTCAGTACAGACTGCAAAACTGCTCAAGAAGCAGAGTAAAGATGAAGGCAACAAGGTCACCCTGAGTCCTGTGCTGCTGTGGCTACACTAGTTCCAGGATCCAAGATGACTAGTTTATAGATAGTTCAGGTATGTTTACGGTACAGTAATATAATGGCAGTGACATCTTCCTGCCTATGTCCCTAGCATTACATTCAGCTCCTGTAGCATCAATGGTCTCCTTGCTCATGATTTTACATATAATTTGAGAGCAACTGACATAACATATGCATAACTGGTGGCTGCAACCTTCAATTACCACTGATCTGCAAACAGATTTGAAATGCAGAAACAAACAAGTATAATCTTGCTATTAGCAGGTCCATATTTAGTGCCAAATCTTCTACTACCATCTGCAAACATGCAAGGGCTGACACACAAATTCTGCTGCAAAGAAGGAGGAAGAGAAGAAGAGGAAAGAGCCTTGCAAAGGATTCACAGCCCCAAAGCCCTTGCACAGGAAATGGAAACTATTTCTCTACCTGTCCAGTTGTACCCTCAGGGCTGATTCTATTCCTCAAACTCAGAAGTATTTCCTTGCACTCAGTGCCCATATATCCAGGCTTTGCATGTTGACGATTTGACCCATAATTCCTGGTGACAATAATTGAAAAATATAAGTAAAATATCACTGTGCACTAATAACAAGCATAGAGCAAACACCAAAGGACAAAAACTGTGTGTGATAGTGGGAGAATTTAGCCCCAAATTTAGTTTTACATTATTAAACCAATAGGATCCGGAGCACAATACTTGTTTGGTGATATGCATGATGTACAGGACTGCTTTGTTCCTGAAATATGGAGTCATCAGAGCTTCTGATGACAACTAATGTTGTTTCTCTATTTGTTTCTATTTTTATACTGTCCTCCTCCACCCAAACGTATAAACTGCTTCTGTACTCTTTGCTCAAGAAAAACTCCCATTGACTTCTGTGGGAGGTAATCTTACCACAGTAACTGAAGAGAATACAAATCTCTATATCCATGTAGAGCCCCACAGGTTTTTGTGAGCTTTACAAGGACCATCTAATTGCTGAGCTGGGGCCAAAATTTGTCTCCAAGATTTCTGTGCATATGTCTTTCAGGGCTGTGGTTTTTCATTCTGGCACTGTGTCATCCTGCTATGGTATACAATTCATATCTCAGGATAAGCCTCTTTTTTTTCCTTTTAATTTTCCAGTGCCCTTGGACTTCTGGAAGGAGAAGTTTTTTCTTGACTGGATCCAGTTAAATCTCAACTGATTTGTGCAAGAACTTGAGCATTCTGTGCTTTTCCTTCACCAATTTCTACAGCTGGTAAAAAGGTCTGGAAAAAACTGGAAACGTGCTTTACATGACAACTTGGTAGCAGGTGGCTTAATCTATTACATTATCTATTATGTGTTTGCAGCAAATAAGTATAAATTACCTCTGTTCAATTATTTAGTTACTACAGGCCTTAACTGCAACTTGTCCTCTAACCGATTAGTATCATTTTTTTGAGTCATACTAGTTGTTTTGACCACAAGACTCAAAGAGTGAGGTATTTCTCAATATGAGCAAGTCTGTCATGGCTTGAATGTTAGGACTTAATTTGCATCTGAACAATGCGCACTGGGAGTCAGACAGGAAGGAGCTGGTGCAAGAGAGCCTTAAACCAGCGTTCTTCAGTCGTCAATCCGGGTTCAAATGTCAGACCTAGATCCTCAGTGGGGGAGGTAAGTCACTGGTGTCACAAACTTACACGAGAGTGACAATCTGGCGCAGCCCCTTTTCCTTCTCCCCACCTCTTTTCTGCTTTTGGTTGCATGCAAAGGAAAAACCTGACATTCTGAGGAGGGAAGAGGAGGGCCAAACAGGAAAAAAAGAGAATGTTTTCTACCATTTTTCTTTCTTTCACAAAGATATCAGGGATGGCAGGTGTCATTTTATCTTTCTTTTGCTGCAGGACTTCTAAGATAACCCAGGGTACATCTGCACTGCGGTCACGGCAGCATACTCATTGAAGTGGAAAGATACCTGAGCTAGCTTTAAACTAGTGAGCTCGGATACTAGTAGCCATATAGCCCCAGCAACACAGAGACTGGCATAGACTAATTCACCTGGCTAAGAAGTACATGTATAACACAGTAGAACCCAGATACTTCCCAGCATTAGGTTCCCAAACCCTTTGTGAAGACAAGAGTTTGTGAAGTGTCCAGGGGGAATGCAGATCCATAGCAAACACTGATGAGCCCCAGCTGATTGATGGAGTGGTGCCCTTTGGAGTAAAGCTGTAGCAAACAGCTAGGTGGCTCATCCTTCATTTGGCCACCCACTGTGCATTAGGTAGGTTGTGAACTATCTGAGTATGAATGATTCAAGCTCACATAATGGGAGCTTTTTTTTGGAGAAAGAATGTTGAATTTTTAACAAAAACAGCTTCTCACTTCAGACCATACAAAGGAGCGCTGCCATGAAACAGTCTGCCTTCTCCCTCCTGCTCCACATGCACCAGCTGCTGAAAAACTGTAACATAGCTGATTTGGTGCATTCCCACAATGTGCTCAGCACCACTGGGGCTCTCTGTCTCACGTTTGCTTGTTGGTGAGTGCCCAGTGCTGTGAAGGTTTTGCTACTCAGTGCATGCAAACTGCCTGGCCTTCCCTTACAGCTTTTGTTCCCTCCCCACTCTACCCTCACAGAGCGAAGGTTGCCGAATGGCTTCCTTCTACCGTTAAGTGCCCCAGAAAGGAGGAAGTGTCTCCCCTATCCTTCCTCTCCGAACTAGAACATTTATACCAAAGACTACTGCAGTTTGATCCTATGAATTTTGGCTCTTCTGCATTACCACACTTCCATGAAATCAGTAGGTCCTTTGACCAAGAAAGTAGGATCGGGCCCTCTCTGTGTTACATATGAGCAACAAGGGAACTGTTGCAATGAAAATTTTAGGAGGTCTAGGACATCAGTGTCTTGGGTAACAGCCACATTTTGAAAGGAAGAATAGGGAGAAGAGCCTAATGATGGGGGGAAAGGGCAGGGAGAAGGATTTGTATTATCTCTTCTCCCATTAACATTCTCCATACGCTAATGGATATAGAGATTTCTAATTTTAGCTTGGTGGGGACAAAGACAGTGTGTACCCTTGGGAGCTAGCACATGGCTGGAACATTATCAAAATGGCCCATCTTGCCAGTCTGAATGTATCTTTCAACAGTCTGTCCCCCTTGCCAGATCCTAATGTTTATCATTTAGCAAACAACATTCACTCAAGTATGGGCATTCAAAAAAGTACACTAGTTTGCAATCAGCACTTCTGACAGACAATGAGGTAGCAGTTATGAGTTCAGCTGGTCACATGTACAGGTGATTTAGGGGTGCACAATGGAGCACAAATGATAAGCTATCCCACAATACACTTATGACTGTTTCTCCAGTTTAAGGACTAAGATACCCATCCTGCAAGCCCTTCAGGCATAAACATTTCCATGTACCTTTACAGATGGAGGCCTTGCAAGCTGTTGTCTGATAAAAACTGAAAGGCTTTGTCCCATTTGATAATTTTCTCTTTAGAAGGATCTTGCAAAAATTCCACTTCCCCAGGCCGGACATTTTTTATCTTGGGGGAGAAAGGCAAGCAAATAAATGATCCGTTTTTTTTATTGTCTTAGCTGGGAGTTCCAAGCAGATTTTATGTAGGGATCGCCACGTTCTAACAACAGCTTTTCTAGGCTGATTTGGGTGTAAAGACTGTACTTTCAGTATCGACATCCAGGTAGTTTTTGTTTTAAAGGTTTTCATGTGCTGTAACTCAGACACCTGTGTCACCTTGGGCCATAACCAAATCAATTCTAATTTGTGCATAGGCAAAGAAGTTATAGAGGTGAAAATACCAAAGGTTCACCAGGATGTGATGCCCAATGATGAGCAGTAACTACTGCAGCAACTCATCAGCCACTATGAGTGTCAACGAGGTGTCTGCCTTCCCGCTGACTTTAGAACAAAAAACTGGCTTTGCCTTTGTAGGGATTTTATGTATTTTCTTGGGACTTCTTATCATCAGATGCTTCAAAATCTTGCTGGATCCGTATAGTAGCATGCCTTCCTCTACTTGGGAAGATGAAGTCGAGGGGCTGGATAAAGGGACATTTGAATATGCCCTTGCATGAAAATTCAAGAGTCTCCTGCCTTAATTTTGATGTTGATGTCATTTTAGAAACCTACTACTGACACATTTGCAATATATATCTACATTTTGACGGTGCCATTCATTTTATTAAATAAATATTTGTTGCAAACTCAAAAAGCATTTCACACTGTTTTCCTTCTGCGAATTTGCCTATTGTGGAATTATGTAGAAGAAATAGCAAATGTCAAAAAATATGCTAGTGCATAATGAACTAAAAATTGGGGGAAGAAGGGCAGAGAAATCTAACTTCTGCTTCTTCACAGCAAGAGCTCCATTGATAAAGAAGGAGGGTGCAGGACAGATGGGAGGGTGGTTGTCACTCCCTCCCTTCTTAACTAACGCCATTTCCTTAAGCCCATTAACAGGCCTTGGAAATATCAGTCACATGCAACTCAGTGAGCCAGCCCAATATATGGGCCCAGGTTAGCTTGCAAGATTAGACAGCAGCACAAAAGGATATGACATTGCAGGCATTAGTTTGAGTGTAGAGGGGTGGGTGTAGGTAGAAGGGAATTCCTAATGTCAGTTACTAAAAGAATAGAAAAAACAAAGAGGCATCTAACACTGATTGCATTCACAAATGAACATCTCTCCCTCAAAAATGTATAGGTGCTATAATGCTGGCTATGTGCACGACAACAAAGCTTAGTGCTACTAGTGTGTCTGGGGTTTCTGCAGTCTTTTTTGGACTGTGTAGGACCAGTCAGAGAAAAGCTATTCAGACTTGCTAGAACACAGCTCATCTTCTGCTCAGAACAAATTGTTAGAAGGCAATGCAAGAGCTATTGGCCATGCAAGAGCTATTTTAATGTTTTTCATGAAAATGTTGGGATGCTATAAATAGGATATATAATGAACTCTGCATTACAAGACATATACCTGGATCAGAATTCAGTCAGATCCTCTAAAGCCACTGTTCCTAGTCCACTTACATTTCTCATATCTCTACAAATCTGCTAGTGGAAGACAAGAAGCAAATATCAGTTAAAAACCCAGTCCTTAAGTCCAGCTGAGCTAAAGTCAAAGCAGAGCCTAATGGGGTAAGTGTACACCTATGCCTTCCCCTAGGCTCCTGGAGACTGATTCAGCTTCTAGTGCAAATAGCTTTAACCACTATGATTTGTGCTAGCTGGTAAAAACTTCTTGGGCTCATTATGCCAGTTTGGCATTTCTGGAGTGGAGGCACACTGCATGCTAACAGCTGGATGGAACAGGGATACAGAGATAGATACACAGCCCATTATTCCCCCGTTGTAGGGCAATTTTTCAGCCCCTTTGCCCTATGCACCTACCACTGAATATGATTTGGACTCTCACAGAGAGGATTCTATTACAAAGGACCCTTACAAGACAAAAGGAAAAAAAAAACAGAAAGAAAAACCAGGTGTTAAGTAGTTACAGTTCAAGGTCACCTCTCAGTACAAATAGCTGTTAAGTGAGTGTGACAAGAGTAGACAGAAATTCAATTCCATCTTTGAGAAACTTGGAAGCAGAATTTTGTTTAAGCATCACTTTTACTCAGCAGCTCTGTGTACTAAAAGCTGCAAGGACAAGAGGATCAGTTGGAGTAATTTGCTTTACCCCCATTCAGCACAACGTCTATTGTGCCATTTCCTTATCTGCTGGACAAGTGGCAGTCAAAAGAACCATGAGGCAAAACGCCATTCAGAGTGGAAAATGCTGGATCATATGGTAAAGGTCACAACCAATCAAGGTACACAACGTAAAAAGCTTGTTAATGACCAGACAACCTTTTAAATTGTTCAAATTCAAATGTGAGAAATCTTTGAAGTACGCAGCTCCAATCTGCTACATTTGTTTTCATTTAACTCAAACAGAAATGCCTACAGCACACAGTATGCAATTATCCAGTACAGTGTCCTGTACACAGACTCAGAACCATGCTTTGCATCTTAGTAACCAAGTATAATACACTATATTACTGTTTTTGTCCACCAACTGACCTTATTTTTTTAATTTTACAGTATTTTGTGGTAGGCAGCTACCAAGTTCCATTTTGTTTACAGAGCATGGTTAGGCTTTTTGCCCCTCCATCCCTGAAAGCAAAGAAAGCACTCCTTCCAGCGTGCTGGAGGTGGGTAAGTTTTCAAAGGCTGTCCTCAGAAATACAGCAGACAGAGGCTCCTACAGTTCACAGATGGCCTGATTCCCTTGTCATTTCTTTCCCCCAGTTTATACTGGGGAAGCTAAATCATGGAGACAGGAATGTTAAACCAGCAGTCAGAAATCAGGGGTCCCATCTGTATTTGGGTTTCCAGTGTGTTACATTTAAACACAATTCCAGTTAAGCCTCTCTTTGATGTAGTTTGACCATTCAATATTGCTGGTGCTAGCCTCTGTTTTGGACTGTATGTTTCAGCCTATGGAAGAAGTTGGGCAAGACTATCATTTATAACATAGTGCTAGCACAGCATGCCCACATTAAACTTTGTTTCTAAATGTTATTTTTAAACTTGTTGTAAAGGGTTGTTTGGAATTGGGCTTAGAGTACAACGGGATCTGGCGTGCAGGTCTATACTGAGACCACCACACCATGGGCAGGATTCAGATTGGCTCTGTAAGTGCCTCAGCTTCATCACTGCCCTGCTTAGCTTTTGAACACCTGTCCCAGGTGGAAGATTCAGAATGACTCTGTCCTCCTAGAGTCAGTACAGAGACTTCAAAGATTCCTGGGAGCAATTCAGGTATGTACATCTATGTGCTCTATGAAGAAAACAGGGAGTGGGATGTGCCTCCTAAGGGCAATTTAGAAAGCCCACTTAAAGATAGCCAATGAAAATTTCTGAACTCCATCCCTCTCAAGCTATCCCACAGGCATCTCTGTTAACTGGGATTCAGAGAGTTTCTGAGAAAGCTGTGTCCTGGGTGATTCACAATGTGGTGGGAGGCAGGTTGCAGATTTTGCCTCAAGCAAGAGGAAGCCTGCCTTTTTAGCCCCGTAGTTATGCTGCTTAAAGCCCTCCTCTGTGAAAGGGGACCCTGAGCTCTCGTCCCAGAGCCCCAGCACTGTTGACACATTGCACATTAGACAGTCACCAGTTAAAAACAGAAATAAACCTAATAACAGTGATTAGGACCCAGAATTCCCACTCCACATTTCAGCCTCCCAAGGGAGCATCCTTGCTGATAGACTATAGAGGACGGCTCCTTATTACTGGTCCCTTGACTCCCTCTTTTTTTTTTTTCTTTTCATTGTGCAGTTGCCCAGCTTTACCAGGAGGGGTAAAGACCAATCTCATCAAGCCTTTTCCATAGCATGGTGTTTAGGGGATTCTTCTGAATGAGCAGATGACTTAGGTTTAGATCTCCTACAGGTCAGGGGACCTAGAACCCAGGTCTCCTGTGCCATAGGTGAATGCTCTACCCACTAGATCAGCTGTTCTTAACATTTTTAGCCCCTTGATAAGCTCAACATCCCCCTCGGGAAATGCCAGCTCTTAGTATTCATTCATTTTTTGACCACAGAAAAATAACAGAGCAATTCTTCTGTTGGAAAGAACTCAGAAAGATCCCAACAGGTCAGAAAGCTTTTGACACTATAGATGGATGGATGGATTTGAAATCTCTGGGTTTATCTTGTGTATCATGTTTGTGCACCTAACAGTGCTAACATTGTGTGGCATCCCACAGCACCCTTGAGAGGATCTCCAGGCACCTCAGAGTGTCACTGCACCCTGGTTGAGAATCACTGCACTAGGGCAGTGGTTCTTAACCTTTTTTGTACTAGGACCCATCTGGAAACTGATGGCCAGTCCCAACCCAGTAAGTAGCTTAAGTAGAAAATGCCCCCCCCAACCCTGCTGGTGGCCCTCACTCCCAACCTTCTGTCCCCACCCCCAGGCTCCAGACCTCCAGTGTATGGGGTAGGGATGGGGAGGGGGGCCCCAAGCAGTAGGCCTGTGCAAAGCTGCTAGTATTCACTTCGGATTCAGATTCAGCTGATTTGTGGGA
>NW_017728996.1:25478271-25479173 GCF_001723915.1 Gavialis gangeticus | reverse complement strand
TTCCGTGAGCCCCCAGAATCTCTGAGGCCACTGCAGCAGCCGGTGAGTGCAGGGGGTTGTTTTTTGGGGGGGTTTTAAAGGGCCAGTAGCTGGGGCGGGCGGGGCAGCCATGGGAGGGGCTGGGAGAGCGAATTGGAGCCAGGGGGCTCATGGCAAAGCCCCCCATGCAGCGTGGGGCAGTGGGGGCAGCAGGGATCAACCCCTCGCCTAGCAGCACCTGGTGAGTGGGGCCTTATTTTTAAACAACCAGGAGCTGGGGCAGGCGGGAGAGCCAAGGGTCGGGAGCTGGGACAGCGGGCGAGGGTTGTGGGGGTGCTCAGGGGAGCTGGGGGAGCAGGCAGGGGATGGGGCCAGGCAGGGGTCTTCCCCATGGTCCCCTCCCCCAACTTACCCGCACGGAGTCTGGGTCCAGCTCCCTGCTGCAGCCACCGGGGACTGCCTAAATCACCAAAGCTCTCCAAATCTTTTCTGAATTAATTCAGAGAGCTTTGAATCAATTCAGACCTTCTAACTGGCCATCTGATTCGATTCAGATTTGGAGATTTGGCTACCAAATTTGGAGATTTGGCCGAATCTCCTCTGAATCAAATCAGCACCCGAAGCTTCCCGCAGGCCTACCAAGTAGCCCTTCGGGCTGGAACTCTGTCAGCCTGCAAGGGAAAACCCAGTTTCCCAGATTTTTCTCCTTTAAAGGAAAATCAATTTTTAAAGTTTGTTGATCCATTTTTAAAGTTTGTTTGTGACCCTTTCATGTATTCTGGTGACCCACTTTGGGGTCGTGACCCATGGGTTGAGAAATGCTGCACTAGGGCATTGGGTAGAAGGTGGCTGCCATTGGTAGCAATGGTTTTGAACTAAATTCATCTGGCAGTGTTAGTCATATCTTTTGTCCATCAGGTGGC
>NW_017728996.1:25466351-25468094 GCF_001723915.1 Gavialis gangeticus | reverse complement strand
AACCCCTCGCCTAGCAGCACCTGGTGAGTGGGGCCTTATTTTTAAACAACCAGGAGCTGGGGCAGGCGGGAGAGCCAAGGGTCGGGAGCTGGGACAGCGGGCGAGGGTTGTGGGGGTGCTCAGGGGAGCTGGGGGAGCAGGCAGGGGATGGGGCCAGGCAGGGGTCTTCCCCATGGTCCCCTCCCCCAACTTACCCGCACGGAGTCTGGGTCCAGCTCCCTGCTGCAGCCACCGGGGACTGCCTAAATCACCAAAGCTCTCCAAATCTTTTCTGAATTAATTCAGAGAGCTTTGAATCAATTCAGACCTTCTAACTGGCCATCTGATTCGATTCAGATTTGGAGATTTGGCTACCAAATTTGGAGATTTGGCCGAATCTCCTCTGAATCAAATCAGCACCCGAAGCTTCCCGCAGGCCTACCAAGTAGCCCTTCGGGCTGGAACTCTGTCAGCCTGCAAGGGAAAACCCAGTTTCCCAGATTTTTCTCCTTTAAAGGAAAATCAATTTTTAAAGTTTGTTGATCCATTTTTAAAGTTTGTTTGTGACCCTTTCATGTATTCTGGTGACCCACTTTGGGGTCGTGACCCATGGGTTGAGAAATGCTGCACTAGGGCATTGGGTAGAAGGTGGCTGCCATTGGTAGCAATGGTTTTGAACTAAATTCATCTGGCAGTGTTAGTCATATCTTTTGTCCATCAGGTGGCCAGGGCCTCTCTGGGCTCTAGAGGGAGTTTGTGCACTTTCAGTAAATGATCTGGATGTTAAAGGAGCTTAGATGGTGGTGAAGCATGCAATCAGGTACTCCAGATCATTTCTGAGAGCCTATGCAGAGACACTGAACACCATATAATGAGTTTTTAGGATACTAGTGCTAGGTCAATTTAAATAACTCCTTAGGACTGGGCTCCTTAGCAATGGACTCGAGTTGCAGCAAGGGGAGTTTAGGTTAGATATTAAAAATAACTTTCTCACTAGATGGGTAGTAAAACACTGGAACAGGCTAACCAGAGAGGTGGTGGCATCTCCATCCTTTGAGGTTTTTAAGACCCAGCTAGACAAAGCCTTGGGTGGGATGATATAGTTGGGAATGGTCCCGCTTTGAGCAGGGGGGTGGACTAGATGACCTCCTGAAGTCCCTTCCAACTCTCATTCTCTATAATACTATGACTAAGGTGTCTAACTCCCACCTAGGTTCTTGTCTACTGAGAATTTCAGTCTAGTCCCAAGAGGAAAACTCTATATGAACTCACCTGATAGTGCTGTAGTCCTACTTTGAGTAGTAGTAAATTCATCCTGCACAGAGGACCAAACACAAGGTTTATCCCACAGGCATCCATTTCAAGCACAAGAGGGGAGCTTCATGATAATCACTGAGGCTGGCAAACACACTATGGAAATGTCAAAGTAATATGTGAACAGATGAATGTACTCATGTCAAATCTTTTAGGCGCTTGACGTTCTTTTACCTGTACTGCTAAGAATAGTTCTATGGGCAAGGCACTGAATAAGGATTTAAGAGACACCTATTCAATTTTCAGCTTGGCCTTTTTCCCTGCTTGGTCTTGGGTAAATCCAGGGTTCAAGTTACACTTTGACACTTGTGGGGGTCAGAGGTGATGGCAGCAGAGAGAAGCTGCAGGGCAGCCCAGGTGTGGGCTCTGGGCAGCTGCAGCAAAAAGTGCCCAGCAGCGACGAGGGGTTGCTTTCCCCCATGCTAAACAGCAGTTTCTGCCCGGGGGGGT
>NW_017728996.1:25461985-25466306 GCF_001723915.1 Gavialis gangeticus | reverse complement strand
AAGGGAGTTCTCATATCTTATGGGAGGGTTCAGCCCCTCCCCCAGCCCCCCCATAATTTGAGCCCTGGGTAAATCACTTAATCTCTCTGCTTCAATCCCCATCTTTAAAATGAGTTTAATAAGTTTCTTACTCCCAGTCTTTCTCTGTTTTAGCCTCAGTTCTGCAAAGACTTCATCCATGTTTGGCTTATGCATAGTTCCGACAGTGGCAGTGCGATTATAAATGTGCATTAAAGTAAATTCATATATAAATATTAATTGGGCCCACAGGTACTATTCTAATACAAATAGACAACAATAACACTGATGAGTGTAGCCCTGATTTCAGTGGGGCTGTTCATTTGTTAAAATACTGCTCAAGCTGAGCATGGAATACAGAAAAAGTATGGGCTTATTGTATTAAAATTTAAAAAATAATTTTAAATCAACTCTTTAGCTGTGGACTTTTAGAAATTTCTATTTATGTCCCAGTAAATTCTATACCCTGGTATATCCTTCTCCAACCCTTAAGGCACTGTTGTGCTACAATGCTTTTTATATAAAATGATAGAAAAGAAAGCAAATCTAAATAAAATTATCCTTGGTATTAAAATAAATAAAGAAGAATATACTGACATGCTACTCAACATAATTGCTGGATAGTAGCTGTTACAGCAGTGCAGGGATGCCTACAGCTATATTTTATGAATTCAAAATTAAATAAATAAATAAACCTATGCAACAACAGTTTTATTTCTTCCTTCCAAGAATTAATAGGTTCATTTACTAGTTGATGTTTAACAGGGTAGAATGTCGCTCTAAATCAGAAGTCAGAAGTGGTTTATAGCATGTTCCAAAGATAGAGATTGGATTATATTTTGAACAGAAGACAAAATTGGCCAATGGAGTAAAAACCATAATTCACGGGTCAGAAGGAAGCACTATATAAGCAAAGATAATGCATATAAGGTAAATAAGAGAGAGATTGTTCTTCATTAAAGCAGAAATTGGGTGGTAAGTTTAACTATCCCAAATAATATAAGATTGCTAACTTATACACAATACTATAATATTAGGTGCAAATTTACTAGCAAACTACAGCATCTAACCATCTTCTGGAAATTTACTGTGGAAAAAATACTGTTTGCAAAGGCAGCAGAAAGGTAAGAGACTTTTGTTTTCCTAGAAAAAGAACTACTGGTGGAATAGAAGAAAACTAGGAAGGTGAACTTATGGTCCTGTTGAAATTACTGGCAACATTCTCATTGATTTGAAAAGGACCAGGATTTTATGCAGGCTCCAAAACACAGTTAGGAACAAATCTGGTTTCAATAAAGTCAATAGCTGTGGATCAAGATTTGTCCCTTAGTGCATGGAAATTGAATACTTAACTTAAACTTTTTATTAAAGAATTTCACACTAAGGGAAGCAGCACCTAATATACAGTCTGAGATTATCAATATCATAACACTGTGAAACCTGGATATGAAGTGACCAACGGAATATAGTGCCACATAAAGATGGCAAAAAGTAACTGTTTTATGTGAAATTCATAAAACATTAAAAATAAAAGACCTAGAAGGTTATAAAAAGCATTGTGCTGAAGATACTTTGCAGCAGAAAATGTGTGTCATTTATGGAAGTTAGCAAACATTTATTTTATTTGTAGTTGGGACCTACAAATACAGTAACTTGTAATGAGGGTGGAGTGTGTTTCGTAAGAGGGCTCTTCACATTTTAATTTTTCTGTGTGCTTATTGAACAAAGTTTATATAGTTAGGTACATAGGGCTATAGTAAGAAATAGTATGATTTCACTATCAGTGCTAGATGCTTTCTTTCCCTTGATTTATTTAGCAGATGTTCAGTCAGAATATTCCTTTATATTAGTGTCTATTTTGTCTCCAATATTTTTTACTATAACATGCACTCATAAAAGTTTCAAGGCCCAAGCATGCTCCCTTTCAGGGTAATGTGGATTTGATTAGATTTTTAATCAGCTTTAATGTGTTTTTAATTAATTATTCTATATAAGGGTGTAGAACACCGATACATTCCTCCATCATGGTGAAAGCAGGTTTCATCATGTAGAGTTTTTCAAGTCTCCCATGCAGTTCTGCATCTGTTTTCAGTAGATCACAAAGAATTTGTCATTGATACCATTTGAGAAGGATCTGACTAGAGAGCTCATTGTCCCAAGGTGCTGACATTTCCTGCAAGACATTTGTATAGGGTCTCACATGGTCAGTTCTGACCATCTGCCCCTATATATTTCAATACATCTTAAAAGGTTGTTTTGGGTTTACCAGGAATGCAAGAGCAGTTCTGTCATGTTCTTCTCAACTTTAAATTTCTTTAAAATATTGTTAATGTATATCAATAATGAATAATTGCTATTTTGCTTTTGTTGTATGGACACATTCATTATTTTCATCCATTAGAATTCAGCAAAAAGGTGGTACTATTTTTGGATATGTTTCAGTTCCCTTGTATCTATTCCTGTGAATTATATTATTTGTAGCTGCCTCTAAAATATGTTGTTTTCAGTGCTTTAATCATCTACTCATAAATTGTCTCCTATGCTGGAACAATTGGAGGGTTTGAATTTTCACATCAATTTATTTCTGCCCTACAAGGGAAATATGTAGTGTACGTAATATTTCAGTGGGACTTCATAGTTAAGCAGACTTGTACATGTTTCTTCTTGCATTCTTTATGCTCCAAAAATTCCCACCAGCTTCCATGAGACCTTGGGATCCACCGTATTTAATGAAGCACTATGTTTGTAGTGTAGTTTTGGCTTCCAAAGTCCTTCCAGATGAGTGGAAAGATTGTTATTTTCTTAACGAGTTTGTTCTTTGGATCAGGTCCTACTTATAAAACAACTTATAAGATTCCTTTCCCACTGTACTTATAAGGAAAGCATCTGAAAGCACTTTACCATGTAAGTTAATTGCATATGGAAGAGTTTTATTTATACTTTTGATGACAGAATCATGCAGGACAACTCCAAGAAGACTGCTTAGGGGTGACAGCTTCAAGAAAACTACCATTGAACTTTGCTACATTAAGAACAAAGATCCATCAAACCCAACAGTAGCAGTCTCTTGCAGAGAAAACAACACTAGTTTTAACCCCAAAAGATTCTATATTGGAACCTAAGCACACAACATCTCTGAAGATGTCAATGAATAATTCTCCAAGTGTATTTTTGGATCCAAATGCAAATCGGTTTCAGGTTAATGTAATTAATGAAAGCCATGGCCATGACAATAGTGCAACATCTCAAGAGGACACTAATCCTCCACACTATGAAGAAACATCTTTTGCTGATGAAGCCCATAACAGACTGAGAATCAGTTTCAGGCCTGGTACCAGACAGCTGTACGACAATTTTCTTCAAAATGGAGATACTACTAAAACAGATGCAAATATACATCCCTACGATACTCACAGCAACACATACTACCTACAGACCTTTGGCCATAACACGATGGACCCAATTCCTAAAATTGATTATTATCGAAACACTGGCAGCATCAGTGGGGTCAAAATCAGCAGACCAAGCTTGTTAGAAATCCATGAGCAATTGGCAAAGGTAAGTTGAAAAGAAAGATACAAACATTCTCTATTCCATTTTAAGAGTGACAATTATGTTTATTAGCATCTATAACTCCTAAATTTTTGGATCTTATCCAAAATAAATAATATAACTATTTCCCTTATTTTTCTTTGTAACTGTTGCATGTTTTCTGTTCTGCACCCTGCTAGGAGCAAAAGTTTTTATTAAATAGATCTGGTTGAAAATAATCTATAACATTAGTAGAGTAATATGCCCTCATTCCAGTTTCTCTAAAGCTGGATAATTTAGTTTGTTCCATTTATAGTTAAGTAGGTAGATTTAGCATATTAAGTCATAAATTAGAAACTAATGCATCTATTCCAAGCTTAAATCTAACATCTGCTTGTAACTAGAATAGTATTGACTAGTTCTTTATGTTCATTCAATAATCCAGTCATAAATATTATATTAACATGATGTAATAGATAAAAGTTGCTACTAATTAATCAGAAATACAAAGGCTTCTCCATTTCTTCTAGTAACAAAAGTTACAGAAATTCAGGAAAGTTAGGAGGTGGTTAGATTGTGTTAAAAATGGCCACCGACTCTAACTTAGTTCACACACGTATGGATCTTATACTTAGAACCCTAGTTAGGTCGATCTAAGTGCGAACTGTACAGACGTTCCAGAAAGGTTAGCTTGGTCAAAAATGGCTGACCTGATCTAATTTAACTATACTGGAGGTGCACTAAGTTAGATTGGGCATGGTTAGACTGATCT
>NW_017728996.1:25460768-25461884 GCF_001723915.1 Gavialis gangeticus | reverse complement strand
CATGAGTCCTTGTTATTTGACTACAAAAAATAATACAGCAATTCGTCTCTTACGAAGAACTCAGGAAGACCACAACCGGTCAGACTGTTTCTAATGTTAATCATGTGTAGGTGTTTGCACACCTAGCAATGCTAATGTTGAGTGGTACCCCATGGCATGCTGTTTCAATGTTCCTTCCAGAATAGCAGTTTAGAATTTGCTCAAATACCATGGTGATGGCACAAAATAGAAATCGTTATAAGACAAACTTGCAGGTAACTAGAACAAGAAAACAGGATATAGCTGCCCTTTACAAATCAGAGGCCTAAACTAGTTTTGAATGGCTTTCAGTGGTTGGGAACTTTATTCCCCCTTCCTTTGCCACCCTCCCACCTCCCCCCCCATGTGAATTAAAGATCTAATTTTGAATGAGAGCATGTAGGAGAGAGTTTACCATTAACATTCAAGACTGAAGTGTCTAATGAATGCAACTTCCCCTCTAGCAGTCACCTGACACTCACTTCATTTAATCTGCACTGACACCTTGCATAAATGCACAATTTATTCCACAATTTACACAAAACAGACCCCTTGTCACCATAATCTATTATCTTCTCTCACAAACTTTTGCTGAAACAATTCACCTTTGAAAATACATGTCTATGCCTGATTTGCTGGTCAGCGTACATTCAAAACTACCGTGTAATTTATTTGAATAGTTTAGAACATGAATGCCGCATGCCCCTGGGAGCTGGGGGGGCAAAGCGAGCTCCCACAGGAGGTGATGGCACCGTTAGCGGCAAGCAGGGAGCTCCCGCAGGTGGCCACAGCACTGTCGGCAGTTGGGGGGGGGGGTGGCAAGTGCTGACCAATGGTCAATGACCACGTACAGACATTGCCAGCAGCGTTGGCAGCAGCCAGCAGCAATCACAGACCACCTGCAGATGCCACACAGTGTCAGCGGTGGGAGTGGGGAGGCAAGCAGTGACTGCCCACAGGCACCTCCAGCAGTGTCAGTGGTACCTTTTCACAGGGGGTGCACCGCCATGCTCAGGGGGTGCATGTGCACCCACATGCACCCCCTATGTGTCACCAATGGTTTAGAATGAAAAGCCTCAGACTGAATCAGATTATAAT
>NW_017728996.1:25448102-25455768 GCF_001723915.1 Gavialis gangeticus | reverse complement strand
ACCAATGGTCAATGACCACGTACAGACATTGCCAGCAGCGTTGGCAGCAGCCAGCAGCAATCACAGACCACCTGCAGATGCCACACAGTGTCAGCGGTGGGAGTGGGGAGGCAAGCAGTGACTGCCCACAGGCACCTCCAGCAGTGTCAGTGGTACCTTTTCACAGGGGGTGCACCGCCATGCTCAGGGGGTGCATGTGCACCCACATGCACCCCCTATGTGTCACCAATGGTTTAGAATGAAAAGCCTCAGACTGAATCAGATTATAATGGCCAAGATTTAAGGTTCCTAGATTGGGATTTAGGTAATTGTTATACCACTTCATATGTATTACATGATTAATTTATGTAATAAGGAAGCTTAAGTGAACACGGAAAGCTTGATTCCCCACCCCCTTGCTCCAAAAGTGTATACACATGTAAAATAGGCAAAATGTGGGAGTAAAATGCCTCAGTGAGAGTTTGGGGTACACAAAAACTACAGTGTTAAACCTTCAATGCAGTTCCTTAAAATAGTTAAACAAAGCAAATAAAAACCTACTGGAAAAATGATGAGGGATAGATCAAGTCACCTTAGATAAAATACACATTCTCTCCCTGTTTGAACCTCAGTAACAGATTCTGTATAAAAAAAGCATAACAGATGTAAGAAAACCATCATCCAAATCTTAGAGCTAACCTCAGGTCTAACCTTTTGATGTTCTCAAGTGTTCAGGTGTATTTGGTGTGCTGGCAAGAGAAGGGTTACCTCCAGTTTCAAACTGAGAAGTGCCAAGATACTGTGATTAAGACTTTCTGGCCAAGAACAGAAGCAGAAGTCTCCAGAGCAAACCTGTTCATATTACAATTCCACTCAATTTTGCATATTTATGAGGTCTGAATAACCTGGATAAGCATTAGATTTTTGGATGGTAATTCAAAAGCAGTACAAATTTCAAACCTCTGGAGATCTAACCACCTTCAAAAAGTTCAATAGAAAGTAATGAAATCAAGAAAGAAGTCAGCCATTTAGAACTTAGGGTTTGAGTGTCTGCCATTTTGGACCCAGCTCATTTACGTGAAGGTTTCCGCCAGAACAATGCAAAGTAATTTTAATGAAATAAGAATTGGGTCCCTTGCATTACTAATTATGCCTATGCAAAATGAATGCACAGCAGAGGTAAAGTAGGCAATACCAATTTGGTAGCTCTGCTCACTTTGCAAATTAATAAGTTACTATTCCAGATGCAGTGGGGTGGAGGATCAACACCTCCTTGTTCAGCTATGCTTCTTTTATTAAAAAACCAAATTACATTGGTCTTGCAAAGTAATTATCATGCAGTTGTTGGCATATGGAGGCATTAGGTCTTTACCATTACAAGCTGATTCAGTCTGAGAAAAGCTATCACACAGCCTCTTAATGTGAGCACCAGCTTTTGTTTACACAATTTAGACAAATTGCAGAAGTTCAGTTTACATTTTTAGTTTCTCAATTCATGAAGGTCAAAATAAATAGTCTGTATCCTTTCAGGTACTTCATAATGTGAATGCAATTGAAAAATGCTTCCTGTTAAAACACAAGGCTTTGGAGGCCATGACCATTAAATGAGAGAAGGACTAGTCCAGCCAACAGAATACAGGCCCAGGACTGAGAATTTATGGACTCTTTTCTTGATTGGTTCGTTCTATAACCTTGGGCAAATTACTTAAACTCCTACATTTCAAGGTCCCCATCTCAAAAAATTGGGTCTGTTAATAAACTGGGCCTCAAAGAAGTGCTGTAAAGCCTATTTTATTAATATTTGTAAAGTGCTCCGGTATCTTTACCTGAAATACTCTTCAGGGTGAGGGATTATAATGTAGAGGAAATAATTTTGGTAGTTAGAAGAAAAAATAAATTAGAAGCTATTGGATTACAGATTAGAATACTTGACACTATACAAGTACAGGAGTCAATGGCTGTAATGTTTCTTGTGCATGTGGTGCATTATGGAATTGTTAAAAGAATTTGAGTGAAATAATCCTAGTTTTTCCTGTTATCTGCAACAAATCCAATGCAGGTACTAGAATACAGTTTGTGCTAGTAGAGCTTTATGAAAATATAGGGTGCCTATACACGAGCAGCAAGGCTGCTCTGATCTGCTGTAATTACAGCACATCAGAACAGACTTGATTAACTGTGTCTGCTGGAGCATGGTAATTACCATACTCCAGCAGGCTCCAGTGTCTCATGTATCAGTTTCCCAACATTTCAAATGAGCTTTACGTAAAGTGCCTCTGCCAACATTTTGAAGCACAGGGACACTGATACATGAGACACTCTTGAAGCTTTAATTAGACCAGCTCTCAGAGCCAGTTTAATTAGAGCACCCCTCCCTCCCCAATCCCTGAGCATGTGTATAAAGTGCCCATAATTACTGTTCAGAATAACACAAGCTAAGATTTTCAAAAGGAACTAGTGACTTGAAGGGGTGTTCATCTGAGGGTGTCTCTCTTGAGACACCTTAAAGGGGTGTGATTTTCAGAGGATATTCTTAGAAGATTTCTGAACATCAAGCTGTTGTACGCTGTCTTAGATTGGGCCCCCAAAACTTGAGGCATCCAAGTCACTAGCCACTTTTGTAAATCTAGACATTAATGGTGGGACAGTCACATTAGGATATCTAGGGCTAGATCTTATTCTATGTATTAAGCGTATTACTTTCATATCCAAATGTAAAAATGTGGTCCTATTCAATGGGGCACAAGTTCTCCCCAAAATACTAATATAATAAATACCACGTTATGATTTCTCACCACAGTTTCTGACTTAGTCTTAAGACTAAGAAGAATGAATGCTACAAATATTACCAAATGTTTTAGGGACTTAAGCAGGGCAACATAGGACTGTACACAGACACCTAATAAATGGAATAGGGTCTGGCCTCTAGTTCCTTTTTGTCAGTGTCCTCTGTCACTAACATTTGTTACGGCTTTGAAGTGGCATCTGCATAGCCACTTGTATGGTGTAATCAACTCAGCTATTTCTCATTTCGTTTTTGGAAACAAGAATAGATTTGATTTTGATAGGACTTTTTCAGCTAGCAATGTCATATTTCACATGCATTCCCTCTAGCTCTCAGTTAGATCAGTGGGGGTGGGGGTGGTTGCTGTGGCCTTTCATTCTGTCCCCCTCCCTCTCCACAAACATCTTGCCATTAGATGGTCCAAAGAGGGATGCAGGCCATAGGACATCTGCACAAGAATATTTTTTTTCACTACAGTGGACCCTAACTCCCTATATGCCAACGTATACTTGGGCTTTCTTGAATGGGTCAGCTTGACGGGGTATAACACATAGAGTGACATCCATGTAAGATCAGCTTCCAAGGCTGGTGAGAGAAGGACTTCCTCAGTATGGACAGATTATTGTTACATCTACCTGATAACCAATTAGTCGTAGGCTCATCCACGTCTGTATATGAATGGGCACCACAAGGCAGGGATTGGGGCACCACATTGAGTGTGCACTGGCTGTTCTAGTATTCCAAGCTGTATCTTAGGGAAGGCTTTGGCATTAATACATTAAATCCAGGCCTGACACACAGAACGCTACAGAAATCCCACATATTGCTCCACACCCCTTATACCTGCATATTGCTAGTGTAATTCCATTCCATACACTTCCTGACTGGCACATTTGATTGCCTCAGATATATCTCAGTGTGGCAGCACAGCAGTTCAATTCACCTCAAGCAATCTTCAAAAAGAAACCAAAAAAAAAACCCCACAAAAAGCCTAAACTGGCAAACATAACTGGCCTGTATGAGCCTACTGCTGGTGATAAGAAATGTCACAATTTGTGACTCCAGCAATGTGAGCTCTACATATGCATTCTCATTGTGCATTGAAGCTGGATTAACATCAGAAGATGAATGTTTTCATGTTTAGATTTGTAATATGTATATATAATTTTTCTGATTGTCAGAAAGTAAAGGAGGCTGAAAGGAACCTGTGAGATCCAGCTCCCTCAGCACAGGAGTCAAACGTGTCATCTTTTAGCAAAATGGGTCATCTTTAGCCCTTACTAAACCACAAAATGCCAATTAACAGTTAAAACAAAGTTGCAAGCATCTGATAATAAGTGATAATTGCTTGGGTCCAACATTTACCCTACAATAAGAAATTACATGACCTTCCATCATCTCCTTGGCTATTCTTTACACTTGTTATGTAGACTTGATGAGGTCACTGTCACTACTAGACAAGATACCAAAACTGAACTTTTCTGAAATAAGAAAACAAACATGTTAAAAAAGCAGTAGCCTTTGATTTTTGTGGGTTTTCGAAGTCCTCTGTCACCTTTATTCCACATACCTTAAGCATGAACAGCAGAAGTAAATGAGCCGCTTGGTAAATAAATAATCCTTCCCAAAAACTCACCCATTTAAAATGCATTTATGGATGGTTCAGGGCCATAATTTATGGTAATATAATGTGAAAGCACAAATTAATTCAAACTATGTAGGAAACTACTAATTTCAAGTACAATGACTTAACCTTTTAATTTTTGTCTTTGAGGACTTGATCCTGTATATATGCAATAAACAAAAATAGCCAAATTCATGTGACATAATTCTGGCAACTAATCCCCTTTGTTTCACCTCAGTTTACCCCATGTCTCCTACTGAAGCTATGCCACTGTCTAGAAAAGAAGGCATGGTCTGTGAATCCACTGGGCAAGAGAGAGAACGAGCACATGAGAAAGCATGACTTCCTAGCCTAGTGGCTATGACACTTACCTGTGTGGGAGAGGCTTGGAGTCCAGTCACTGCTCCAAGGACTGTTTCTATATTTTACATTAAATAGAACAAGGAAGTCCCTAGAACCCAGCTAGGTCCCCAGACTTGCAGATTACACCTTTCTCTTCTCACGTTGTACGATGGCACTCCTTGGAAATGTCCTCACTTCCAAAGTCCTAAAAGCAACTTAGGTTCTCTCAACAACCATTTTCTTTCCCAGCTCTGGCCTTCTTACCCGCCAGAAATGTGTAGGTTTTTCACAAGATAAATGTCACAGGGAGCAATGCAATGTGGTCTAGAGGCCAGGGATGTGGTCTCTGCATCAATTTGCAGGCGATGTGTGACCCAGCAATGCCATGAGGCACAAAGCAGCCTAACCTATTCCTATCCAAGTGGCAAGGGGCAGATCTGAAGCAGGATTTCTTCAAAAGCTTAAGGAAATCAAACCGGTTTTTTGTTTGTTTGTTTCTGATTGGCCTATTAGAAAGGAAGTCCAAATCCAAATCCAGACTTGTGTGCACTTCAGCTCTTCAATGTAGGTTCAGGCCCACCTTGTGGTTCAGCAGGAATAGGCTGCATGCAGGGAGGGGGCTTCTCAAAGCCAGAATATGGGCCCACATTAACTCTTAAGTTTGGTGTGCATGAGCATGCCAGCACTGGACCCCATATATTCATGTTGCCACTAGAACTGGTTAAAGAGTAGAAGAAATTATTCCTCCAATGTATTTCTTGATATATCTTCTAGTATCCATCAAAAATACAACCAGTATTAGTATAATAAAAATGTACACTGCAGTAACATTTAGAGACCAAGCAGGTCAGGCTTTCCATGGTAGGTACTGTATAAACATATAACTACAATATAATAAGCTGTGTACTTTCTACCCTTACCCATGAACACAATATTTAGAGCCAGATTGCAATACAGGGACTCATAAGAGACCTCTGAGTTCCTTTGCAGTCAGCAAGCCTACTGTTGGATGAAGCCACTATTTAGTACAAACACAGCATCAATTTCTAGCTCAGAAAAAGAAAAAATACTTACTTATAACCTTTTTCTTTTGTGTTTCTTGGATACCTAGTTGTCATCTGCTCAGCGTATTTCTCATTAGCCTGATCAAATGCATTTGTTTTTTATGTGATCATTTAGAACATAGCAGCGAACCCTGGTTCAGTCGACAGGGTTGCTAATGGAGAGGGCACTCCAGGAGATGATGTGACAGCCAACAAGGAAGAAGAAAACAAAGGAGGATTTGTAAAGTTTGGATGGGTGAAGGGCGTGTTGGTGAGAGAACCTACCTTCCAGAAAATTATGTGTATTAAAACAAACAAATTAGCGGTTTTTACAATTAGCCCTTAAAATGGGGGGGAAAGGACTTTTTGTTGCTTTTAAAAAACTAATTAATTTTTGCAACATGTACTGTAGAGTTTCTAACTGTTAATAGTCTTCAATTTTATAATGATGCCACATTATTTGTCTAAAACTTAGGTGAGATGCATGTTGAATATCTGGGGTGTGATGCTTTTTATTCGACTCTCCTGGATTATAGGTCAAGCTGGAATCGGTATGTATTTTTTAAAAATAATTTTCAACAGTGTAAAGGAAAAGAGAATAAATTATACATGATCATGATTCATATCTGAAATGTAAGTTTGCATGTTGCACTAAGTTTTTCAAATGTTTGCCAAAAGAGCTTTCCAGATTGCCACACAAATTATAATTTAGTAGGATTTATGTGTAAATACATATGATTGTCACATATGATGACCCCTCAGCTTTGTGAACTTTACATTTCAAGCGAGATTTAAATTCCATGACTCAGGCCAGCTTCTAAATTGTGTATTTATATACTTCTAACCTTTCTGAACTCAGTTTGCTAATCCATGCTTCCTAAATGCCGTCATTCACATACTAGAACAATTGTTTGTTCATACTTCTCTGCAAAAATTAAAACAAACCTGTCAGGAGGTTTTGTACCTGTAAGACAGAAGTAAATTTTAATACAGAAATAAATACTAATAGACTAGGAAGTATCACAGATGATTGAAACCAGCTATAGCTTTCAAATAAATTAAAGCACATATTCTAATGCATCTTTGCTTCAAACCATCTGTTATATAATCACCTGAACCAGCTCCCAGTGAAATCAATGTAAAGGTTCATTGAGTTCAGTGGGAGTTGAACTGGACCCTGAGGCTGCATCCAAATGAGCGCGGCCGTGCGGTATATGGCACCGCAAACACATCTGCAGTGCCACATATTCCACATTTAGATGTTCCCTGCACTGTAAGGATATCCAGGGGTCCAAAAAACCCACAGAAAAAAAAAAAAAGTGGAACAGCGCGCACACAGGCAGCGTGCACCGCACAAAAGCAGAGCTGGGCCGCCCAGTTGTGCTGCGGCTGCTGGCCAGGCTCCATGCACCAAAATTGCTACTGATACAGCCCTGGAAGGACCCCAGGTCCCTAGGTAAGGCTGCTAGGGCCAGCCCAGTGCTGACCCCAGCCACCCCTACCCCATCCAGTGTAACTTGCCACGCACCAAAGCATGCACGGCATGGGCATTTCCTGGGGAACCAAATATCCACACTCATCTGGACACACCCTGAGAGTTGTCTGTGAAGTGCCGTAACTCCCACTGAGATCAGAAGGAAAGTAGAGTGAACACTACCTGATAAGATCCTTCAGCATCTAGTCATAGGTTTACTTACAACACTTTGGTAATAAAAAATTGGCCTCAGCTAGTGGGACAGGCTGGAGAAAGATTTTTTTTATACAGGCAGTCCTCAGACTTACAATGTAATTGGTTCCTGAAAACCATGTCTTAAATCGAAAAGTTGTAACTCAGAACCAATTTTCCCATAGGAATAATGTTATAAATGGAGGGTTGGTTCCTTTACCATGCCC
>NW_017728996.1:25442692-25443102 GCF_001723915.1 Gavialis gangeticus | reverse complement strand
CTTGCTGCTGCTCCCACTGCTGGTTTGGGAGGGCATGGGGAGGAGCGTATGCCCCCGGATCTTTGTGGGGCAGGACTGGGGCTGCGCCAGGCTGTGCTTCAGGCCAGCAGTGGAAGGCATTGGGAGCAGGGGCTATGCCCTCCTGCCACTCGCCCAGCCGGGATGGGGCGGAGCCACCAAGTTGCCTACGGACAAATGGCGCACAGTGGCTGGAGCTGCACTGCCCTCCCTGCACCTCCCAGATGAGCTGTGGCTTCACCCTGCCCCACCTGGGTGAGTGGCAGCAGAGCATGAGGAAGGCGTGTGCCCCTGGATCAGGGTGGGGTGGGCAGTGGAGTGGGGGCTATGGGGAAGCTGCAGCCACCCTAAAATTTGCCATAGCCCCTGCTGCCTGCCTGGAGTGAAACCTG
>NW_017728996.1:25438435-25442681 GCF_001723915.1 Gavialis gangeticus | reverse complement strand
GCTGCCTGCCTGGAGTGAAACCTGGTGCAGCCCCAGCCCCGCCTGCCCCATGCAGATCCAGGGGCATATGCCCCCCCTATGCCCTGCTGCCACTGACCCAGCTGAGGTGCAGCAGGGCTGGGAGGCGCAGGCAGGCCAGGGCGGCTCTGGCCACTGCATGCCGCTTGTCCAGAGGCAGTGCAGCAGCCCCATCCTGCTTCAACTGGGCAAATGGCAGGAGGGCATAGCCCCCGCTCCCAGCGCCTTCCACCGCCAGCCCGGAGTGCAGCCAGGCATAGCCCCGGTTCCGCAGATCTAGGGGCACATGCTCCCCCATGCCCTTCCAGACTGGCGGTGTGCAATGGTGGGAGCTGCCCCACCCTTCCCCTGTGGTCCCCCGCCCACTGGGCAGCCCCTGTCCCAGCCCCAACCCCAATCCCTCCCTCACTTGCTGCAGGGGCATTAATCGGACCTCCAGGCCCCACCACATCAAATTTCCAGCTGGAAGCAGCTGTGTCCAGCATCATAAAGTTGAAACCCCATCAGAACCTCAAAACAGTGTCATAATTTACAAAGCTCAAAAATGCCATTTGTCATAACTCAAACAGTCTTAAGTCGAGGACTGCCTGTATTAGTAACCAAGTTCCTCACAACATGATCTCTTTTTACTGTTTAAACAGTACCCAAAATAACTGGGCCCTGACCAAACCCTTTTAGATGCTACTGCAATGCAAATAACAACAATCCACAGGATCAAAGAGTCAAGAACAAATACTTTCTGTTACTATTCCAATGATCTCACTTTTATTACCTGGGTTTAGAAACAAGAACTTGAAACGAGTTTTTTTAATTGTGGTGGTACAGAACTCAAATTTGGATTGCATCTGAATTAAGCTGATTTCCCTAATATAAAGCAAAATAAAACATCAGGTCAGTCACCCTCCAGCTTTGTATGGATGTAATCTCATCTCAGGCAAAGCTCCCACGAGTTACAGAGACAATTTTCTTGAGCGAGAATTGTGAGATTAGGCCCAGATTTCACATTTACACAACTGAGTTTTAAAAATCCCCAGCTCCCCAGCAATTTATCAAAACATATAGATGAAAAAAAGGTAAAGTTCCTGAAATAAAGTGGAAGGACTCTGCATACTTCTGACAATGTTCCATGTTCAGCTCCAGCACTGCGCCTGACAAAGGGGTGCTTGCTGATTTTATGATGCATGCAAAATAAGAGTTTACAGCCCAGGGCACACATAAGTATATGCCTTGCCATGAAAACTCTGCATCTTAACATTGCCTAGACTTTGCTCTGGGGCTTCATGCAAAATTAGTTTTTAAGGGCAGTTTAGTTACTTATTGAGATCATCAAGAAGTATTTGTTTTGAGGTGTGAGACTAGCCATAGGCAAAAGTAATTCATTTTAACGCAACTTACTCAACACGTATATGTCTATTTCAATCTAAACTTTAATTAGATATAAACATTACTTTGCACAAACACTGGTTACAATGTTCTTTATTTCACATTTAATATTACAATTGTAATTCACTAATAAAGCCTCCTTTCTTGCTGTTTATTACTTGGTTGTTGTTTTCAATTACATGTCATATGTAAGCAGGTTAGTTTTGCTTTTCAAAAGAAACAAAACTTCTGTTTCAATAATCACTCAAGGAACTTTTGAAATGCTCGGTAAGCCATGAACACTCAGCCCCAAGTCAAGCTGCTTACAAAATGTAGTGATCGAAGCTCATCATCACCGAGGCTTGGGGATTTCACTGGGTACTGCCATTAACATGAAAGTTTAAATGAGTCACTTAAGGCACCATCTGGGCAACATTTATATCCCAGTCATTAGAAAGGCAAGAGAGCAAACCCAATTATTTTCATGTCTTGCTAGACCATTTTGGGTACAAACTAATAAAGAGGAAAATTTATTTTGAGATAAGGGTCTCTGATAGCAAGAAATCAGCAGCAGCAACGAAACAGGAGATAACAGATTATCTGCCAATGTCAGGGCCACGTTCCCTTATCAGCTGGTCATTCTGAGACTCCCCAAAACTGTCTCTGCATTTAAATTGGGTTGCTTGGCACAGAAGAATGGACAGATCACATTAAGCTATTTGAGAATGTGGCCCAAAATGTTACAATTAATAATAAAATTAATAATATTGTTAGCACTGTAGTTGCTGACTATTTATTCCATGCACTGTTCTTGACTTTTCCCATCCTTAATGGATTAACAGCAAATTTTGTACAGACATCCTTGGTTAAATGAACAGAATACTTGACCTTATCTAATAAATTCATTGAGATAACGTATGGAAAGTGGCAAATGTAATAAGAAAGGTAAAAAAAAAAGTATTCTACTCTGAGCTTGAGTGTCTTAATCATTCAATTTAATGGTGTTAACAGTAGATTTAAAAAGTTGGATCCTGTCACTGACCAGGATGCAAAACTCCCTAAAAATTCAGTAGGATTTTTGCATTTAAACTAGCATAGGATATGACCAAAGAATGGACTTTGCATACAAAAGCTTATACCAAACAAAATGGTTAAAATCAGTCTCCCAAGTCAGACAGTATAAATGTGTTTTCTGTGGCTTCAGTCATTTTAAATAACTTACACGGTTACATTTTAAATACCATTTATATCTCTGGTACTATGCTATTCTGTCTTATGAAGCGGCAATAACACTTCTGTAATTTTAGTTAAAAAATAATTTTATTAGTGTATTGGCTATACATAATAATCCTAAAAGAAACTAAGTCAGGTCTCTGAAATGAAGGGAGAAGATAGAATAGGGTAGGTAAATCAATATGTTTGTAGTACTTCGAATGGTTTGCCGGTTACCAGCTCCAAGTTTCAATATGGACAAGCTATGTTCAATATTTACTGCTACAGGCAAGGTATAGCCCTCCATTCCACAGTGAAGATCTACTTATCTTATGAGAGCAAGAGAGTTAATAAGGCAGGAAACATTAAACCAGGAAATCACGAACAAGCTCAGTTAAGATTAAGAAATTATTTTGATATTTGACCTCAAGCTTTTGTGATAACATACACTGTTTGAATTTTTTTTTTTTAAATATTTTCTTATTCTGTGCATAGCTAAGAATGGTAAAGGAAGCAACAAAATAGGAGAAAAGCTGTTACGGTATTTCTTTGCCTGACTGGAAGCAGGAAAGCATTTTAGAACTGAGCCTCAGAAGAAGCCCTATTTCTCATGTTATTTTCCAGAGTTAAGAGAAGCCAGACCAGGGGTCGGCAACCCCCAGCACATGATCCACAGCATGCTACGTGAGGCCATTTTTCTTGGCCGAGGCTCAGGGCAGCTGCAGCAGGTGGTGGGCAGGCTGCAGATAGCTGCACCGGGCTCTGGAGCCCCAGCACCTGCTCCATGCTAGTAGTGACTGTACCTGTGTCTTGGGGCACAGGGCAGGGAAAGGGCCAAGGCAGCGCAACCCTGGTCCTTCCCTCACCATCCTCCCAGAGGCACACATACAGCTGCCACCAGCAACAAAGACTGGGCCCCTTACAGCTTCCCCATGGTCTGCCTGTGGTATACCAAGCTGAGGTATGGGTTAGGGTGTTTTTGGCACTCTTGTCAAAAATGCTGCTGACCCCTGAGCTAAACTATATGAATAAGATGTAGAGGACAAATTTCCAGGCACTTATCTGAAAAAGAGTCTTCCGAGGTTCACCTAACAGAGAGAAGCCCTTGGGCATTTGCTAATTATCTGGAATTATGCAATATGTCCAGGGGCAGATCCAAAATGTGGTGTGGTTGTGCAGTCGCACCCCCTTTGATGTTGAGAATTTTCATTTTGGCTACCAATCACATACACAATGAGCTCTCCACTGCCACTGCAACCCCCTTTTCAATGTCCTGGATATGGTCCTGAATATACTGAATTTAATTAAACAAATGGTGCTCAACAATTCCACTTTCTGGACCTCTTTGTTAAAATTAGGTCTGTCTAGAAAACAAAACCTTTGTAGTGCAAAAAAATTGTTTTTGTTATATTAGAACAAAACCACAACTTAATGAATTAATTTTGTAAAAGAAAGAGAATGAGGAGAAGGGAAACACCTAATCACCAAGCTATTATTCTCTCACTCTCTGCACAAAGACTGTAATTAATTAATTTTTACAGAGCAGACCAGGTCTAACAGAAGAGTCAGAGAAAAAGAGACTGATTCTACCTGTTAGTTACATGAGTTACATTAGTAACACACACATACACACACACACACACACACACACACA
>NW_017728996.1:25433771-25438424 GCF_001723915.1 Gavialis gangeticus | reverse complement strand
ACACACACACACACACACACACGTACACGTATACAAATATAACATACACACACATACACATATACACACACATATTAGTATCTATATATTAATATACATATTAATATCCAAGATGTGGATCAAAGTAAGAAATGAGGCTTTTTTTTATTTTGTTCAACCAGTCAAGTTCAGATGAAATCATAAGAAAACCCTTGACTGAGCTACCCCTATCAGAAAGCATCACTGCTTGAAGACTGATAAATGTTTTACTAATGTTACATGGACGTGCTCAACAGGTTATAAGTGGTCAACAAACTATCATTTCAGTTGAGAGCCCTGATTCTGCCGTAGAAGTTTAATTGAAAGGCACAATGATTTATAGGGAGCTTGGAATGCAAGTAAAATATTTTATCTTTTCATTACTGACAGGTCTTGGAGTTATCATAATTCTTCTCGCCACCATGGTAACCTCAATTACTGGGTTGTCAACTTCTGCAATAGCAACTAATGGGTTTGTCCGTGGAGGTAAAATCTTTAGGGTTTGTTATGCTTTCAAGGCTTAAAAAAGGTCTCAGTATCTTATTTTCCTATGAGACTATCTAGAAGTTTTAATCTCTATATATAAGAACACCGAGGATAAATGACATTTACTCAAAAGGAACCTGCAGGTAATGCACTTAGCCAACACTAACCACAATTGACAGGATGTTTTAATAAATCCCAGATTCCAGTTCAGTTTGTGAAGTACATTTCAGATGCTCCTGTTTAAGACCAGCTGAGAAACAGCTTCCACTTCCTCCTGAAATTCTTTTTTTCCTTAACCTTTTATTTCTATTCAGAACATTTCAGGTGGGGTGACACTGCACTGAACACAACGAACAGAGTGAACACAATGAACCTCCATCCTTTAAAAGAAAGCCTGGTACAGATCTGTGGATGTAGTAACTTGTATCCTATGCATTTCCTTATAAAACGCTTTCACATTTCAGGTTCTTCTTGGGCCATGAGTGATTGTTCTTGACACAGTAACAAAGTTTTGTACTTTTCAGGTACTTCATGAAACCTGATTATATGTAAAAGTTTAGTGCATTTCAGGATCTAAAAGCTACAACTGGTCTGGATTGCCCTAAATGGACAAAGGTTACTTCTTACTACTGGACTTAAACACCAATGAATTGTGCATGCATTTGAGTTAAAAATACTCTCTTTTGGGATCTTTCAGGTCTTGGAGTCATAGTTATTTCTCTGAGTGTGGTAGTAACAACATTAACAGGTATCTCCATGTCTGCCATTTGTACTAATGGAATAGTAAAAGGAGGTAAGTACATTTAATTACATGAAAAACAGAATTCTGCAGAGTTGATTTAATATAAATTAGAGCCATGGCATTTGTCTTAGTCCAATAACATAAATTAAAAAACAAAATAAACAAAAAACCCAACAACAGAAAAGCTTTTGACTTTTACTGATCTCCTTTACTGGACTAACCCTAAACAAAAAGTGTGTATTTTCATCAGAGCTGATCTTAAACATGACCTGACATTAAATGCTGTGGCCCATTGTCAAAAAAGCAAAGTTCTAGTTGATGGAGATCATACATCTAGAGATACAAAACCTTTAAAGGCTTTATGGCATCACTCTACAGAATGTTTAAACAAAATGTAGTGCAGTTTCATACCCTGAGAAATGAATTTTCACACTAACAATGGGATAGATACAGGTAAGGCAGAAACTGTTTAGTGGTAACGTCTTCTCCATAGTGTCTTCATTTTAATTATATACTGTTAAATTATTTCCTTAATGGGTTATCTTTGCATGCTAAATGATACATACTAAAAGATATTAATGATTCTCAAGGATTCCTGTTATAGCTGGGCATTTACCATACTGAAAATTTGAAATGCTAAGGCAAGTCCTGAAACTGGAACTCTTACAGTGACCAAGGCCCTTTCCAATGTAATGATACATTGCCATGAAAATATGCTTTTCTGTATTAACAAAACAAATCCTGCCTGGGTTACATAAGCAAAAAGTCAATTGTCCCCATTAGTTTTACTCACAAGGGTAAAGTGAGCAGGATTTTACAGTATCTTAATTATAAAGCAGCAGTCTTTTTTGCTTGCAGGTGGAGCTTACTATCTGATTTCAAGAAGTTTAGGACCTGAATTTGGTGGATCTATAGGGCTCATCTTTGCTTTTGCCAATGCTGTGGCAGTAGCCATGTATGTAGTTGGATTTGCTGAAACAGTTGTAGAACTGCTTAAGGTAAATATGAAAGTGTACTTTTGAAGCATGTGGTAACTAGGGAATTTTGTTAACTTTGTTTAACTTACGATCTCTCTCTAGCTCAGGGGTCAGCAACCTTTTACTAACATGGGCCACAGCTTGTAACCTGGCTGGTGTCACAAGGCACCATTCCCCTCCGGCTGCTCCAGCAACAGTGAGCAGAGGTTGCCGTAAGGAACAGCAATTCTTCACCAGGCTGGAAAAGCTGGCAGGAGCAGCAGAAGGTGGCTGGTGCGCCATTAGCAAAACACAGACAGGATCAAACAGCTGAGGATTGGCACTCTCTTAGTAAAATGCAGACCAGATAAAATTTTTGCAGGCTGGATCCAATCCCCTTGCAGGGCAGATCCAGCCCTTAGGCCACAGGTTGCTAAGCCCTGCTCTAGCTGATGCTTAAGAGGTATCTTTTGCTAAGAATTAGATATTTCAAAATGTGCCATAAATCCAGTTTATAAGCTTTTCCATCATTTCTACCTTATTGCAGAAGTGTTTCATACACCACTACAAGAGCTTCATAACTACTAAAGGGAATAGGCTCCTAATTAGTCAGCCAATAATCTTGACTACTAGGGTGAAACTGGCACACAAAATGTGAACTGTAGGGCTCATTAAACTCTGAAACTGATTAAACTACATTTGTTCATTCCATTCCATCTTACCTGGTTGTTTTGTCATAGGAACTATATTTCTAATAACATTGCTTATACTTTTCAGAGCAGTAATGCAATGATGGTGGATGAGTCCAACGACATCAGAATAATAGGCTCCATAACTATAGTGATACTTTTAGGTATATCTGTGGCTGGTATGGAATGGGAAGCAAAGGTAAGATTTTAAAAGGACATATAAAAAGTATAAATATACCATAGAGCATTTTACATAGGCATAAGAAAAGATATTGGGGTTGGAGAGCTACCTAAAAGATGGAATTATTAAGCATTCAACATAAACCCATGTCTTTTCCCACTGAAGTCAATAGGAATTTAACTCTAGATTTCAATGGGAGCAGGGATAGGCCATGCACTCTATTTTCTCTTTGAATGCATATTGGTGGGAGACAAGGGGTTTGAGTTCTTCAGGCAGCTTAGTTTTATTTACTTTGTAATTGGTGGCTGATTCGCCTAGAATCCTGGAGATGTGCCCTTTTTATATTTGGTCCTGCTCTATAGAATAATAATAAGAAAAATAATGCATGGGGTTGTCATGGTACTTTGTAGAATACTGGCACTGAAAATGGATGGCTATATTTGTTATCCATTCATTACCTTCTAATCATTTCAGCTTTGCTTTCAACTGTTCAAAAGTTCAAAGCCTCTGTTGCTTGTTGAGAAGAACACCTGCAACATAAGGAATTGAAATCCCTATGAGAATGGAATGTACCTGTCAAAATCAGGGCTAGAAAAGCAACCTTATTTTCATATTCTGCTGTCATGGGAATTTAGAGCTACTTGTAAAGAAGGTCAAAAAGCCAATTCGCTATTATATTCCTTGAAGTAAAAACCTGTGGGAACTGAACGAATTATATCAGTATAAAATGTCTCATGCTTAATATTTATCCACCAGTTTGCTCTTTTGTTTTCCAGCCCCTGTAAAAGAATCCAATGTAACATGAAGCAGTAGTCATAGCTTTCTATATTTCATCTCCATTCTTTGTTGCAGATTCTTACTCTCATAAAGTTTAAGGCAGTTTGACTCTTCAAATGTCACGACTATTATATCATCTCCCCATGTGACATCAGTATTTTTTAGCAGAAATTTGAACGCCATCATTAGTAATACATAAAGGCTACCAAATTAATAACTATTTTGAAAACACAATTAGACTAATAAAAAAACTTCTTTTTATCTCTATTAACAGGCTCAAGTTATTCTCTTAATTATTCTTCTGGTTGCCATCATTAATTTCTTCATTGGGACAGTCATTCCTACCAGCAATGAAAAGAGGGCAAGAGGCTTTTTTAATTACCAAGGCAAGTGTTGCTATAACCTAGTCATGACCTAGTCCTGCAGCCATTACTTAGGCAAAATTCCCAGTGAGAAGGCTAGCAGATTGGGTCCTTTTATTCAAAGTTAAATGAGCGTGTGTTAAAGAAACCCCCATTTTTATTATTTCTTGGGGGCTGAATTTATTCCATTTATTCCCAAACTGTTTCACATAACTATACACAAACACTTTAGTTACCACCTGCAGCACTCCTGTAATTTCAACACAGTTCTGTAGCCTTGCTGGAGACTAGACTGAAATGATCAAATTCACTTCACTTTCAGTTCACTTACGATAGAAGACATATTTGAACCCAGAGGTGAAAGAAGAATTAATTTACCTTCTTCATCACCTAATTTGAGAATAAAGTACTTGTGTTATGTTTCATTTTCCATCCTGGTTTC
>NW_017728996.1:25425875-25428771 GCF_001723915.1 Gavialis gangeticus | reverse complement strand
TGTAGCCTTGCTGGAGACTAGACTGAAATGATCAAATTCACTTCACTTTCAGTTCACTTACGATAGAAGACATATTTGAACCCAGAGGTGAAAGAAGAATTAATTTACCTTCTTCATCACCTAATTTGAGAATAAAGTACTTGTGTTATGTTTCATTTTCCATCCTGGTTTCATTTTCATCTGTATTTGCAGCTTCAATATTTGCAGAAAACTTTGGACCAGGTTTCAGAGATGGAGAAGGATTTTTCTCGGTCTTTGCCATTTTTTTCCCAGCTGCTACTGGCATTCTTGCAGGGGCCAATATCTCAGGAGACCTAGAAGTATGAATTTCATTTACATTATAATACTGGTTTTGTTATAGATGAGTAAGAATGAACAAGAAAAGAAATTATCAATCAATACTAGACTCACTTTAAATACACAACTAATTCCATAAGGCAAAACTCTCATTTTTAAATATTTGTTTTATTATCTAAGCACATCAGTTCACATTTTCCTTCTTATACAATGCAGCTATGTACACAAAATGATTTATTTTAAAATTTGGTTTACAGAATGTAAACTATGGAATTTAAAAGGGGTGTTTCAATAACCTATAACAACGTAATATTACTGAATCTATTATCAGTATGTTGTACATGAAAATTAGTTGTGTAATTCCCATTAGTATTTCTTTGCTTTTTATACTGAAAAAGTATACTGAAAACCCACAAGTTTTTACTCATAAAAGCAAAGAAATTAAAAGAATATGCTAAAGAAAGACTTATGGGAGAATCAATAGGAGACTAAACCCTTCCATGTGCCCACTTCCCTTGCAATGTATCAATTACATGAGCCTATTGCTCTTTACGTAATGTGTCCAATATCTAGGCAAACTGATCAATTAAGGAAAGCGTTTAACTTTCACTCTGAATGACCTCTAGTTTTCATACTTTATATTAAAATTATATTAATATTTAATATTAACCTAATATTTAGATATGATTGAACTCTTTTAGCTAAAGACAAAGTTCAGCTCATTTTGAGCTTTTGAAGGTTTGCAAACCACTTGGTGAAACACTCCCAATATTTCTGAAGCTATTCACTTCCCCGTAGTATTCAAGGAACATCAAAAACATAACCCGGTAATCTGTAGAGTATGTGTGAATCATCAGCAGTCAGGTACTGATCAGGTACTGAAAGATAGCCACAGTGGCACAGTTAATGCCACAGCTCTATACATACCTAGCTCAGCTCCACACAAGTTCATGAATGTTAATTTTCAATGTTAGAAAAGGCCAAGATTCAGCCCCTAGTGCTCCTCATTGGGTTAGTGCAGCTAAGGCACACTAGATTTTGCTGCCAGTGCTTTAGATTAGGCTTTAACAGGATAAGGGTAGTATATATTCTTCTGATTATATTTATTTTTTAAGATTATAGCCTAAAACCTAAGATTACAGTGCAATGGCTAGTTGTCTCCCATACACTAAAACGGAGTCCATTAAAACCTATCATAAGCTGGGGTTAAAGATTCCTTTGTAACTGAGCTGATTTGTTTGGGGGTGGGGTTCAGTGTTTATCCCCATTCATTTTTTTTTGATAATAGTTAATGCTATTAATTCAATCATCCATATTAAATACAATGACCTTTTGATTTTGGTTGGAAAACCAAAGCAGTCCAATACCTACAAATTATACACAGACCCTGAAAATGAAAATATACAGCATTCCATTCCATGCCTCCTAAACTAGCTAAGTGACTAAATGAATTTAAAAGAAAATTAACAAAAATTACTTTTTAGACTGAACAAATAAACACCAAGTTATAGCCTGCAAGAATTTTTGATGGTATTTAAATCCCGTAAAAAGTTAGAATGTGCAATCGAAAGCCTTGCAGCCGTTATTCACAGAAGCGTGAACAGTACTGGTGTCATTTCAAGATACTGTTTATAGAAGAAATGCTGACCCAACAGAATGGCCCCTTCCAGCAATAACACATATCATACTTTTATTGAATCATCTAAATTAAAAAGAAAAACAGTCTGGAAAGAGGTAGCTCACTTTAGACATGGCTATTGATGATTAGTTTCCAACAGCAATAACATTCTCTCTTGAGAAAGCTGTCAGCTGACTCAAAGAATTAGATGGGTAGTTTGGGGTAGGGGGTAAAGATGACTGCTCTGCTAGTGCAAAGGGGACTTAAAACTGCCATAACTAGACAGCTGAGGATTCTTCCAGTATGGCATAACCATATACACATAGCCTGCAAGTCTGCATAACCATATATACATAGCCTGCAAGTCCCCCCACATAGCCTGCAAGGTCAGGGGATAATGCCATAGTAATATCTACTCCCATCTCCATGCTAGAGAGGCAAGATCCTTGTGCAGATCTAAGGGTACATACAGATGTTCAGGGAAGTTAGGGGGAGGTTAGATCACATTAAAAATAGCAATTTGATCTTAGTTCACCCAGGTGCAGAACTTACACGGCTACAGACAGCTTAAAAAATGGCTGATTGGGTGAAAATCTGACCCCTCGTTGCATGAGAGTGCAGACAGAAGTGCAGCTTCCAGCTGTAACTCAGAATGATTTTTGCAAAGCTATCTGAGTTACAGCGTTACCCAAAACCAAACAGAAGTTCACTCTTGGTTCCAAGGGGGAGGGGAATCCAGCTGTGGGCTGGGAGCCTGCTGCCAGGTTCCCATGGCAATGGCCAGAGCTCTCTGCCAGTCCACACTGTTTTCAGAATGGGGGGAAGGCAGTGGAGGGAGCTTGTTCTTGGGGCTTTGAAGTAAGTTGGGGTGGAGGGAGGGACAGGTGGGATATGGGGGTTGTTTGTTTTGGGGTGGGGGGTTGGAGGCTAAAAACAGCCCCTGTTCCTAGGTGGGAGAGAAAGCCCCCTCCACAGATCCTA
>NW_017728996.1:25401084-25420875 GCF_001723915.1 Gavialis gangeticus | reverse complement strand
CCTGTACACATGTAATGCATACTTTTTCTCTACTGCAATTGCCCATAGATAGACAGATAGATAGATTTTGCTGGACTCATATTTCCCTCTCTGATCCACCCATGGACCCCACGTGTCCCCCCAATTCCCCTGTGGACCCAACTAGCCTCCTTGATCACTCCTGTGCACCCTGCTAGTCCCCATGATCTCCCCAACAGACCCTGGATGGCCCTCAGATCCCTCCTGCAGACCTCACTAACCCCACTGATCCCCCCACATGAACCCCACTAGCATCTCTATTCCCCTAATCCCTCCTGGAGCCTGCTTGCTCCCGAATCCCCAAAAGGCCCTTCCCACCCCCATTCTGACTTACTTTAGATTGGGTGGCAATTTTTAATTCCATCTAACCTCCCCCTAACCCTCCCAAATGTCTCTACATACCCTAAAGGGCAAAAATTCCTTCTCCTATTTTTTATTTGCATACACATGCACCAAGTCTTGCTAGTTTGTATATAATGAAAGTACAGAGAGTAAAGTCTTATTTTCCAGGTCTATAAAGAACTCACAGCCGTTTTTGTTATTACAATCTTTAAGGACCCACAAAGTGCTATACCCAAGGGAACAATGTTGGCCATTCTGATTACAACTATTGCTTACCTAGGAGTTGCAATATGTGCAGGTATGTAGTGAACATCTGTTTTGTGTCATAATTAATACAGTTAAGTAGGTTTAGAGCTCCATACTTAGATGAATAGTTAACCTCATCATTGTTTTTGATCCTGTGGATTTGCTATGCAGTAAGACAGCTGTTTTGACTTTATAATGTATGAAAAAAGGAAAAACAGATTAACAGAGACAAAAGGCTCCAGTTGACATCTGGATGGGATTTTTCCAACTGTGTGCCTACATACAAGTAGAGGAATTCCTTTTGTATTATCAGGAAACCTTGCAGTGCTCTGCAATTACTTTTGTACCCAATTCAATGACAAAGACTCATCATCCACTGATACACAGTTCAGAGGAATGTTCTAAAGATGAATTCTCTAGAAGAAGCATCAGCTCAAAATAAGTTTCAAAGCACAGTTCAACAAAACAGACACACAGAAAATAAACGTCTACTACTACCATCTTCTGTGTGAGAGGAACAGGCAATTAAATTCTCATTATTGGGGTGCAATACATATTCAAGTACCAAGTTTATTTCAATTTTAAGAAGGCACCTTAATGAATGGCATTTCCTCTTTCTGCACAAGTGACTTAGCATCATGCTAGGGCCCTGTAAAATGCGCTCTTTTACAAGAGACAGAAAACTACAGTCTTTTTGGACTCTTCTGGTCTTTGTCCTTTATGCTAAGGGAGGGAAGCTCTCACCAAAGCCAACTCTGGTAAGTGGATTATGAGTGTCTACATTTCCCCTGCAGTGTCAGTTGGATACATTTGTTCTTCACTTCCTGTCCTAAACCTGTTTAATGTTCATTTCTGTTAAGCAGTGGTTGCATTTCAACCCCAAGAGTGCTGAATTTCAGTGTAATGATTTCTGTTCAGCCTGCACATCAGTTTGGGAACTGTCATAATAAAATCATGTTTGGACATGTCTGAAAATATTGTGTGAACTTACACTTTTGCTATGAAAGATGTTGAGATCAGAGTTTCATAAATTAACTTCCCAGATTTCTTGCCCCTGCTGAGAGAAAGCAAAATGAAACAGAACAAAACAAAAACAAAGAGACAGAACATAAACTTCATTAGTAACAAAGAAAAGTCTACAGAACAAATTCTCAGGTGGTATAAATACGCATAGTTCTATTGACTTCTATTGGAGTAATGCCAGCATAGACGAGCTGGCCCATGGAAGCGCTGATTATACCAGAAATGTATGCTCAGACTTGAAAAACTTTGGCAACATGACTATCTTTGGACTCCAGCACTCTTAAAGAGGCCCAGAGATTAAATATGTACTTCACTATGTCTGCTCTGAGTTAAGGAGTTCATTTTCTGTTGATCCTCCAAGCACCGTGTACTCTACTTCCATAAAAATTCCAGTCCCCACTGTCCAAAGCATTGGCTTTTTTTGAAAGTGCTCAGAGTAGATATGTGCTCACAGTACAGAAGACCAAGTCACAATCTAGAGAAGTAATATTATCCTAATGTAAAGCAATGCTCTTTGGGATAAAACTGAGGCAGCAATTTTTATAAAACATATGCAGGCTAAGATCCAAAGTGGCAAGAACATTCTTTTAGTGTCACAAGGAAGGGAAATAATAATATGTTGTTGTTTCCACAGCTGCTTGTGTCGTGCGTGATGCTACTGGGAACGTCAATGATACAGTTGTATCCGGAACAAACTGTAATGGATCATCGGCATGTGCCCTGGGCTATGATTTTTCCAGCTGCAAAAGTCAGCCATGTGCTTATGGGCTGATGAATAATTTCCAGGTTTTAATTAGCTAATATCTATAATTATAAGCAATACATGCACACATATGCAACATACAAAGACTTTGTTTACTGACAGCTAATGAATAGAGCCTCCTTTCTACCTCTAACCCTTCTGCTGTTCCAGTTGTTCTGGTTGTGTTGCCCTCATCAGGAACACCATGTCCCCCATCTTTTCTCTGGCAGATTAAGTTAAAAAGAACAACAAAAAAACAAGAAGGGTTGGCCCTGCCCAAACCCTTTGGCTGGGTTCACTTTGGTTTTCAATTCTGCTGCCTTAATTTCCTCCCAGTTCCATGTTAATTCCAGTTCTGTATTACCCTGAAGTTAGGCAGAAGGCAGGGCCAGAGACTAACTAGTTCAGAGAGGCATGAGGTTTTCATAGGTTGTTGTTTCTCTGAACCAGTTAGTTTCTGTGGCGCACCTCTGCCCTAACTTCTGGCTGCAGGTCTAGGGGCTGATGATCTCCATTCTCCACCACTGCTGGCACGTTTCATCTGCTCAATATTCTGTAGTTATCCACAGGCACTGGACATCTATATACTCTGAAAAATCCCACTATGTGCTTCTCTGCTTCATTAGACACATAAAGACTTTGAAAACTCTGGTAGTCAGTCCCTGTGTGCCTCAGTCTGCTACTTGTGGAATGGGGATAATGGCATTTTTCTACCTCACGGGTATTTTATGGATTAATGCACTACAGAAGGTGACTGGCACTGGGGCACTGTTATAAGAGGGGCTAGAGAAGTACCTGTGATTGAGAGCTGCTTTCTGTGTGCGAGTCTGACAGTTCTTTGCTTTTTTTGTTTAAGGTTATGAGCATGGTTTCTGGCTTTGGTCCTTTAATCACTGCAGGAATCTTTTCTGCTACCCTGTCATCAGCTTTAGCCTCACTTGTCAGCGCACCCAAGGTTTTCCAGGTATAATGCAGAACATCAATTTCCTTACATCCTATTTGACCCTAAGTAATATATAATCATGTGAGCTACCTGTCTTTATTAACTGTGACATATTTTTCAAAAAACATTAATTTTTTCTACCTGGGACAAAACAAATACCTGCATAAAATATTTTAAAGAGGTTTTACTATATTTGCTGTTCCATGCAATTGAGCCAAAAACTGTGATGACCTGGGTATGGATTCCAGGTCTGTCAAAAATCTGATAGTTGATTTGGACAAGTCACTAATCTGTGCCTCAGTTTCCCCTATTAAGTTGTGCCATACAACCTATTGAAATAATGCTTACCATGTACTCTGTCTTAAATGTCACAGTTTATTTATCTACTATAAGATATTGTTTGAGTGCTTACATCTGTAGCAACTGATATATTCAATACACCCAAAATAGATATGGTTATTTTTATTAGACCATGTGTAACTTAATTGCTTTACTAATATTTTTTTTCTAATACAGAAAGCACTAGCTAACTGAATTAAGTTCCAATTTGTCCACCAGGCGCTTTGCAAGGATAACATCTACAAAGCACTCCATTTCTTTGCCAAAGGTTATGGAAAAAACAACGAGCCAATCAGAGGATATATTCTTACTTTCATTATTGCTATGGCATTCATTTTGATAGGTTTGTACAATTGCTGCTACCCTACCATAAATTAGAAACAAATATGTGAGAGTTTACATTTTTTTTCCATTTCTTACACCATAAAAATATCTGCTGTTAAGTCACTGTCCATACTGGTATTTAAATGCAATTTTAAGATAAGTTTTTTAAATTATTTTAATCTTGTGAGAAAATCTAAGGTGCAAAGTGGGGAATGCATTTTATGTGATTATTGATTATTAATGTATCTCATTCTTTTATCATTAATCAAGCAGCCAGCAGAAAGGCTCAACTGCAGAGCATTAGCCAGTTGTGGCCACACACTATTCACAATCCACTAACATTGGCTTAAGGCAAGAATATTTGTTTATGGGCATTGACCACCTGCACTGAGTTCTCCAAGCCCATGCTCAAGTCAAAATAATCTTAACTGAAATGTTTGGTGTACAAAAAAAGCATGATACATGAACACCTACTCTAGAGGTGCCAATAGTAAGTTATTTCAGGCAGGAATTCATACTGAAATTGTGGAAGTTGATATTTGAATATTTAGCTCAAGGACAAAGAAATCAGTAACTTGACTAAGCAATTATGCAGGCATGTATGTGCTTCCACTGAAAGCAGTGACACATTATTCTCAAAGGCCCACAATCTGACCAGGAGGCAAAGTAAATTATTATGGCCTGATTTGTAAAGGTGCTGCATACCTGGCAGCTCCAACTGACTTCAATGGGATAGGCACATGTTCATCACCTTAAAATATTAGTTATATCCAATTAACCAATTTTTTTGTATTTTTCTATTTGGCATTAAATTCCAAATCTCAAGAAAAGACAGAACATCCTTTAAAGCCTTCCACATAGTAAATTCCCAAGGACTTCAGCACAATGTCAAAGTACTGGTGCTTAGGAGATGTCCACATCTATCTTCCATATTTCAGCACCACTGTGGTGGTTTGGGATATCTGGAGTCCTAAATGAATTTGTCATATGACTTCATAATCAAATGGTGGGTCAAGAATTGAAGGGCTTGGTGGAGAGATTTTAAACTGTCTTTTGAAAAGGAATAAGTAAAGGTCACGATACCCCTTTTGTTCTTAAGAATCACATGACCTTTCTAATTGCATCTTAAAATAATTAAGCCAAAGATCCAAACTGTGATGTCCTTACATTAAATAGGCCCTTACATCACAAGCAGCTTCATCAAAATCAGTGAGACAGCTTCCATAGTCAGGCCTACCACATGAGTGAGGATATCACAAGCTGACCTGCAGTGAGAATGACCAGGAGGATGTCCAACCTCTGCAGGGGTAACAGACTTCTGCTATATCCAGATACCTTCATAGTTTGAAGAAACGCTGTCCATCCAAAACCCCTTCAGAGAAACATGCATATGGCATTTAACTTGTGCTTCTTTCTTTCAGCTGAACTGAACACCATCGCACCCATCATCTCCAACTTCTTCCTGGCTTCATATGCACTTATTAACTTCTCTTGCTTTCATGCATCATATGCAAAATCTCCAGGTTAGTTTTAGAAGTTTCTCTGAATTCAATGTAAACCTCACAGTTTATCATACTGAGCATGAATAAGGAGTATATCTTAAATATAGCATCTGTAAAATGATTTAAGGCCTGAACATGATCCTCCTGAAGACAGGCAAATCTACACAAGGCTAAGGGCTAATTCTCACAACTGTAATTTGGTTCTGGGATGTAGAGACACCTATGCTTCCTGCACCTATGTTACATAGGACAAACCTCAGGGAAGGAAAAAGGCTACTTCTTGGCATGTTCAGTGTTTTCCCTCTCTAAAGAATCTGTTTTATAGAACACCTGGCAGAGAACACTTCCACCATCCCTCCCCTTTTTAAGAGTCTGTGCAGCCCATCAGTCACATAGAGAAAGTATACATAGCTCAGTGGTTCTCAACCTTTTTAGACTCAAGGTACCCTTTATAAAATGCCAGCTCTTAGTTTTCATTCATTTTTGGACAGCAAAAAATAGAGCAATTCTTCTGTTGCAAAGAACTCAGAAAGACCACAACAGGGCAGAATGGTTTTTACACTATGGATTCCTCTATTTGAAATCCCTGGGCGTATCATGTGAATCATGTTTTCACACTTAACAGCACAAACACTGTATGGCACCCCTGAAACTCCAGGGTACCAAGACATCCTAGCTGGAAATCAACCATTGTCACAACTACAGCAGGAAGGGAGGGGGAGGGGGGAGCAAGAGAAAGAGAAAGAGCCATCCAAGGCATCATGGTCTCCTCTCAATGACTGCAGAAGATCTGCAGGGAAATTTGCACAAAATTAATAACTTAGACAACAGTGTCCTCCATTTAAGTGCAAAGACCAAAAGCATCCAGGAATGTCTCAAAGCCACAATGGAGGCGTACACCCAATGGAAGGGAGTGGCCATCACCAAGGGGGATTATACCTCCATTACTCGAGATTGTAGGGGGGCTGTTAGGAAGGATAAGGTGGAGATGGGACTGGGACTAGCGACCTGGATCAAGAATAACAAAAATTCCTTTTTTAAATATATAGGGGGTAAAAAGAAGGTACTGAGTAACATGGGGCCTCTGCAGGACACACTTGGAAATCTGGTGGTCACACCAGATGACAAAGCTAACCTCTTTAACAGACTCTTTGCTTCCATTTTTCTGAGCAGGGACAGGGACATCCCCCTCACTGGGATACCGGATGGACCCAGGGGAGGAGCAACCAGGCCCAGGGTCAGCAAGGACCTAGTCAGAGAACTTCTGGTGGGACTAGACATGTTCAAATCAGCTGATGATCTCCACCCCAGAGTGCTGAGGGAATTAGCAGAGGTCATTGCGGTGACCCCTGGCACAGCTTTACAAGCACCTTGTTCAAATTCGCAGATGATACTAAGATGTGGGGAGAAGTGGGCATGTTAGAAGAGAGCGACAGGCTACAACTAGATTTGGACAGGTTACAGGGGTGGGCAGATGAGAATAGGATGGGTTTCAGTACTGACAAGTGCAAAGTGATGCACCCGGGGAGGAAGAACCAGCACCAAAGCTACAGGCTGGGGAACTCCCTCCTCGTCAGCACAGAGGCACAAAAGGATCTTAGAATCACTGTTGATTCCAAGATGAACATGGGCTGCCAATGTGGGACGCGGTCAGGAAGGCTAACCGCACCTTGTCGTGCATCCACAGAGGCATCATGAGCAGGGCCAAGGAGGTGATCCTCCCCCTCTGTAAGACACTGATCAGGCTGCAGTTGGAGTACTGCATCCAGATCTGGGCGCTGCACTTCAGGAGAGATGTGGACAACATCAAGAGGGTCCAGAGGAGGGCCACTCGCATGATCAGGGGGCAGCAGGGAAGGCCCTCCGAGGAGAGGCTACAGGACCTGAACCTGTTCAGCCTCCACAAGAGAAGGCTGAGGGGGGATCTGGTGGCCATCTATAAACTTGCCAAGGGGGACCAGCAGGCAATGGGAGAGTCCCTGTTCCCCCAAGCACTACCGGGAGTAACAAGGAATAATGACCATAGTTGACTGAGAGTAGATTCAGGCTAGACATCAGGAGGCACCACTTCATAGTCAGGGAAGTGGTGCTCGCTCCTGCCTTGGGGGTCTTCAAAAGGAGGCTAGACAATCACCTAGTCAGGGTCGTTTGACCCCAGTATCCTTTCCTGCCCATGGCAGGGGGTCGGACTTGAAGATCTGCTCAGGTCCCTTCTGACTCTACCAACTATGAAACTATGAAACTATGACTTGGGTATGAAAAAGACTCTGTACTTAACCCAGAGTATGATGCACTTACCCAAACAATACTCATTAGATAACAGTGGGCACATCTACACATGTTTTTAACCCAAGGCAATATATTTTATAGTTATATAGTTTATTACTCCTGGGCATGCTGCTTGAATGTGTGCCCATGACTGCAGCATGGTGAGCCAGGTCAGAGCAGCTCTGGCTGGCAGGGGGCCCTGGGGAGTCAGCCTGCCAGCCCTGGGCTGCTCTAACCTTGCTCAACATGCTGCAGGGTGGCTGGCTGGCACATGAGGTGTGGGGCTAGCCAGGAGGCAACCCCCCCAATGAAGCATCCTCGTGCCCCACCCAGCTGGGTCAGCATCTACACACGCGGTGTTGCAGAGTAACAAACTCCACAGAAGGGTAGTACTTGTAAATACAAGTGCTGCCCTGCTGTGGAGTTTGTTTCCTGTGGCCTAATAGGGTCTCACATGTATATACTGAGACATTTACTGCAGAGCTAACTTGGCAACTCTGCAGTACATGTCTCATATAGATGTGCCCAGTGTGGTGGAATTAGCAGACCTGGAACTGATTAGCCCCATCATTTTCAAGGCTTCAATTTCAGGGCTGCTATTAGAAACTTAAAAAATGAGGGCAGATAGGGACCCCAAAACTGACTAACTCCCATATTTTACAAAGCTTCTAATAGATGCCTTTTAATGGCAGCTTCCACTTCACCATTTCTATGCAGTTAACTAGGCTATAATTATATTACAAAAAGGAAGTTATTCTGAAAGATGCTACATGCTTAAGTATCTTTTGTACTTCACTGATAAGCAGGTAATTGATGCTTGTTATAATATAAATTGGCAAAAAGACTGAGGCTGGTTTGTATTATACAGTTCAGTTAAGCAAATTATGCCCTCAGCTAGTGTGTACAGAAGTAGAGTATGCTATACTGCTTGAATTGATAACCCTTGGAAAAGATTGAGTAAAACAGGAAAATACAACCAACCAGAATGGTTTTGGGGTATATCCTGGCCAGTATCAGATTTGTAGAGAAATACATACACTCTTCATACTGGCAACTGAATCATCCAGGCTGGAAAGGACTCTTTTACTATTTGGCCCAGACTCTGCTAGCTTGGGATAAGATGTACGATGATGAGATACTTTTCTCCATCTTTGTGTAACAAGGAAGTGAATAGACCCATATCTGTGTGCAAGTCTCTGTGGACAGAATCATTGTCATTATTTTCAAGAACGAAGGGTTGGCAACCGGTAACAAGGAGAATCATCTGAATTATTTCCTTTTTAACCAATACTAAAGGCAATTTCCTGCTGTTGCAAACCAGTTATTCATTTCAAACAGTAGAGAAATACATTCTTTATTTCCAGTGTGAAAAAACTACAACAGTTGCATAAACATATATATTAGCTCCTGTTATATAGGTCGGCATGCTGCCAGTTGTTCAGAGGGCAGAAAAGATTAACATTTCTGCTAATTATCTGCACAGTTGAACAAATGCAGATCTGCTCTATGCTGCCATAGAGCTCAGTACAAATTACCTCTGTGCACTTCATGTGTACATCAGTCATGATTCTGTGGCTACTTAACATTTCAGACAAAACCATAGCCATTTTCCCCTTTTTCTCACTTCCTTTGACTAATTTCTGTGGTTCCTGCCAAGTCATAGTGATAGATGTTCATAATTGCAAGGCTGTATGACTGCAATTTTTTTCAGCGCACAGAGCCTTCCCATTCCATCACTATTATTGTGATCCATGTTAGGGCTGCTCAGTCTCCCCTTATATCTTCAGTATTTTTCCTTATCCAAAGAATTTCTGCTACAGAACACCTGGCAGAGACCTACAAACCATGGAGGTAGACTGTTTGGCTCCATCATTTAAATTACTAGCAGGGGAAGGATTCAATATCATAGTTCACGCGCAGCAGGAATAATATCTTTTTAAAGTCAATTGCATTTTTCCAGTGATGTCAAACAATTTCTACATTTAAAAGACAGGTGCACTTACAGTGTTGCAATGTAGCCTCTCAGCAAGCATATAACTTTCATTAACATTAATGAGTTTTATATATGCATGTGCATGCAGCAAAAGAAGAGAACGTGCCATTACTTGCAGTTATAGGAAAATCTATTTTTAGTTCTGAATCAGTGATCTGTGATTTGGCAAAAGCATATGAATGTTTAAAACCAGAGTGGGCACATCAGCAGAGACCTAAAGGTCTGAATAGCAAAGTCTCAAATCAGTTTCCATCTACGCACATGCAAGGGACATTCCTATTACTTTCATGCACAGGTTTTTTGCATATGCCTTCCATTATCTGCATGCAACAGTGACAGTGGACACAGAAGTGTCTACATGTGCAAAAAGAAAAGCCTGTGATTTTCAGCATTTCCCCTCTAAGTCTCTGGTAGCTCAGATATCCTCTATTCTAATTTAAACAGGGTGGAGACCTGCATTCAGATATTACAACATGTGGGTATCGCTTTTTGGAGCTGCATTGTGCTGTGGCGTCATGTTTGTTATCAACTGGTGGGCAGCTCTTATCACTTATGCCATTGAGCTCTTCCTCTATATTTATGTGACATACAAAAAGCCAGGTAAGACTGGAATGCCCAATTACTGTTTTGTATTTGCTTTGCAGCTACAGTATACCTCATAATTCTCCCTAAGTCTATAGCCTATGATTATTTCCTCTTCTATATAATCAATTTTTAAAAGAAGACTGGAGACTCCCAAGTACTAGAGTGAAATCCTATTCTAAGTATTGATTTTGGCAAAATCGTGTTGATTTCTGGTAGCAATACCAGAAGAGTCCAAGGCCCGGTTTAAATATAAAGTTGCATCAGTTTAACTTCAGGTACAAGTTTTAAACTGATTTAGATAAAAATGTGCATCTTGGCGTGTGACTGCTCTTAAATCAACTTGAAGCTGGCTCATAAACAGCTTCAACAGATACTAGGCATAAACTAATGCAAGTGCCCACCCAAGACACTGCACTAGTTAAATCAGTTTCTAAACTAATACAACTTCTGTGTGTCGGCAAGGGCCAAGGGCACTGAATAAATTTGGGACAAGGAGCAAACACCTTTCAAACTTTCCAAAACGTAGCTCCTTCTTAAAGATGCTTTTCCTTCCCTTTTGGAAATAGGAAGGAAATCCCCTGAACACAAAGTCCAATCCTCTTAGATGCTACGAACACTTACATTCATTCCCAAATCAAAGGCCTTATCCTGTCGTTCAGACTGCAGCTGCTACCTCCTAGTGCTATGAAACCTCTGTGGGAGGTTTCTAAGAAACAAGCCCTTTCTGACTCAAACATAAAAGCCTCCCAAAGAGGCTTTATATTAAGATTGACAGTTTTGATTCATGCTGTTTCAGCAGCATCACCTGTACTAAGGGACAGCTTTCAACTTGGCACTGGACCCTGTGATACACTCCCATTTCAATTCTTAAAGGTTAGGGGTACACCTTCACTGCAGAGTTCACAGTTGGGTGCCTCCCATCCACACTCATCATCTCAGAGTTTGGAGGTGCTTTCTACCAGAGCTAGCTGGTTCATGGGGCTGTAGATTAAAGCTCAAGTGAAGCTTTCACATAGGCTGGTACCCTGCCTGCCTAAGCAATAGAGCATCTGCTAGTGTCATTCCCAGAGTCATTTTCCCACTGGGATAGAATCAGAGGTGCATAATGTTTAGAGCATAAAGAATAATGGGAAATATCCCCAGAAGTCTCTACCCATTCGTGTGGCTACTGCAGCATCAGTGTTGAAATAATAATTTGAAGATGGCTTTGTAGCCACCCTAAGTTAGGATAACCTGAGTGCTTAAATGAAGGGTCTGATCCCTAAGTGAACTCTGTAGTGTTAAATATTATTTGTGCAGGCATGCTCTAGGATAGTCCCTGCTCACTAGTGTTGATTTTTGGAGAATTTTCCTGTCTTTGAGGGAACTGCAGGAAGGCCACTGGAGCGTTATTAGCATTTGAGGGATTTTGCTTGTTTCCTTGCTGCATAATGGAGAATTCCAGCACATGATGTTAAATCAAATCCAAGTCCAAATTTATATCTCAAGCCATGCAAGCTAGCCCAAGTCAGAGGTTCTGAATGGTTAAGTGGGGGACGGAGTGTATTGAACTAATACTCAAGCAACAGATCTGACATCTGTGCACTGATGAGACATCTGTACAAAACTGTCTCTCCATCTCACCGAGGCAGTAACTTCTACCACAGCTGAGTGATACTGAGAGATACATAATATTCCTTGCAACCATGGGGAAAGACAAAGAGAAAAGGAAATGTTCTGATCACATAGAATGCCACTTCTGCATTTGTGCATCTGGACTTGTTCCCAATTTTAAAACACAACCGAACAGAACCTGAAAATAATTTAATTTCCAGTTTGACCCCATTCAACCAAATACAAGTATAAAAAAAAAAAGCAAAAATATCAGGAAAAAAAAGGAAAGAAAGAAAGATGTGGGTTTTGGAAAGCAATTTTTGATTAATTCAACTGAATGATTAAATTCTGGCAAGCCAAGAGTCTTGAGTAAAGCACACTTAACCAATTCCTGAGGGTTTGTATTGGGACTTCCAAGACAATGCTCAAAGCCCAACCCCCCAAAAAGTCTATGAATGACCCTTACTTAACTTGTGTTTTCAGGGACTCGGGGCACCTGCTTTCCATTCCTGATCTGACGTAGAAAACAGCAATAAGCTACCTTGCCACTGGACCTTTAGGAAGTACATTGTTTTCAACTTCAACCCATCCAGATCTTGAGAGTTGCCTAACAGTTGTGCTTCTTCCACAGAAGAATTATGGGACACTAGTCCTGCCACTCTCCCACTGGTCTAAGGGTGAGCAGCTATGGCTTACTACTAGGCCTGTGAGAAGTGGCTAGTATTCGCTTCGGATTCGGATTCAGCTGATTCGAGGGACGGTGATTCAATCCATTGATTTGAATCACTGTACCAAATTGATTCAGTGATTCAGCTGCCACCAAATCAGCCGAATCTCCAAATCAAACAGGCCCCGTCCCCCACCCACTCTCCCAGCCCATTGGGGGACTGTACTGGCCACCTTCTGCCAGGTCAACACAGATCCATCTATTAGTACCCTCTGGTCTGACCCTGCAGCCAGTTTCCCACCCATCTGACCATTGAATTGTTGAGCCCATAATCCCTTAGTTTTACCTTAAGAGTCTCATGGGACACCAAGTCAAAGTCCTTCCTAAAGTCCAACTAAATGATGTCCACCTCATCTCTTTTATCCAGGTGGTGAGTAACCTGGTCATTGAAGGAGATGAGGTTAGTCAGAGATGACCTACCCACAACAAAGCACTGCTGGCTGTCATTCAGAATTTTGCCTTCTACTAGCTTATCGCATATGGGCTCCTTCAGAAATTTTGCTTCACATACATGGTACACAGTAGTAAAGAGGATGTTGTAGTAAGTTTTCAATAGAAAAGCTAACTGACCTGTAGTTGGTTGACATGACTCAGTGGGTGATGCACTTTCTTGTTGATTTTCTTTTTTGAAAGCAGGTCATTTTTAACTCACCGGAGCTTGTAATGTTCCTTCCTAATGGCTTCTTTAATTTGTTGAAGTTCCATATCAGATGCCTTACTCAGGGATGTCCATTCTTTGTGTGGGAGAAAGGAAGAGAGTTAATGGAACAGAGAGGAAAACATTTCTTAAGCAGAGGAAGAACATTTTTCATGCTTTCTTATAATGGGACAGGGCTTATTTGCCTGTTTGTATTTGTATCACATGACACAAGCATATTTTATTCCAGTAACCTAATTTTGTTCCATCACTTGTGTGGAGGAGGCGTGATAGAACACATTATGCTACGGCTCATAGATAACTTGATTGCTGACATTTGTAACAAAACTTAGAAAAAAAATCAATGGCATAACATGCAATGTTTTTCTTTGTTATATGCAGAAGTAAATTGGGGCTCATCTGCACAGGCTCTTTACTATGTTAATGCCTTAGAAAGTGCACTGGCATTAACTACAGTGGAAGATCACGTAAAAAATTTCAGGTAAGGTTTGAAAGGAAATGCTGAGAAGCTCAGGATAAACACATCCTTGATCAAACACAGTCTCTTTTTCTTCCTGCAGACCCCAGTGCATTGTATTAACAGGAGAACCCATGGCAAGACCTGCCCTGCTAGATATCACACATTCATTCACAAAGAGTAATGGACTCTGCATTTGCTGTGAAGTATACACGGTAAGGTCTTTGCAGGTGAACTTTAAAAATAAGGGTGAGCTATATGTCCTCCAGTCATCCAGCACACAGTGCTCCCACTGGTGCCAGTGGGCTTCTGTGCAGAATATGGAAGATACATGCAATGTCAATGAATTTGGAGATAAATCTAGACAAGAAAGACAGGTGATTTGGAGCCTGCTGGTAAATGCCTCATAGAGATGCAATGTGAGAAGGAGGCAGAGCAGTTCTGAGAATAGAGCCCAAGAATTGAGATACTCACTCAAGTTTTGTTCCCGGGTGCATCACTGACTTGCGCTTTTAACCTTGTTCAAGTCATACTGCCTCACTGTGGTTCAGCTTGTCTGTCAACATAATTACAATAACCAAACTTATTCCACTTTGCAGAAAAATATCTTTTGCTAAGACCTTCTGAAGAAAGAAATAAACTAAGAAATAATATTGCTTATTGCATGATAAAAAGCTACCAGGCTATACACAGAAGAATGTAGTAAAGAGGATAGGGATCAAATAGTCTTTCAACAAAGGCAGAATCAATAATAATGGTAGTTTAAATAGGACAAACTTTGTTAGAACGAATTGAGGGGTGGAACAAACTGCTATCAAAAGTTGAGGAAACACCCATAGCAGAGCTGGTTAAGTCCAGGTAACATTTCTCTACTACTGACAGTGCAGTTCTACCAATAAAAATGAGTCTAAGTATAGGACCCTGACCCTTGACCACTCTACTAAATGGGTCACTGACTTCACTGTGTGCAGAATTAGGTTTAGTTAAATGACACAACTTCATACAGTCTGGCTTCAGCAAGTTTTCTGTTTTACTGAGTCCTTTCTTCTAATATTGTCACTTCTCATGTAGTGCGAGGAGATTTCATTTCAGTCTATATACAGCACAAGTCTGTTGTGCTAGCATAAGCATTTTTATGTTTATCCTTTCTCGCGCAATTTTAGCTAAATTTAGTTTAGAGGCTAGTAAAACGGTGACACAATGGACCTCTGTGATTTGTATAACTGTGGAAATAAGCTGGTGATAAAAACAGCTATGTGTTGTTATTGGGAATACTATAATGCCCATAAATATCATTTATAAGCACTTTCTTGCCACAGCTTGCTCTGATGGGGTTGCTGAGCCTTACTGGCCTGTGGAGGCTACAAAGTGATATATAATTGTGCTCGACGTTATGCTTATGGGCACCTTAAAATGTAAATAATAAAGAATATTTTACATGGCATTAACATGATTTGCCTCATACAGCTGGTTACATATGAGGTTGTGGGACCCAGTGCCATGAACATCAGAGTGTCCTCCATGCCCTTCTGCCAAGGGACAGCAGGTCTCTATCATCTTCTGGGGATGCGGTAACTGATTGCTCAGGGATGGATAGAAAAGAAAATCAGGCAATGATACATGGAGTTCATTTGAGCTCCTTTGTCTTCAAGCACAAAAAGGTTTGCAACTGGGAAGAAAAGGGGCACAATCTGACCCTCTAACAAATGTAAACAACTAGTGACAGACCCTTTAACAAAATGTAAAGTATTGATCCCAAAACTCAACATTATTGGGAAAAACAGAGGATCACATTTTTCTCTCAGCTACACCAGTTAAATCAGGCAAACTTCAATTAATTTTCTGTGGATTCAGAATATAGTGTCATGACAGGGAAGGAGAAAATCACTGGGACTCTAGCTTGGGGAGAACATGAAAAAAATAAGAGAAAAAGGCATGAAGAGGCCAGAAATATACAGGAGGCACAAAGCCTGGACTCCCAGGCTCTAAGCCAGTTTAGAAGTCATGCACTTAACACAGGGCCCTCACAGCTTGCTGGATTATTTAACATATCCTTTCATAATGTTATTGCCTGGCCAGCTAGAAAAGTTTCTGATGGAACTGTTCTATCTAAAGCAAAATGCCTTGCTCCAACACATGCATTTTAACAAAATTTTGTTTCATGGGGAAAAGTTTCAGCGAGACTGAAACATTTCTGGAAAGTAACATTTCATTCTTTTATTTCAAAACACCCTTTGGGTTAAAACTGTCTTTTAAATTCTATTACAGGGGTGGCCAAACTGCCAAAGGAGGTATGTGCACCCTCTGTATATGTACACAGCAGATTTGGGAGGAGGCAGGCAGTGCAGCATCAGATGGGGCGGGAAGCAGAGCAGCAAGTCAGACAGGAAGCAGAAAGCAGAGCAGTGGGTAGGGCAGGGGAAGGGGACTGGAGTGGCAGGCAGGTAGGGTGTGAGCTAATTTGTGGCATGACCACCAAAAAGGTTGGCTGCCACTGTTTTATTGCACTGTGTTTTATTTAAATGCAATATTTCAGTTTTATCAAAATTAAACATCTTGATTGTCTCCATTTCCCCCCCAGAATATTGAGGAAAGGTTCACAATTCTTTGTTTTTATACTGTTATGGAATAGGGAGAAATATCACACACAGAATTTCACATGGAACAGAAAATATAGTTTTTACCCAAGAGTATTTTAAATCTATGCTGCTTATTAGAAAACTAGCTTATTAGAAAACTACTGCATATTAATTCCCTTTAAAAAGTGAGTGTTTTTAAGTAACACTTTTAAATAATGATATGTACAGAAGTTTTCCTACCATGAGTTCAAAGGAACCATCTGCTTTCCCACTATGGTCTGGATGTTAGTGTAGGAGGGGAGGTTTTTCCACTAAAGCTGTCCCCATCTACAGTAGATTATTCTATATTAGAGGATCTTTTACTTACTACTTTACTTGTCTGTTCCTTTGGCAGCAGTATGGCAGCTTGCCATGCTCAAATACCCTGGAAGGAGGGGAAACAAATTAAGTAAAGCAAAAGATTCTGTGTAAAACCTTTTTATGACTTCACCATATGGAAAGTAATACGGACTAAAATAACAAACTGCTTGTAACCACTTGGCTTTGTGCCACTCTTCAATCAGGTGTCTCACAAAGGAACCCAGATCTGGGTTCCACATGCTAAGTGGGTCTATTTAGCCTCTAGTCCATTTTTCTAGCTCTGAGTATATAAGGACATCCTTCAAGGGCTCAGATCTCGTCTGCCATTCTTTCTTGTGTTCTAATTAAGCTCTCTATTCGGTAGACTGCTCTGTGCATGTCCTGTCACAGTATCTGATGAAGTGAGGTAAGGCTTGCAAAAGTGTATGCAACTCTGATTTAGTTAGTCTATAAGTTACATCTCCACCCTGCTTTCTGCCTCTCTTCACCCTTGCTTGTGGCATAGGATGCTACTCCTTAGCCTCCTGAGTTGCCCCATTCAGTCACTTAAATGTGCTTCCTCACTATTCCACCATACTTGCTGACAGTTTGGGATTTGAGTTTAACCCCTTACGGAGTCAACGTGGAAAACACCACAAAATGAAACCTAGGACCACAGAAACTTTGCTTGAAAGCATTATTAGAGAATTAAAGAAGTTTAGACACAACATTCCTGAGTACAACTGGCCCTAGCATAAATCTCACCCCTACTGAGAGTCCACTGACTGTCAATGTGAGCAGTCTGCTTTACATATAGTAATTGTCAATCCTCTTTATTGAGAAGCACCCCACTCATTATTCTAGTCCGGGTGGCTAGAATACAACCTCACCAAATGAAGGAAATCAGATGTGTTGGGAGATGTCCTTTTCCCCACTTCCCGCCCTGGCCATCCAATCAGGGCAAAAACCATTATTCTATAGGAGTAAAACAATAATGGAGAGGCAATCTAAGTCACTGGCTCCAGATTGCAAGGATAGTCACTGTGAGCAGAGTCATTGGCTCCAGACTGCAGCCTTGATGGCTTGCCAGTGACTGTTTTTTAATGAGATGTCAAGCACCTTTCCTGGGCAGGGCAGCTGACTGGAAATCACTTCAATAGACTTGCCTTTGGCAAGTTCAGACACATGTTCAATACATAAATAATGAACTTCATTTTGTGCGGATATAGAGATAACCCACACCGTCCCACCCTGTCATCCAAATGTTGATTCTGAGTCTTTGTAATGCTAATAAACATTTGTATTAGACTACATTTGTTCACATAAATATCAATATCCCCAGGGCTGTACCACGGTGGAAGGTACTTTTTGTCCATTTCCTCCTCTCCTCTTCTGCTGAGTCAGTCAGTGATTCATCTAATCTGTGTCACATGAGAAACGGGAGGTGGGTTTTGCCCAATTAAATTGTCAGCTGGACACAGGACTTAGTAACAAAGGCATTTGTGTATTGAATTGGGTGTTGAAAACCCTTTGCCTGATAATTAATAGATGGTAGCTTAATGACTGTATGTTAAGATCTGTTGAGCCTTCCTGTAAGGTTGCTTATTCAGTCAAGTCAGGGAGAGAGTTTATTCACTCTGCGATGCTTCACCACATCTTAGATATTTTTCTAAGTTGTTACAATTCATAGTAGTCCTTCTTTCTGTCAGAATCACTGTATTTAAGTAGCATTAACAGCCTCAGCCCTCTTGAACAGAATGTGAATTATGTTAGCAGTACGGTTCTTTTCAAAGTGTTGAATCTCTATGGACCCTTTTTGGAAATGTATTTTTCTGACTCTCAACATTTCCTCACGCAGCAGACTAGGTAACTCCTTCAAAATCACCGTGATGTATAATACGAAGTCTTCTTAATAATATTTTATTGTATCATGCAGGGACCACGCAAGCTGTGTGTTCAGGAGATGAACAGTGGCATGGCAAAAAAGCAGGCTTGGCTTACAAAGAACAAAAGAAAAGCCTTTTATGCTGCAGTGGCAGCTGACAGCTTTAGAGATGGAGTCAAAAGTCTCCTTCAAGTAAGCCTTTTATTTACAGAGCATATATAGGAGTGATACATCAAAGCATCCCTTTATGTAAAGCATTACTGTTTACTTGATAAAAGGTCTTGTATATATGGATAGTGTGTTATAAATGTAAAAGGTGTCCTGAGGGTACCCCGGTTTACATTACAGGCTGCCTCACGAACAGATTTGGTTCTGGGCTATAGAACTATGGAACAAAGCCGACTGATTGTAACCTAAATGAATGAACTCCTGTTATAAAAACAGAGATGCCTTTAGGGCACCATACAAATGCCTATGCAGCCAACACTCATGCACTACAGATGAATTATGTTGGTTGGTATTATGCAGCATATTAAACATTAGAGTGTATTTTTATATTCCATGTAATAGAAGTCATCACATATAATATTTTGCAAGCAACGAAGTCCATCAAACTCAATAAATGTTCTCTGCTTAATATCTTTCTATTTCTCCAGATACATTCCAGATTGCTTTCAACAGACCAGTAAAATTAACTTAAACTTTTTTGAAGACAGCACTGGCAGAGGCTAAACTGACTCTGCTTTTAGATTCCCTATTGTCCTCTCTCACACCTAAATATGTATGTGGTTAAACTTGTATGTCAGAGGCAAAAGTTGGGAAAGCTTCCACCCTTCTCACTCACAAAATGATCTGTGGAAAAAAACATCACATCCAAAAGCCTTTTAATCGACTCCCTGGTACCAGTGATTCATTGATAACACATTGTGGATTTGAGCACATTTGCTGAATGAACAGATGAATGTGACAATGTGGTAATAAAGATCCTTTTGTTGCTTTAAAGCCCAACAGGATTCTTCACCCTGAGTTTGTGCACAACAGTTTTCTGAACAGGAGCCCTTTCTGATTCTTCTAAGGAGTATTCTCTCTTGATGATCTTTGAACTTTTTAATATGTCCTGACCACAGTCAAATGCATAATTAAACATAAATGTTTTCCTTTTCAGTAGTTGAAAATGTGGCAAGATCACCCGTTCAATACCAGAATAAATCGATATAAAATTGTTTTG
>NW_017728996.1:25383746-25400990 GCF_001723915.1 Gavialis gangeticus | reverse complement strand
ATATATATATATATATATATATAGTTCAGATGCATTACTATCACTCACAAAACATTTTTCCCATGGCTTTATCCATTTCCTTTCTTGTTAGCCATAAAAATATGCAAGTACAATGCTTGGTCTATCAGTGTAGTCTAATAAGAAGTTCCTAATACACAGTTTTGCTTTTAGTCTGCATTCATATTTTGTCAAGTTAGATTAGATGGCACCAGGAGGTAGCCTATGTTTGATAACTCCTGAATTTGGATCCAGATTTTAACATTCAGACTCCTTTCTGAAGTTGTACCTCATCTTACTTCTTATTCATAGGTATTTGCAAATGACTTTTTACTTATTAAGCATCTTCAGCTGTTTGGGACCATCTCCTCTGTGGGGTGGTACAAATTCCTGAACTATAGGAATTCATCTGTAGAGGAACTAAACTCCTCTGCATGTTTGAAGTTTTTAAACTTAATTTGTCTAGCAGACATTCCAAACCAAGAGAACTGTTCCAAACTGTGAGAAGCTTTGGGCTATTACGTTAGAATGAGCACACAAACAGCAGCCTGAACTCTCTCTTGATTTTAAGTTATTGAACCATTTTAATGAAAGCATGTCAGAAGAAATGCAAATGAATGCTAATTTAGCCAAACCACATTTCTATCATCTAAAAACCATTTACAGCTGGAATGATTTAGAGCTAATCTTTCTACTTTCTGCTTGGGTACGGGCATGAAGGACGTTCACAAAATGCAATCTAATCTTAAGAGTCTCCAGAACATTACTTCAGTTATCTTTTGCCATTATTTCTCATTTACAGCAAGAGACTGTTCCCGCACCTTTTCATGCAATGTTTTAATATTGTTAGGCCTCAGGTTTGGGTAGAATGAAACCAAATACCTTGGTGCTTGGATTTAAAAAAGACTGGAAGAATGCCTCTGCCATGCAAGTTGAAAATTATGTAGGCGTTATACAGTAAGTTATGGTTCACTGTAATAATCTTATTTCCTACTGGTGTTTCTATTATTGATCCTTTGGACAGTATAAAAGCTTCTAGAAACTAACAATGAAAGTATAAATCTAGCTAGTATAATGGCTTATTGCATTAGCTTTTCATTTTGGGGATCTGTGTTCACTCATGAAGTGCCTAGGACCTGAAAGATATTTGTCCACAAGACAAAAAAAAATCACCCCTGGTTTGGCACAGCGAGCTGCATCTGTGAATGCCAAGCAGATTCAGTAGCTTTGTGGTCTGGGACCAGGACAGGAAGCAGCTACTCTGAAACATGCTCCTCCCAGGAGCACCTGAATTTCTAACTGTAAATTGGCCTACAAGCTATTCATAGATCAACCAGAATTCAAACATGCTGTATCCCACAGTGGGGACAGAATGGGCACAGTTATGAAGGGGTTACCCAATGACAGTACCACTCCTATAGGAGACACCAAGAGGGAGGATAGAGCAAATCTGGAGAAGGCCTACCCTAAGGGATGGCCTGTTTCTTATGGCTGATTCTTTATGGCAAATATCACTGGAATCCCACATATTCACATTTTCTGAATTCTGAACATTTTACTACCTGTAGTTTCTTTATCCATAACAAACAGCATATGGCCCATAATGCTCCACAGTGGCCATTAACAATGGTAGCTCTAAGTGCTTCACATGATGTAAAAGGCAACAAATGTTTTGTATAATTTCAATCATTTTAATTTTATTTTTCAGTGATGCATTTGATTTTGAGCTAGGGCTAATTATTGTCAGAACTAGCCAAGGGTTCGATATATCTCAAGTCCTCCAGGTTCAAGGTAGGTAGTGATTTAATAACTCAACCTCAGTGCATTTCAATGCTGAATACATGCTTGTTTTTAAAATTCTCATTTCCCCATGGCTTCCAAACATATACACTTGACAAATCCTGCTAACTGATCTATTGTCTTAGGCCCCTAATATATAGCCATGTAATGGCATGATAGGATCTGATCCCCAATCCCAAAAGTGCCCCCTTACATGCTGTACATACATGGGCAGAAGGTTTGGTTGTGGAGTCGGGGATCAGATCCCAGTCATACCATGACTACTTGTCAGTGCAAGAGAAGCCTGGGATCATAATCCTGGACACTCCCCTGCACCAGTGGAGTTGAAAGAATTCATCCCAGCAGACAACCAGCCGATTGTCAGCTTGGTCCCAGACTGTACCAGAGCACAGGGGATCAGAGGCACCTAGCAGGATTGGGGAAGGGGGAGCCAAAGGTCTCAGCCCCCCACCCCAGGAACTTTTACTCCCTTTGTGAAAACACTAGTGCATAGTTCTGGTAGAAAGGAAGACAACCTATTTTGGTATAGTTATTCAAGGAGCTGTGCTGTGAGGGTGAAGCAGCAATTGGGAAGGGGCACCTGGGATTGCATATGGGACAGTAGTTTCTGGGATCCACATACTTGTCTTCACTTGGTTGTTTTTTTCTTTGTAATGTGAGTATCTCACCACTTCCACATGACATTTGGTGGGTTCCACATGACATCTATCAAAAGAGATTTGGTAACACAGTAATTATTCTCTTATCTGAGAGTTTGTCCACTCACGGGAAGACATTCAACCCAGCCACGGAGATCAGTCCTGGTGTTTCCAAGAAAGAATTATTTCTCTCTTTCTGCTGTACATGACTTGGATTAAATCTATACAAAAATGAATATATATAAAGCAGAATAATGACTCTCTGCTGCCGCCTGCTGCAGGTTTGCCACTCATTTTTTCTCTGCAGTTTTCTGTTACTACACACACCAAAATGTATTAATTGTAGCAAAAGGAGAAGGTTGGGATAAAAGAATCTTAATACAAACCAGACAAAAATAAAATTAAGTGCCCATTAGGTAAGATGGGCTTTAGTACAAGGTAGCATCCAGGAACAAGACACCTGTAAGAATATTCAAGAGTTTTTTACCCCTTAAATATCTTTTTAAAAGAATTAGAGTAGATAAGCACACCGCTCCCAAACACACTGATGTGCATGGAACAGTACAGCACGGCACCATGGAGAAACAGGAAAACAGGGAACATTTCAAACTGGCCAATGCCATCTTCCTTGTTGATACCCCAAGGAGAAACACCTTTATTTTTAGTTCCTGGTAATGGAAATAGTCAAGAAACCAGTTATTTTCAATCTCTTTGTGCAGGTGCATTCTGTATGACTCCAGTTCAATAATAATAAATACCAACACAACATCCTAATCAAATAGCAAATGTTCAAAGTGTTAAAAATAGAAATGAACCAAGAATAACTAGAAATGATAACTAAGCCTATAATTCCCAGTATCATCAGCAATAACACACAAAATATATTAGGCTATGAAACAGAAAAAGAACCATTCTGTTCTACTTAAATTCAGTACATCACTATTTAAAAGAACAACTGAATTTTTTTATTTGAATAACTCTATGTTATTGGTTATCATAGTGTCCTAATAAACACAGGCACCTTGCTGTCATACTGGAGTCTGAAGGAAATAATAGCAATTCAGAGAGGCAACAGAGCTAATAACCACCAGTGGCAATACACGTGATTTGTATATACGAGTACATGTGAGTGTAATATACCAGCTAGAGATTACTCTTGTACCATATCTTACTCTAATCTGGTACACATCTTATTCTAATAAAAGTACCTTTCCTTACAAAACAGAAAGCTCATTATGGACCAACACATATACCATGGTAGTTATAATGCCCCAAAATCATATATTTAAAAAAAAAGTGGGGCGGGGGTTTCTTAGTAGAAGGCTATTTTCCCCAAGACAAAAGGAATATTTCATATTATTTTATTTACAGAATTGTTTAATTAAACCTGCTGCCTCTGCAGCTTCAAAATACATCAAAATATGAGAAAATATTCAGGTAATTTGTGTATTCTGTGGTCCTTTATTCAATGTCTACATCCAAACATTTTTTAGCATCTCTAAGTAGGAGACAGTATGGTCCTGTGCTTAGAGCAGGGGTTGAGGAAGCAGAAGACCAGGCGCTCTCTCTCAGTTTAGGGCCTGATCCACAACCAACTCAAGTCAGTAAGATGACTGTAGTGATTTCATTACACTATGGATTGGGCCCTTAGGCAATGACACAACACAGTACCTCAGTTTCATGATGCAGGAGACAACAACTTTCCTAAAATGCTCTGGTCTCTGTGAAAGGAAGAAAAATATTATTTTACTATAAATACAGTGAGACTTCTGCAACTGATCTTGTGGATTTTCAAAATAAAAAAAAAGAACAAGGCATTAATCTCATATAGAAATGCAATTGCTATGGATGTGTGCAGTACAATCTAAACTAGACATATAAACAGATCAGTTGTTTCTGGAAACCTAGTGGCCAACAAGGAGGATCCATTTCAGGGGAATTGTTACCCCAATAATTTTGTTGTACACTAATAGTCATTATAATAATGATAACTCTTAATGGTATTACAATTAGGCATTTAATTTAGTTTAAACTGTAAGTGATTTTGTCTAATGTTGGTTGGTTTTGTAATGATTTTGTCCAATGTCTAATGTTGTTTTCAATTATATAGAGGAATTAGAGAAGTTGGAACAAGAGAGGCTGGCACTAGAAACTACCATTAAAGATAATGAATTTGAAGAAGGAAGATATGGTATCCGTGGATTCTTCAACAAAGCCAGCAAGCTCAGCATTGCAAAACATGAAACTAGAAAGGGTAAGAGAAACATATATACATTTATAACGTTTCCACCGATATAAAATTATACCTTGCTTCTAAAGCAAAAGCTTTGAGGGGACAACAGTCTCCATTGATTTCAGCAGCTAGAGGTACCATTCAAAATAAACAGAACACGTTAGGGAGATGGTCTAGTGAAGGAATGATAGGGGGCCTGGGCTAGCAGTACATTTCCCCTGTATAAATGTTTTGCTGAGACGGCTTTTTAACGAGGTTTATAGTGACCTCTGCTGGTAGAAGATGATATTACCTATTACAGGACTCCTATTTGTTTCTTTAGAACACACACCTTGTTTTTTTTCTAATTTTAAAATCGGATTGACAATCTAATTGACATGCAACATAGATCAACAATTTAGTTTTTACAGAGATACCATTTCCCTGTAATGTCAGAAAAGGAATGATATGCATCCCCTCGTTTTTGTGCAATCAGACTCATGCTTTGTGGTACACTGGAAACTACACACACAAAGCAATAAGCACAGAGTGAAAAGATGAAAATATGGGTGCTAAAGATAACTATAGTTCAATGACCCAATGACACTATTATAATAAAGGAGTGTGTGTGTGTGTGTGTGTGTGTGTGTGTGTGTGTGTGTATGGACTGAAAGAAAATATACAGCTAACAATTAATCATCACAAAGTCTTAGTAGTATAGAGTGATGGGACCTAGTGTATAAAATATATTCAGGCTGTAATCAAACCAATGCAAAATTTGTTTGTCATTTCAAAAAAGGATATAGCATAATTAGAAGATATGCAGAGAAGGGCAACAAAGATGATCAAGGGGATGAAGCAGTTGCTGTATTAGAAACCTAAAAAGGCTAGGACTCTTCAACTGGTAAAGAAGGGTGAGCGGGGGGATATGATAGATCTATAAAATCATGAAGGATATGGAAAAAACAAAGAGGTAACTGTTATTTACCAAGTCCCATAATACTAGAAATAGCATAAAATACTATAAATTAGCATAAAACAAGTTCAAAACAAATGGGGAAGGGGTTGGGGGTTTTTTTTTTTTTTGCTTTGTTTTGTTGGGGTTTTTTTACACATGCCTTAGTTAACTAGGGGCAGGCGGTCGGAGTAGATGGCCCACTGGGGTCCCTTCCGACCCTAAAATCTATTCATCTAAATCTATGAATCTGCAGAAGATACAATGAGGTTCAAAAAGGGATTCATGGAAAACAAACCCATTGATAGGTACTTGGGGACATTCTCTGTTGTTCCCAGATCAATGATGGATGATGCCAGGGAGGGTCTGACAGGGGATGGATTACACTAGATGTGCCATGTACATATACTCCCCTGCTAAAGCACCTACCACTTGCTACTTTTGGAGACAGGTTGCTAGATGTGCTAGGCGAACCATTGCTCTGATCCAGTATGGCACCTATTCACAATTGCAAGGAGATTATAGTAATGGTCCATTAGAAACTTTCTGCTCTTGCAAAGTATCTAAAAATACAGAGACTATATCTGTATGTTTTCCTTATATAGCAAGAAATCCACAGACTGATAACAGAAGATGTACTAATTTTGTGCTTGGCAGTGTTCCATTCATTTTCCAAACTAGAGCAGAATTTACTTTTGCAATAAATGCTACCAAACTAGGTACCTCCTGCTTCAATTAATCTTTTTCCTTTTTTTCAGTCCTGAAAGGTACAGAGAAAATACATAACACATTTCATTCACTCACCTTGTTGAATAGAAAAATACATGATACTAGTAAACAGATTTGTAAACAAAATGGAAAGACAAATATACCTTCCTTCCCCAGAGTCATTAGAACTCCCGACATAGGTGCCATAGCTACAAAGGAAAGCAGATAGTATTAATATAATTATCTTGTCAAAACTGGGAACACTGGAAGACTGAACAAAGCATCTTCTAAACTTAATACATCAGAGAAAAACCTCTAAAGAAGCCTGTCTGCTACATTTTAAATAATATTCTGACATTGTCTCTTTGAAATTACTGAAGAGAGTCAATAATAATAAAGTCAAATGCTTCAAAGGGTGGAATGAGAAATGGTATCATTAGTATATAGACAAAAATGTGCATTCTAGATATAGACATTTTTTCTAGATACAGTCAATTTTTCAACAATATTTTTATTATCACAAAGAACTTAAGTGGGAGAATATGTCCTCCACACATATTTATGTTTCACTTCAGCTCTCACTAAATCTAGTTTGTTGCCCTTTATCCTACTTCATAATGTATTTATGGGCGTTCTATATTTTATAGCATACTAATGTGATTGAAATATCAAAAATCAATAAATAAAATAGATTGTAATTTACTCTGGCACATTTCCTAATTATCTTCCAGCATTTCATGAATATCCAGGTTACAGTACTTTATCTCATACACAAGTTGGATACCTTCTACACCTTGTTGCAATAAGGTCATGATAAGACAAAAATTTACACTTGGGAGCAACTTTATTCCTAGTAGTTCCTGTGGAAGTTATGCATGCTGATGTATTATGGTTCAGGGGATAATTTGTACAGTAAGCTTCGTAAGATTAGGCCCTTAGCATCAGGTTACCAAGTCAGTCCCAGTACCTCCAACAGATGCGATTAAAAGCATGCCCGAAACGATATTAAAGTAAACATTTACACACATGCTGAACTTTAAACTAGAGAATCCAATGAGTCAAAGAAGGTTCATGTGGTGACAAATCAAAGCAGAGTCCCTTATGACATCCTTTATGTTTCCACATCTTTCTAACAAAGCATCGCAATATGTTTTCGTGAGATACTGACTCAAATACTTTCACTGTGCTGTGACTGGGAGGATGTCTCCAGATTTGCTCTTTTGCTTTACATACATGGGCTGATTTAAAACAGATGTATAAGTGTATTGTAGGCTTGTGAAATGTATCATTTCAATGCCTTATCTATATAATGATTAATGGTGAAAAACAGAATAAGAAAGCAGAGGATAAGAAACTAATCCATAGCTTTATATCTCCATATTTAAAAGCTAGCATATATTTTTAATTCATAACAAGCTCTTGTGAGACTTGACAACCTTTCACTAATTTTTTACTCCATGTGAAATTAATTCCCAAAAAGAAAATACAAAGGGGAAAAAAAACAAAAACAAAAAACACCTACTCTCCAGATGCTTTCCTCCCTGCTTTTTCTCCTAAAATTATTTTGCTTCTATTTTTAAAAGGAAAGATACACATTTTTCTCTCTCATTCCAGACAGCAACATTAACACAATCCAGTCAATCCACATGGGTGAATTTAATCAGAGGCTGCTAGAAGCCAGCAGTCAGTTTAAAAAGAAGCACGGAAAAGGTACAATTGACGTCTGGTGGCTGTTTGATGATGGAGGTAAGGGATACAAAAGAGCGCTATAGGGAGAAAGACTTCTATGTTGACAAGTATAAATATACTAGCCAAATGCCCATCAAGAATGATGGGGGGAGGCAGGCAGGGATGGAGCACCACCACCCACCACCCTGCGCTGCCACCACCTCCCAGGAGCAGGGGTAGGGGAAGCTTGGCCCGTTGTCCCCTCCATCCCTCTCCACCAGCACCGTGCCACTGTTGCCTCCAGTGCTGCTAGCCTTGCTCCCCCACTCCATCCCCTCCATCATGGCAGTGCTCCGCACTCTGATTGGTTGTTTCTGCTCCAAGAGTGTTATGGACAGACAGACAGATGGATTAAGCCCTTTATTAATTAAGAATACTTGGGAACTTATGCAAACGATTGCATACTTTTTTTTTTAACATGGCTTAAAAATGTAGAGCAAAAATATATTTGGTGGTATCAAATAAAGGAGAGGACTTTGTTTTTACCATGCATTGTATTTATTTGATCTTTGTGTGAATTAACGTTTTCCAGGTTTAACTATCCTAATTCCCTATATTCTTACTATCCGGAAAAAGTGGAAGGATTGTAAGTTAAGGATCTTCACTGGAGGAAAGGTCAACCGGATTGAAGATGAAAAACTAGGGTAAACATAACTGTTTTTTTTCCCTGACAGCTTGAGATGCTTTGATTGCTTACGAAGAGAATCTCTCAAGGGCAGTAAGCTAAACATCTCTGAACACGACCAACTTGTTTACTTTGGAAAGCAATGGGATCATAGGAAAGTGGGGCTGGAAGTGACCCTTTGAGGTCATCTAGTTCAGCCCATGGCTCAAGCCAGGATCATCCCTGAATAATAAAATGATATAGTTTAGGCAACATTATCCAGCACTTGGGAAAGTCCTAAGGATCATCACTAATCAATCCAAATAACTATTAAAATAGAAAAGGATTGCATACATGGGGTATGCTCCAACAGCCCATGTACCCTTCTTAGAGAATGATATTTTTCAATCAGTAAGGAGAAAAATCATTGTATTTTAGAGGGTTTATACACTTCTGCTTAATTATCAAGAAAAACTTCAGTTGAAGTTTCCCAGACACACATGCTGTAGCTAGCTCATAAAAATGGAGTAATTTACATATATAAACTTTTAAGAGTTTAAGACTAAGTCATTTTACTCAGCTTTCTAAACCATCAAGATCACCAGGCCATAGTTTGCCTTCAATCCATGCACAAAAGGTGTCAGCATATTTTCACCATCATTTAGATACCTTTCCTTATAAAGCTCTTTATAGATGATAGACACAATCACTTAATCTGCCATGCAGAGACATACAATTTGCGTACAATATAATACATTCAATTTTCAATGGAATTCAGCAACTGTTTAACACAGAGCAGCAAAACTATTCACTCAAATTTCAAACAGCACTTACAGAAAGAGGAAAAGAAAGAAGAAAATAAGAGGAGAGAGTTGTTTTATATCCACTCCTTGACTTAACTAATCAGCAATAAACTTGTCATACAAATCTAAGCTAATCAAGCTATTTCTGCTATAAGTTGGGAAGAAGGAAAGATAGGTACACTTACTATATTTCTGTTTGGAAATTTTTGAAGGTGTTCAGATACTGTAGTAATGGGTCAATAAATATAAAACACATAGCTTGACATAATCCCAAGTATTATATATCTGCCTTATGTGCCAACATCCAGTCTGTACTACCAACATTGTATTTAGCACGCAGAACTCCTGTTGACAGCTCTGACAGAAATCTTCAGCGTGGCCCAGAGGAGACAATGCAGTTCTATTGCTCTTTGTACTTAGCAAGTCCTTCACAATTAAAAAATAAAATAAAAAAGGATTGGAATATCAATATTTTCTTAAAATATAAGCAGATGTTGCTCTCTCATTCTTTTGTTCCCTGTACCTTTTTGCAATTCCTATTGATCTTCAGCTAAATAAGAAAGTTAGTACATATCATGTCCATCAAATTCTGTAACTGAAAACAGAAACACTAAGTAAAGCTTTTAAACTACCTTGTAAAATTAAATATGAGACAATTGCTTTTGATGTCTTAACCAATTTATGAGTGGTCTTTGATTCAAGTACTTAAAAATGCAGGGATGAAGTGTTCTCCCTTTTGTTTTCAGGATGGCTTCACTTCTAAGCAAATTCAGAATAAAATTTGCTGACATTAATATCATTTGTGACATCAATATGAAACCTAACAAAGAGAGGTAAGAAACATTTCCAAAATCCATTATTTATCTGCAGTTCTTTGTCTAGGACTTGCTTCTTTTATACCGATCATAAAAGATATCAAAGGAAGAGAATGCCATGACCTTAATTACAATGATTTTCCAAAAAAATCAAGAGCACTAAAGGAAAAGCCTTTAAAAATCACAGTACAAAGGCCAATATTGTAAAGCAGTCATCCACTTTATATTATACTAATAAGACTTAATTTTAATATGAAGGCTAATTAGAGACTCTCAGTTATGACCCACTGAATTTAACAGACATTATTTTATGATTACTTTTTATATCCACTTTGGTTTCCACAGCCTTGACTTCACCAGACTGAAGTTCTTTTGTAGACCCATCTTCCCCTCACTTTCATAGACCTTTAGATTTCACTCTGCCCAGGCATTCAGTAGCATTCCGCCTTTTAACTAAATACATACACTCCTCCTTTCCCTAGAGCACTCTGCCATCACTTAAACTTAATAAAGGTAGGAATGCATATGTTCTCATATGTTATGAGGTGATATCTTTTATTAGACCAACTAAATATTTGCAAAAAAAATTTTTATTTGCAAACTTTTGGACTTGTGTGCCCTTCCTCAGGCAAAGGAAAATGCACAGATTGTAACATTTCTCCAAGAGGAGCCTAAAACATCTTTCGATTCTTCTGTGCAACATGAAGTTTCATTTCTACCTGGGAGAAATATTACAGTCTGTGCATTCTTCTTTGCCTAAGGAAGGGCACGTGAGCCCCAAAGCTTGCAAATAAAGACATTTTTTTCAACTATTTAGTTGATCTAATAACAGATATTGCCTCTACCAAGAGTTCTGAATATTTCTGCCTGTAGACCAATGTGGCTAAAACCCATATCCCTCATATGTTATGTGCATTTACTCTGAAGATAAATTAGATAAAAAACAGAATTGGTAATAGTCAAGAATTTCCACCTCCAACCACTTTGGCCACAGATATTCAAGAGCCATACCAATATTAAATGTTTTTTCTGTCCATGGCAAACTAGAAGACTTCTGGCCTTCACAACCTCTTCACATTTTTCTAGCATTATATTTTGCTGTTTCAGCTGACAGCTAATCCCAGTTCTGTAAGGTAAATGTTCGTTCTCTTTTCTTGGGGAGGAGGGGAAGAGGGGGCAGGAATCAAAAACAAAAACTGGATTTCTGTTGAATTTACCCAAAACTGAATGGACCCCACACAAAGCTGTCTTCCCAAGTCATTTTAAGACTTAATTTCCAAAATGTAGCCCTACCTACTTAATCTACTCTCCTCATCTATGTTTAGAGAAAGATAGATCTACTCCTATCTGCAATGGGCATTTCAGTTCCTGGTACAAAACATCTCCCAGATCATCAAGAAGCTTCATGAAACTACATACCTTACCTTCCCTCTTTTTACTCTCCAGCCTATTTCCTGGGCTCTGCAGATATAATACTTTTTATTTTCTGTTCTACTCACCTATCTTTATTGATCTTCTGGTGCAAACATGGGCAAATCACTTAGCTGCATTGTGTGTAAAATGGTAACAACAATATTTGGCTTAAATCATTAATATTCATTGCTTTTCATATCTTCAGGTGAGATGCATTATAGAATATGTTATACTTTTAAGAACAAAAGTGGGATGTACCAACCAACATAGCTGGTACCAACATTTTTGAAAAAGCAGCAAAACCACTTAAAAAGAAACAAGACTAAGAACTGTACAGAAGATTGCTTCCTGGTAGTAACTGAGTAATGATGTTCCAGAAGCACCAGACATTTGCAATGTAAATCAACAGAACTGCATTTGGTGTTTATAGTCAGAGCAAATGCACTTGAAAGATCAGCATCGATTGTAACACTTGCAACAGTGACGTACACCTTCCCCTAACCTGTGTATTAATCCCATTCATTTTATTAAGAGGTAAAAGGGATATTATCATGTGTATAAAACACAGCAATTAGGGAATATGTCCAGAGTCACAAAATAAATTTATGGGACAGTTGGGTATTAAACCTAGATCGTAAGTCCCAACTCCAGAGCCTTCCCTATAAAACTTCCTGTTAAATGCATCATTGTGTTAAATTTACACTATCTTGGTGCTATCTTCATTAAGGCTATGTTCACATCAGTCAGGTGACCAGTCTAATTAGTTCTACAAATCTCTGAATAAACAACAGCATTGACAGGGTGTTCTGTATTCTTTTTTTTTTAATTTGTTAACTAAAATTTTGAAGTTTGCAATTATACTGCAATACATTTCTGGATCTTAGACTACATTGAAACCAGGAAAGGCTTGTTGTACATTCTCAGTACGGACTGTGGTTCCAATGCAGCCCATAAATACATCTGTGTAACCTCACTGCAGTGGTCTTGCATAGATGCGACTGTGAGCACAATTAAGTTCATAACATTAAAAAGATTTTGCACATCACTCAGCTACAGTTTTGCAGTCTGCAGGGCCTGTCACAGAGTATCTGTAAAATAATGAGTTAGTATCCTGCTGTGAGGCCTCCTTTGTAATTCCTGTTTCAGCTGGAAATTCTTTGAAGAGATGATTGAACCATATCGCCTCCATGAAAGCTGCAAAGATTTAACAACCGCTGAGAAATTAAAGAGAGAGGCTCCATGGAAAATTACAGATGCAGAGCTGGAAGCATTCAAGGAGAAGGTAAATTCTTCACACTGAAGAAGCTAGAGAACATATTTGAAAAACCAGCCTAAGAACATGGAACGTGTCATTGCTGATTTTCAGGAATTGGCTTTCTCTTGTATTGCTATTCCACTGTGGTGGAAAGCTGTGGTGAGTCCTCACCTGGAGTCTTCAATATGTCATTGGACTTTTTACTGGACAGGAAAAGACACTTTCTAGGAGATGTTTGAAGAAGCACTGCTTCATGGAGCAAAAAAACAAGAGGGTTGTACAGATGAGGGCAGGCTAGAGGCTGGGCCACAACATTTAAAGAGAACCATGATGTTTTAGATACTTACAGTTACAACACCCCAAAGTTTACTAAACTCAAGCTCCAATACAACATGATACAGAGAGAGCCACAACCAGGAAACCATACTTTCTAATGGAATCTGATTTTTTTCCCCCCACAGAGTTACCGCCAGGTCCGTCTAAATGAACTGCTACAAGAACATTCAAGGGGTGCTAATCTCATTGTCCTGTAAGTTACACAATTTTGATGCAGATAATAAACTAGCAAGAGAGCAGGGATTTCTAGATAAAAGCAACAGAAAGGCTGGGGTTAATTTATTTGTAGTGGACCTGACCTCTGTCCAAAGGTGGCCAATTTACTACTTAACTTCCTTTTAAATCTGTTTTGAAGACTCTAGAGCAGGGGTGGCCAACTGTAGCATGGGTGCCACAACTGGCACAGGCAGCCACTGTGTACAGCATGTGGCAGATTGGGGAGGGGACAGGCAGCACAGTGACAGCTGGGCCGGAAGCTGAGAGCAGTGTTAAACTAGGCAGGGAGCACAGGGCAAGAAGCAGAAAAAGGAGAAGATCAGATAGGGGAAAAGGATCAGGGTAGCATTTGCGGTGGATCTGGGACTAACTCATGGCACACCTGCCAAAAAGGTTGGCCCTCACTGCTGGAGAGGGACTCAAGCAGTGCAGAAACCTTGACTGCTTCTCAGGGTAGAGCTGGATGTCAGAGCCTTACTTAAGAGTTCTCATCTATTTTTGGATCCCTTTCAAAACCAGAAGGGCAGCAACTGTTATGTTCTAATTGTTATGTGTGAACAAGCTGAGAATGATTCAAATTTAACAAAACGGCTCCAATTTTAGCCCTGGATAAAGCACAACATATTTCCTCTTTGTTTATTCAGAGATGTGGTTACTTACTCTGGTGGCAAACATTTTTTATTTGCTTTCATTATTATTAACAGTGTCAAGTCACCCGAGATATGTATTAGAGAAAGAAAGGATCCTTTCATAGTTTATATGACATGAACAGACTTGTTAGCTTAGGTCCAGAATACTGGACCAGCCGACTTCAGCCTGCAAAATCCATCAAGGACAAAGAAACTGCTCATGTTTACTTAGAGTAGAATTTGGTCTAAAGAATACTGAAGCAAACATCTAAGAGCAAGCAAGCTGTACTTTCTGTTCCCACACTGGTTCAAGAATGGCAATTAGACAAACCTCTTACTTACAAACTAAACAAGTGGAATCAACAAAATGAACACGCACGGAACTGCATGAAGGTTATTGTTAGGATCATTTTTCAGAGTAGAACCACAGCACGGCACATGAACCAACTTTGGTTACTGTTTTACAGCGTGCAGAGAAACTTCTACCTCTGTTGTTGATTCAATCTCCTGAAAGGGAAATTTCATATACAGAATATTTGGAAAAACTAGCTTACACTGTAGAACCCACATATCACAGTAATAAGCTATTACGAAATAATTTAGAATAATTGATAACATGCCAATGGAATGTAAGATTTGTACATTTTATACTTTCTCTCTTGGTTTTTAGTCAAACTAGACATGGAGCTAATATGTGATTCTATGGTCTGCCTCCTGCAAGCATTCCTGTGCCGCCTAGCCTTTCTGTTATGAGTAATCCCACTGATTCCAGTAGGACTATTCACATTAGTAAAGTTAAGCACCTATGTATTTGCAAGATACAGTGTTGGATCCACACTTCATAAGATGAGCATTTTGAATGTTAATGATCAGGCTACATGACTGGTTTAAGTTGAGGGTTTTCTACTTAAGATAGTACATACCAAGATTCATATTATCTGGGTTATCCTATATGGACAACATTAATTTCATTACTCTCTTTATGTCAACAGGAGTCTACCAGTGGCAAGAAAAGGAGTTGTGTCTGATCACCTATATATGGCTTGGTTAGAAATTCTCTCAAAAAACCTCCCTCCAATCTTACTAGTTAGGGGCAACCATAAAAATGTACTAACTTTCTACTCTTAATAAAATGTACATGCATACATTCTAAGAGTCTGATTTCAGCACATGCATTTTTAAAGGTCAGTGATAAAGTTAACCTAAAAGTTGTTTTCAAGCCATTGCCTGCCAACTATCTGTTCTGGAAACCCCTTTGAATTTGACGATCGGCTGCAGTCCAGACCTACCCTGGCCTTTTCCCACTTTCTATCCCTCCTTTTCTGCAATATATTTGAGCATCCAAGTCTTGAGTATAGAAGCTCACAGAGCCCCATTGGGGATGCATGTTGGCAGCAGGGGGCAAGCAATGGCTGTTAACTCCTACAGCCATTACTCACCCCACTTCTACCCCCATGTCTGGATCTCACCTACAAGGTCAGTCTAGAATCCAGCCCAAGGAGCCAGCAAGTTTTATATCTGCTTGAAAAGGTTTAGACCCAGAATTGGAACTACTGATGAAAAAATGTCCTTCTAATGATAAATGTCCTTTTTCAAAATCCAGTTGTATATCACACATCTGTAACCAAATATGAAAAAGTACACTGTTTAATTTTAGATGCCTTGGGAGTCTGCTACTGTAGAGACAATTAACAGTCCAATAGGAGCATCATAAATTATCTAAACAACTTTGAGAATGGTACTGATGAAGTACAGGAGAACAGCACTGGCAAAAAAGGACCTGATAATTTAATATGGCATAAGTATAACTTACTATATCTTGTTTAATTTTTCTAATTATATAATTGCTCAAATAACAGATTATATATGTCCTGTGTCTGAGTACAAATCTGGTTTTGAACATATGTGGCTTAAAACTCTACCAAATATCTTTGCAGCTGTTGAAAATACATTATATGCACATTGGCTTCTGACTAGCTGATGAACAAGAATTTTGAAACTAACTTTTCAGTCTGTCAAATTAAATGTATGACTGCAGTAATCACATGTGGTTATGAAAGAGATTTCAAAGAGAGGTTAATGAAATACTGCACTAAGTCAATTATGTTTTGCTCCGTTCATGTTGTTTTACCCAAACATCTAATCTTGCATGATTCAGAAGATTAAATTTTACATTGATTTGGTAAACTGATAAGAAAATGTAAAATAAACTTGACTTTTAGTCCTAATTTGAATATCTTAATTTTCCTAATCTACACAGACTATTTCTGTTAAATATTTTAACTTGAAATAATGAAATAAAAGAGTTCATTAAATTGTGCCTTATCATTTTTTCTATTGCATGCCTGTAATAGTACAGTGCTACCTTAGCTCACTCTTCAGCATTAAAAATAGAAAGGAAATATGTACAATTTCCATTTAAATTATAAATCACTAAAATGTGGTTTCTTTAACTACTACAGTTCTGTGACTCCTATGGAGAAAATCTGGCCTCACCAAAGCCAGTGAGACAAGGATCTTCCATGCCAAAGAAATAGATCCTTAGCTGATGTAAGATGCAAGTCCACTGAATAATTGATGTCATCTGAAGGTTTACCCCTCATTATCCAAAGGCAGCACGTTTGGTATTCACATTTCTCGAATTTCATATCAACAGTGCTGCAGAACATGACAACTGAACCCAATGTTTCCATGTTTTCCTTTCTTCCATATATTAAAGGTAGTAAATGGAATATTGATATGGCCTCAGTGTTCACTTCCTTTGCTTTTCAAGCAAATCCCGGGATGTCATTCTCCCCTTGTACTCGGCCTTGGTGAGGCCGCAGCTGGAGTACTGCAACCAGTTTTGGGCTCCACAATTCAAAAAGGATGTGGAGAGAAGAGCCATGTGCATGATCAGAGGTCAGGAAAACAGACCTTACAACAACAGGCTGAGAGCCATGGGGCTCTTTAGCCTGGAAAAGCGCAGGCTCAGGGGTGATCTGATGGCCACCTATAAGTTTATCAGGGGTGACCACCAGTATCTGGGGGAAGGTTTGCTCACTAGAGCGCCCCAAGGGATGACGAGATCGAACGGTCATAAACTACTACAAGACCATTTTAGGCTGGACATAAGGAAGAATTTCTTTACTGTCT
>NW_017728996.1:25382014-25383688 GCF_001723915.1 Gavialis gangeticus | reverse complement strand
CACCTTCAAGAGCAAATTGGATGCTTATCTTGCTGGGATCCTATGACCCCAGCTGACTTCCTGCCCTTTGGGCAGGGGGCTGGACTCTATGATCTTCTGAGGTCCCTTCCAGCCCTAATGTCTAAGAAATCTATGAAACTACTTCCCTTTCTCAGACTGTAATAACTAAGGCAGACCTGGACATAGGCATGGGCAAACTGGGCAGCCACCTGGGGCCCGGACAGAAAGGAGGCCCAACATTTTTAACTTTTTTTCTGTTGTCCGATTATTATCATTATCTCTGGCAAAGAGGAACCGATACTAAAAGCTTGCCTGGGGCCAGGATTTTAGGTACAGTACCAGGACTCTAGGTACAGTACTAAACTAAAGTGAAGGAGCACTTTGCAGTTTAAATATGTGAGTTTTCTTGCTGTACCACAGATTGCCTGCATAAAGCTCTGGGCAAGTGACAAGCTTCAAATTCTACATCGGTAAAATAGGCAGGATGCTCCCATCTTTCACAGCAATTTAAGCACCAATGCTGTACGCAGGCAGACCCTTCTTGCCTTTGTGGAGCCAGAGTAACTTTACTGAAGATTAGTCTGAAAGGACCTGCACATAGGAGTGAGGATTAATTCATTGTTGCTAAATATTTGAATTCTGAATCTGTGAGAATAATCTTCCAAAAAGGTTTCTTAGACCTTCTGCTTTAAATTTTTCCCTTCTGCTTTAAATGACAAATAGAGAAACCGTGATTCTCTCACAAATTGATAGCACTATGACACACACAATGAAATCACCAAGAATGAAATATTCAAAACACATGTCCCAACTCATCAGGTACAGTCTGAGGAGTTATATGTGCCTCTACATACACTAGGATTTTAGAGGCTAGAGGGGACTAGAATGCCTTTTGTCAAAACATAATTATACTTATACTTTAAAAAGGTCACTATTCTTTTCACATTCACTCACTTCAAACAGTGCAACACATGTTACTTGTGAAAGGTAAGTTTTAGCTAATTTTTTTAGTGTTCATATAAAAACTAAGCACTAACTGCACATTAGGTTATAAAATTCACTTTTTGCACTATATTGATTAATTACATCATTATCCACGCTGGGAAAAATTAACAATGCCATGTGATTTGTGCAATTAGCCAGAACAGCGTAGACTTTAAGTATGTAAAACTAACGGCTCATAAACAATCTACAGACCAAACTACACAAATTTATAAGTGCAACAATCTACAGACCAAACTACACAAATTTATAAGTAACTTTAATAGATTCCAGTGCCCACACAAACCAGTCCCAGCTCCCTGATATCAGTTGGGAAGTTGGTACACAAAGCAAAAATAATGTGGGCAATATCCTGCCTGCAAATTCTGCTAAAATAAATTACAACTTCATGTGAAAAAGTTTGCCAATCCAGCTGCCGCCTCACTGCACTATTTACAGGACACTTTCATGCATACTAAATATAAAATGACTGTTGGATTGTAATAACTGTGTTAGCAGTTGAACTGTAGTTACAAATCTGACTTCTCCATACAAAGCAGGCTCCAGCACCAGCTAGCACCTTCAAGCACAATACAGCACTTATACTTGATAGCAAGTGCCAAAAAAATATTGCTCTTCAAAACTTCAGTCATCCAAAACTTTGCCCAGATAAGAATATGCTAAAGAACCTCA
>NW_017728996.1:25376700-25377014 GCF_001723915.1 Gavialis gangeticus | reverse complement strand
ATTTGCACTTTGATTGCCTGTCTTGGCAGCCAATCAGAGTGCTTCAAGAGTGTTTCAGACAGGAGGCAGTAGCAGCAGCACAGCGGAGCATCACCCTGACGGCAGGGACAGAAGGGATGGAGGGCAGGGGGACAAGGCCAGCACTGGCTGCTGGCCTCACCCCCACCCTAGCCCTGCTCTCTGGAAGACCAGCAGCATGGGGTGTTGGCCAAGGGAGGCAGAGGCGGGGCAAGTTTCCCCTCTGCCCCCCCGCTCCTTGGAGGCAGTGGTGGTGGCATGGTGGGAAGGGACAGGGTTGGACCCGCTGTGCTGGC
>NW_017728996.1:25369198-25376356 GCF_001723915.1 Gavialis gangeticus | reverse complement strand
GGGGGGGGGAATGGGGTCAGGCCTGCCACGGCGGTGTGCACGAATGGAGTTGGGCCTGCCACAGCGGGGGTGGAAAATGGGTTAAAGCCTACCGCAGCGGGGCAGGGGGCAGCGAGCCTGGGCCCAAACGGAGATAGCGAGGAGAACAGGGTCAGGCCTGAACGGGGGTGGGGGGAGGGCCAGGCTGGATGAGGATGGGGGGAGCAGGGGCGCAGGGCTGGAGCCTGGGCTCTGTCCCCGCCAACCCCCCATCATTCTTGACAGGCAATTTGCTAGATGTCTGTAGGAGTAGTGTTTGGTGGCAGGGTATAATCTTTGCAAGCTTCAACATCAGACATTTAATCCAGCACATGTTGTAGGCTGATGTCTATAAAGACTGCACTGGTCTTGGATTTTTTTCTGAGGTTTTTCAACCAACCTTGATATGCATTGCAAGAGCAAAAACTTGGCCATTGCAACTTCACTTTAGCCAGAATCCTGCTTGTTCATCAGGGATCACTGGCTCGATAAAACAGCTGATTCTCCTGAGAATGATACATTCCAAGAGTTTATAGATTGTGCAAAGGAGTGATATTGGCTTATAAGTTCCCAGATCATCAACTGGCTTACCCAGTTTGAGTACTGCAATGACCACCACCTCCTACCATGTTTTTGGTATGCATACAGATTCCATGGTTTTGGTGTACAGTTTTGCCAACCACTGGAGTCCCTTGGGGCCTAGATGATGGAAGCATACCATCTCCACCAGCTGCCTTCCATTTCTTTGTTGCGATTAACCCATCCTTCCCTTCATCTATACTAACGGCAGTGGGGGCTTGTATAGGGACTGATGTGATTATCTAGTGCAACTGACAACGCATCTCATTTGGTGTTTTTGTCAAGAGGTCCTTTTATAACATCTACCAATTTGGAAGCTATAGATTTGGGATAGAGTTTTGGGGTCCAATATTCCGCTGGATTAGCACCTCCAAGGCATCCTAGTATGGCCCAGGCATGTCAACTAGAGTGTGTGAAGTCCAGACCTTCAACACACTCAATTCAGCTTTAGCATCTGGCTGAATCTAGCGACTCTAGCAGGGCCTTCACAATCTGTGGATTGCCTGACTGATTGCACTGCTGGAGCAGGTCCTTGGTCTCTCTAATCCAGCAGGGTGTATACTCCTCCTGAAAGCCCCCAGGGGATACTCTTCTTGCCAGCAGCAATCAAGACACCATTTAACCAGTAGTAACATTCTGGTGTTGCAGAGATTCAGGTCATCACTTTTTCAACAGGTTCCCTGTAGCAAACCCAGTCAGCTTTGGCTAGGTTCCACCACGGGATCTGTTGAGACAAAGTCATAGGGATCCAAAATGCTGAAGTAAGTAATGATGGGTCTATGCTGGCTGTTGGGAAAGTTGGAAAGTACACGGCAGGATGCATGAAGCATGCTCCCACTTAGATCATTGTACACAATGGTAAGATCTGAGTTATAGTCATGTTGCCAGCGAGCTGAATGAAAGGTTGCTCACCATTTGAGATCAAAGACCAATTACAGATCTTCTGGGGACATCCAGTCTGTAAGGTCTTCACTGCTGGCTTTATTTGCTTCATAACCCCACTTAGTGTGGTGGCTGTTAAAGTCACAAATGTACAGGGCTGGTATTGGTGCACTTGGGAGTGTTGGCTTTGGCCATTCCGAATTAAGGGCTTTGTATACATTCGTAATGTGCAACTCACTTATTTTGACGGCAGTGGTGTAAGTCACTTTTTCTTTAGTTGGAAGTAAGACAGATTTAAAATCCATGATTGTGCTCTTCACTAGAGCTGCGCGAAGCTTCGGTCCCTTATTTGATTTGGCAAAGATTCAGCCTAATTTGGTGGCCAAACCTCTGAATCCAAATCAAAAAAGGGGACCCTTTAATCTCTCCAAATCGAATTGGAACCCTCCAAATCAATTCGAAGAGATTCGGACATAGACGCAGCTTTAAATGTTTTTTTCTACATACCTCTAGGTAGCAGGCGGCTTGTGAGTGCTGGGATGCTGGGGCAGATGGAGTGTCCCACAGGTGTGTGGGGGGCTCCCCAGCACACTCAGCAGCAGACCCGGAAGTGGACCAGAAGCACTTCTGGTCCACCGGGGAGCACACTAGGGGGCCCCCTGTGCCCACCTGGCTCAGCGACTGGTGCCTCCTGGGTCTGGGGAGGCACCCAGGGTATCCCTGCAGCCAATTGCCATGCAGGGCCCCCCTGCACTCCGGTGGGACTCTCCATGCACCCCAGCATCACAGAGTTCATAAGCCGCACAGGTACCTGGAGGTATGTAAAAAAACTTTTTAAAGCTGCATCTATGTCCGAATCACTGATTCTCCAAATCAGCATCAAATCTTTAGATTCAGATTTGGCCAAATCAAATCAGGGACAGTGATCTGAATCAATGAATTGAATCACTGTCCCTGATTCAGGCCAAATCCAAATCGAATAGGGCCCGCTTCGCACACCCCTAATTCTTCATATATATGGCTAAGCCATATTTTGGATGGTAATGGCTAGTCATAAGCTTGTATCTTGCTAGGCCAGATGTGAAAGCATTCGTCCCTGTTCTAGTGATGAGGAATGGAAAAGTACTGAAAAAAGTGTATACGTGTCGGGTCAGGATGGAGGGGGAAGATCTGGGTGAAAGCCAAGCGGGAATAACACAGCAGCCTTCAGGATAAGCTTATCAGAAAGCAGCTTGAGAAAACTCACTCGGCTCAGCCAGACACTGAGATGAGTTGCTGTCAGACTGCCAAGAGCCTGTTGCAAGACAGGTTGACCTGTATGTGATTTATCAGTATATAAAGCAGCCTGTTTTTTACTCTCGTTTAGCATCAGCCGCCTCTTGCTGTTCTCCTGTGACCATGCAAAATAAAGCGCTTCTGTTAGCCAAACAGTGATCTTGTTTGAATTTCTACATCATCTTGGGGGCTCGGCTGGGATGTGTCCTTACATAGACCGCCCTGAGTAGGACCCTCATCTCAGCTCTTCGACTCTGTCGCTCCAAGAAGGCTCTCCTCGACTCAGTTCTTTGGCTCTGCAGCCTCGAGACTCCGGTCTCTGATTTACTATCCGTCTGTTTGGCTCTGGAAAAATCCCTGGCCAGGGTGAGTACCTGCCTATTTTGGTGTCAGTAAGTCCTAGGCATGACAATGGGATCCCGCCCGGTTTATGTATCTGAAATATGGGCCCCGGTCAACGCAGTACTTAATTAAATGGAACCAGTATACCGATGGTGACCCCAAATTGCGCTGGCCCTTAGATGGGTCGTGGAATCATCATATCCTCAAACACCTCCAAGACAATTTGGAAAGGAAGCACCCTGTTCAAATGGAAGCCTGGTACCTATGGGAAGACGAGTCCGAAAAGCGCCATAAGTGCACCCTTGTGGCTTCCTATCAGGATAATGAAGAAAATTTAAGAGGCAAATTGATCACCTTCAAAATCAAGTTAAAGATCTCCAGTGTCAGGGGCTGACCCCATCTGCCCCTTGCTCACCATGTCCTGCAAGGCTTTACCCAGCCTTGCCTCCGCCACCAGACGATCCACCCCAAGACGATTTGTTGGATCACTGGGTCCCATTTCCACCACCGCCCACTGGTCCCGTGGCCTCAGGAGCTGTTAAGTCTGCCGCATTGGCTTCCCCAACAACTCCATCAGCCCTTACCCCTGGTCCTTCATCTCCCATTACCACCATCGCTTTTGAACTGGTTCAAAATCCCCTTGGACTCCCATGATGGGTGGACTATACATTCAGCTTCCCTAGATCAGCAGAACACCCCAGTCAAATTGACCCTCTGGAACCGAAATAACACTACCACTGAGGTAGACTGCCAAAGGACCCCTGTAAGGAAGACTTGCCAGGGCAGAAAGCTTGCACAGTATCCCCTCCAAGAATACCCTGTGCCGGGGGGCAACTGTGCTGGTTCATGTCCCCTTCTCACCATCAGAAATTGTCTCTTGGTTGATCACCTTCCCTAAACTCTGTGATGACTGTACCAGGTTTGCTCAAAAACCCCAAACCCTCTTTGAGGTTTATAAGCTGACCCACGGCGATATTTAGATGCTCCTCAGTGGTCTTCTTCCTGGAGACCAGAGAGACACCCTCCCTAAAGCAGCCAACTGGCCTCCTCAAGACCCCGGCAAGGACCATCGGCCGAACCTCTATAAACAGGTCCCTGAGGCTGTCCCCAGGGTCTCCGCACAAAAAAGAGATTGGTCCAAAATTTCCACGTGCAAACAAAAGCCAGAAGAACATACTGCTGACTACTATTCTCACCTGATCCAAGCCTTTAAGGCACATTCTGGCAGTCAGGACCCAGAAACCAGCCTCCCTGCCATGATTATTCAGACCTTTGTTTTAGGGCTGTTACCTAGGATCTCTGAGCCTCTGCAAAACGCCGTGATCGGATGAGAAACTAAACCTCTTACCGAAGTTTTGGCTGCTGCCACTTACTTCTATACTAAAGCCCAACAGCAAAAATCAAAGGCTCAGGACAAACTGAGATCAAATCAGAGATCTCCAGGGTGGCGCCAGACCATGGTGCCCTGTGGGACCATTTTGCTCGGCCCGACCACCCGGTCCCTCTGACATTCCCGATGATGTCTGCCACTACTGTAAGCAAAAAGACCATTGGAAGAATGAGTGCCCAAATAAACCCCGGGAGCCCCCACTCTCAGCTAGTACCCCTCCATTTCAGCCAGGTGCCCACCGAGCTCCACCACCCGGACTAGCTCCTCTCCAGTTCTTCGAAGGTGAAAATCAGTATTAGGACAGAGAAAACCCAGAGACTCTAGCCCCTTTACTTTCTACCTTTTCCGATGCTACAATACCTGTTACTGTGGGAGGACAAACTGTTCCTTTTCTTGTCGACACCGGTGCTTCCTTGCCTATGCTTAGCTCTGGTTTTGTTTCTAAGGTTCCTGTTTCTGATAAAGTAATCACTGCTGTAGGTTTTGGGGATCAACCCATTGACCACCCTGTTACACAGCCGCTCTCGTTTAACTTGGGTCCCCTTACTGAGCAACATGCCTTTTTGCTGAGTCCTTGCGCCTCTGTAAACCTGTTGGGACGAGACCTCCTTTGCAAATTATGGGCAACAGTACACTGTTCTCCAGATGGGGTTTTCCTCACATTACCCCAGACTTAAATTCCTGCCTTGATGATGACACCAATGGAACAGGAGCCCGAGTCCAATTCTTCCTCATTGCAACAGAAACTATTGGCTCACCTTCCTGAGTCCTTTTGGTCCCACTCCACAACCGATGTGGGACTCCTCAAGGGTGCCATCGATGGGGGAGACGCTCCTGATTTAACCTTATCCCAGTTTCTATCAAGGTTAAATCAGGAGTGTCTCCCCCATCGATCCTGCAATACCTGCTATCAGTTGCTACCTCCAGAGGCATTGCTCCTGTAATACAAGGTCTCCTAGAACAGGGTGTTCTTGTACCTGCCTGCTCCTGTTGTAATACCCCTATCCTTCCAGTCCGAAAGAAGAAGTGTACACCTGAGGGGTTGCCTATTTATCGTTTTGTTCAAGATTTGCGTGCTATTAACAATTTTGTGATTCTCTTGACAGCTGTGGTACCCAACCCCGCCACTGTACTCTCTCAAATACTTGCTTCTGCTCTTTATTTTTCTGTGGTGGATCTCTGTAATGCTTTCTTTTCTATACCAGTTCACCCTGACTCTCAATATTTAGTTGCTTTTACTTACCAGGGCCAGCAATACACCTTCACCTGTCTGCCTCAAGGATTTTGTGACTCACCCACCATATATAGCCAACTTCTGAAGTCTGACCTCGATACAGTCTGGTTGCCTCATGATTCTGAGCTAATCCAATACATAGATGATTTGCTCCTTTGTTCTGATACTCTCCCTCACTGCCAAGCTGACTCTGTTGCTCTTTTAGAACAACTTGCAGCACGGGGCCACAAAACCTCCCACTCTAAACTCCAATTCTGTCAGAAACTATGAAAATCAACGCTCTCAAACAGCAATTGTCTTCCACAACAAATCCTTCCTCCAATAGCAGCACACTAATGCAGAATTTCAATTATCATCCCCAACATCAATTCCATATCACTGTTTCTTTTTACTTACCCCAGAGCTGCCTCAACCCCCAATTTCAACATAACCTAAGTGATAGGAGGATAATTTATCTCCTGCTTATTTGCAGAAGCCAGAAATAAACTCTCAACTGATAGCCACATTTAACTCTTATCTCAAATACTAGAATATATGCCTTAGAGCAGCGATTCTCAACTTTTTTGGACTTGAAACACTTCTGCATAACTTTTACGAACTGAGTGGCACCCAATTTCAAAAACTAATTTATGTATTAGTGTTTACCTCCATGCAGAAAGTCCAGGCAGTGAGGCTGGAGGACTGGCCAAGCCGGACAAGCCTGAGCCTGCACTTATCTGCTTATCTCTTCACATCCCCCCATAACCCCTCACACCCCAAGGCAGGGTATCCTGGGTGAGAATCACTGCCTTAAAAGTAGCCAGAATTCATGGCGGAGGTGATATCTTTTATTAGACCAACTAGATATTTGCAAAAAAAAAAATTCCTTAATTGCTAGCTTTAGACACAGGCACCCTTCATCAGGCATAGGAGATTGCAAAGATTGTAAAATTTCTCCTATGTAGAAATGCGAATTAATATTTTACAGAGAGCTGCAGGTGTGGTAAGGTCTCCTATTTAGAACAGTTCATTTTGTGCAGATTAGGCTCAGAGAAAAGTTGGAAAACTCTTTTTACTTTGAAGTTGTCTGCTAGCAAGCAGGATGTAGAATCATATTTCCTTCTGGTTATGATGTTTCATATTTCACAGAAGAGTGGAAAGATGGAATGTTCTTCTGGGCAGGCATCTCTTTTGTGGAGAGCTACCTCTGTGCTCTGTTAGAATGCAAATTAACTTGAACAAGGGCAGGAGCAGGGTCTCAGGTTTCAGATGGTAAATTTTGCTTCCTTAATGAAAAATTATGAAATGTTCATTTAAAAAAGCAGCTAAAATTTGGTATCTTCCATGTGTCAGGTATACAGGTTGTAGCCATAATGTTCTAGAATCAAAAGGAATTCCATTTGCCTCTAGACCAATATGGCTACTGTGGCGGGTGCAGAGATCCCACCTCAGGAACACA
>NW_017728996.1:25365257-25369187 GCF_001723915.1 Gavialis gangeticus | reverse complement strand
CAGAGATTTAAATCACAGTGTCACAGGGCAGAGATTTTTCTGGGGAGAAACCAAGGTGGCTTTCTGCCACAGCTACAATCTGGATACCTGCCTTAAAGCAGAGCACATACAGGCAGCAGTGGAAACTTTTCCCAGTGACATGCCTTCACTCTGATTTAGAGTATGATCTCTTTAAAAGTCTGTGAAAAAGATGACATTTAATAATGATTACCTTCATTATGACATGTTTCCAGGAAGTGGAATGAGACCACCAACACTATGTACACAGACTTCCAAATTACCCTCAAGATAGACTTGAATCAGTGACCAAAAATGTCACATTGAGTCACACTGCTAAACACTTGATCTATTCAATTATTCCCCTCATCCATTCTCCAGTAAATTTTCTCCCTTCTTTTACAATATAAAACAGCAACAACAACAACAAAAGAATACCCATCACAATACATAACTCAGCAATATACAAAATATTCAGGTCAGGCAGATGTATCAGAAAATTAACTAACTTTTTCTCCAAAGCAAAAACTTGAGGGGACATTTTCCGGTCTTTAAAACAACAAACTCGGTGTCCATTTTCTTAAACATACATTTTGTCACAATAGTAGCCATTTAAATATCTAAGTTTGAATTGTGCCTCATTAACCTTAAAACTTAATGCAGCTAATATGCCAAAGTAATGTTAGCTATTTACAGACAACTTACAGATATTAAGGGTGGCTACTATGTTCCTATGCAACACATGCCCATTCTGAGAAAACCCATGAAAATAATCTGCTCTTCTCCTACGTGGTTCAAGAACAAATTGAAATGCACTTTGACCTATAAGATTCCTAGTTAAACAAGGATTGTTTTTCTTTAATTACCTTTATTTTATAATTTATGTTTTGGAAGTTGAGAAAACACAAGCATTTATAAAAACCTTCATACATTTTCATGTTCCATTTGAGTTTTTCTTGTGCTCATCTATAAGTTTTAAAACCTCTCTTTATATATTTTTTATTCTAGTTGCTGGTGATAACAAGAACTTAACACGGAGGGATGGCTGCATTTAATAAGCTCCTTCCTATGCTGTTAGTCAGAGTATGACATGCTCCAGCTCTACTCACTGCAGTGCCAGCATCTATGCAGCCAGTTTACGGGCAAGCCAGTCGGCACCACGCAACTGGAAGGAGTTCCACTGGTTGGTCCGGTGCTCAAAATCTCCGGGCTTAAAAAAAGCCCAGAAGCAAAGCCAGGGGAGAGAGAGGTGGGAGCACTGGCAATGGAGCTGGACACTCTTCCCAAGGCCAGAAGGGACTCAGCACATCCCTCTCCCCATGGCCAGAAGGACCGGGATGCACGCCACATAGCCAGCTGGGAGCCGGTAACTCTCCCTGGGGCTAAAGTCCCCAGAAAAAGTCTGGAAGCCCAGACCGCTCAGGCAGCACCAGGGATTCAAACAGGTGCCAGTTTGATTGCTGGAGCTGGCAGGCCAAGCAGCCCAGACCCAATACTGTTTTCCGGCACCCGTGACAACCCCCACAGGAATATGCAGGTCAGCTGGGGCTAAGAGAAAACCTGGCATGAGACACCCCCACCCCCAGCACCACAAATTCTGGTGGAGCATTCGCGGAATCAGAGGGTCCCAACAGGGGAGTGTGCAGGTGTGGAGGGATGTGCCCTGCGGCATTACAGTACCTGGTCAGGTGGAACTCAGATCACAAAGCATGCCCAAAAAGGGGCATCACTGACTTAAGAATGTGTGGGAAAAGGGTGTGCTGGGCACTGAGACAGCCACACACCAAAGAAAAGTACTTTGCAGGGGGGCATCAGTGCCCTGCCCATCACACCACCTGAGCTCTGAGCTATTTTCGTTGAACTATTGTTGTGATTTTTGCAACCTGACAGGGCCACAGCCAGACCCCCTGCAGCTGTCATCATCACTAGACCTCAGCAGAGGAAGAGAAAGCCCCATTCACCAGATTTGAGTGTCATCCAGGCTGATCCTAAACGCACAAGCGGAAAGGGGGTGGGTGTAGAGGAGGAGCCCCACAGGTGTGGCAGCACAGAAACCACTGAACACCTCTGGAGGTAAAACCCAGCATAACAACAAGTCGTGGCAGACGAACAGACCCAGGTGTGACATAGCCCAGGAGGTGGGGCACACACATTGGCTGGTGCAGTAGTCATGAGCTTGTCACACAGTAATTGCTGTTAGACCCTGAATACACAATCTGGTCTGTAAAACCAGTTGCTTTTATCTATGGACGGTCCCAAACTGTTAATCTTCTGTAAATATACCATCACTTGTTTTTTTGGTTGTTGTAATCAACTCCCATCTGTAGATGCCTTTTGTAATGGTTTGTATAAATATTAAATATTTAAGCATTACCTGCACTTAGGTCAATAATATTGACTCCTCCTGAGAAACACAACACATCAAACTATCAAGTGTTGAATAGCAGTAAAAAATCCAGACATATTTTCACATTATTTTCCACAACTGATAACAGCAAATAGCAAGGGAAATTTAGGTTAGATATTAGGAAAAACTTTCATACTAGGAGGGTAGTAAAAAGGTAGTGGAATCTCTCTCTTCAGAAGTTTTTAAGATCTGGCTAGATAAAGCTTTGGCTAGGATGATCTCGTTGGGGCTGGTCCTGCTCTGAGCAGGTAGTTTGACTAGACATGACCTCCCGAGGTCCCTTCCAACCCTCATGTTCTTGGATTCTACGATTCCATCGATTCTGCTTGATTGCAATGGAGTCTACTCTGCTTTACTTTAGAAGGTGACAGGACCACCAAAAAAATGCAAAACTCTGTAACTCTTGGTTCAGAGACAATATCTTTTATTCAACCAACTAAGAAATTGCGAAAATAAATAAAATAAAATAAAATAAAAATCCTTTTCAGCAAGCTTTTGGGCTCACACACCCTCCCTCAGGCTCAGGAAATAATTGAAGATGGTAAAAAGTCCCCACAGGTTGGAAATACACTTCATTTTTTTTATAGAGGAAGCTGAAGATGGAATTGTCTTTAATTTCCCAAGCCCGAGGAAGGATGCGTGAGCGCGAAAGCTTGCAGAAATATATATTTTTTGCAATGTCTTAGGTGGTCTAATCAAAGGTATCATCTCTGAACCACGAGTTCTAGAGTTTTGCATTTCTGTTTCAGACCAACGCGGCTGCCGAATACAGCCCTGCACCACCAAAGCACACTGCTGGGGATTTTTCCCATAAGACCTTTCAATCTACTGCCTAAAAAGAGGCTTGGGTGACAAAACTTAAGAGGACTCGATTTTTAGCTGCGTGCGACCGTTTCGGACGTCCCCGCAAAACGCCCCTGGTAAAAGCGGGCAGAGGCACGTTTTGTCGGCGTGGGTCTGGCGCTCGGGGGGATCAGATCTTAGTGCTGCAGTTTCACGGAGCGCTCCGCGCGGTCCCAGCCTGACGAGAGCGCGGAGCCGGATCACGATGGAGGCGCATAGTCCTGCGGCTGCGGGCGACTGCTTCTGCCTTTGACACCGGAGCGCGGCGGGACGGGCCGAGCCGCTCCCCCCGCGCAGCCCGGCCCCGCCATTGAAGTGATGTCCCTGCCGCGCTACAGGAACGCATCGCCGGGCCCCATCGCTTGTCCCCGGGAGCTGGAGAGGAGGCCGCTGAGGGTGGATAGCGCCGCGCTTCATCGCTTGGGTCTGGAAGGTACCGGGCGGGGCGGGGCGCGCACCCGCCGCTGAGGGGGAGGCTGGGCCGCGCTTAGCGACAGAAAAGCCCTGCCCCCCTGCCCGTGGGAGACGCCATGCTGGCTCCCCGTCTGCCTCGGTGGCTCGCGAGCCTGCGGCGTTGCAGTAAGAGTCGGGGGCGCGCGGGGGGGGGAGATGGGCCTCTGCGCACGCCCCCGGGCTCCAGGGGAGGAGGAGGGGGAGGGGCCGGGAGAGTCCATTCTGCGGCG
>NW_017728996.1:25356901-25365213 GCF_001723915.1 Gavialis gangeticus | reverse complement strand
GGGGCCGGGAGAGTCCATTCTGCGGCGCGGGGGGGGCGGGGGCGGTCCTCCATGCAGCACGCGAAGCAGGTGGCTCCCACGGCCCTGCCGCGTGGTCTGCACCACTGGGGCGGGGCGGGACGAGCGGTTCGAACGGCGCGCGCGGGAATCGGCCACTGTCCCGCGCTCACTGCCCGCCATGCCGTGCTCGCAACCAGCGCCCGCTGCGTCCCCCAGCAAGCGGCCTAGGGCCGCGGGCCCCGAAGAGGCTGCTATGCGCCTGCGCTTCGCCAAGCTGTCGGAGAACGCGTTCACCCCGTCCCGCGGCTCGGCCCGCGCCGCCGGCTACGACTTGTACAGGTAAGTGTTGGAGGGGGTCCTCCCGCAGGCCCAGGCCTCCCCCCTCGGCCCTCCAGTGAAACCCTCCCCATCTCGTGAGACACGTCCCCCCCAGTTAAGGATCCCCCTTCTCCCCCCTGTGCTGGCAGGATAAGGCTGTGCGCAGCTACGGGAATTGAGCTCTGTATCACACTGTCTACCTGCAGCAGGCTTCTTGTCGTGCAGGAAGGAGCACAACAGCAGATATTAAGAATAAATCAGCACAAGTGACAACCTTCGTCACTTCACAATGTCATTGGCACCTACGCACAATAGCTGGGCTCGAGGCTCTGCGTTGCTGCACATGGCGCTTGCCTCTCAGTTTCCCCCCAAACTGAGCAGCCTTCATGGTGCCCTGGGTGATGCCCCTCCATTCGTTAGCCTGAGTTTTATAATAGTTGGAGTCTGAGAGATTTCAAAAATCGGCACTGCCAGCATCAGGATTTGCCATGTCTGAGGTCCCTGTTACATGTTGCATAAGTGGCACAGTTCACTAGTGAACCATGCAATACAACTGGTGAACTGGGCTATAAATGTAGACCAGCCACAGGTGCAGAGTAATTATCACAGGACAAAAATGACAAAGGACCTGTAAAAAGAGCCAACTAGCTCTGAAGTTAGTGCTAGAAAATGTGTAACAAAGCCAGACCTGGTTTCTATCCAGTTCCAATTTGAACATGTAGCAGGACCTTTATTAGTATTTATTTTCAGTTTTGCAGAAGTATAGACAGCCCTTAAAGTAATACCATAGTATTAACATAACTCAAGGGTGTCAGAGATGCAGCCCCCATGTGCAGCACAGCCTGGAAGTAGTCACATGCTGTTGTGGGGCCATGCTAGACAGGGTGCCACACAGCACAGCTGGAGCAGAACTGCGCTGCACACTACGCGCGCTCCAGATCCAGAATGCAGGGCTGGTCCAATCCAGCCCCACATCACTCATCTGGCCTACAGGGCCAGATAAATTTGGTGCTCCAGTATAACTAATATTAGTCTGAGCAGTCTCTTCCTTTTCTCCCCCTTAGTGTTTCAGTGACTTCATTCCTTTCCATTTAGTACCCATTTTCTCCAAGCCCAGTCAGCATTTGAGGAAGCAGTCTGTAGCGTACAAAAACTTATGCTTCTGAGTGACCTGCATCATTTACTGCCCAACTTGAGACTGACATAACTACCCATCTCTCTTGATACTGTAGTAGTTGTTCTTTCCCCATCTTTACCTGGTTTAATTATGGATTTCTGTGGGGGTGATCATTGACTTACAAAGATGGTATTTAAAACGTTCTTCATTTTAACATGCATCTGTTTTTAAATTTAGTGCCTATGACTGTGTGATTCCTCCTATGGAAAAGGCTATAGTTAAAACTGATATTCAGATTTCCCTCCCATCTGGATGTTATGGCCGAGTAGGTAAGTTAGACTGAAGAAAAGCGTGCAATGGTTATTCCTGTAGCTTGCCACAGGACCTAGTCCGTGCAACAAAATTTCATTAATTTTAATGTCCGTTTCTTTATTGATTTTTAAGTAGATTCAACCTTTACATCTGAGTGGCTACTTAGTTTCCAGAAAAGCTTTAATTGATGCAATTACTATGTCAAAACCCCATTTCTGTAATCTTCCTCTTCAAACTACATCCCTATAAGCCCAGGAAAACAATTAGGAGGTTACTTGCTAATTGTGGCATCTCCTGTTGAGAAATCTTGACGGTTTGGTTGATATCACTTGACAAAACAAAATATTTTGACCATAAGAGTGGATAAGTAATCTGAGCTGTTGGAGAACATGCATAGAAAATTATTTTAAGTGTAGACTTAAGTAGTAGAATCAAATGCATTTCAACAGCTGATAAGCACTTACAAAATACCTACCTGACTTCTTGTAATCTGTTATACCTTGAGTTATTAATATAATACTGTGAATTCCAGGGAGTTCTTGTGCAACCTGTCCACAGACAAGTCTGAAGAGTTAATACCTAATTTAACTACATGCTACGTTATGCAACTACAGGGAAGTCATAGTTGCACTTCTGTGGAGAGAAGCCATTTCTGGACAAATCTATTTAGGGACCTAACCATGTTTTATAACTAACGTTCAGCTGAAACTTTAAACCCGATTATGTCAGTAGCACACCCAGTACCAGTTATACATCCTAGACTTACCTGGAGAAAAGGGATTCTCATCTGTAGACTCTACCTGCTGATCTATCTTATTAAAGAGAAATGTCTCTTAGAAAATTAACTGATTATTTCAAAATCATGCACAGAAAGTAGGGTCAATTTACTTAATTGGTTGCACATAATGCAACCTTTTTTCAAACATTTTTCAAACCATTTCTGGGTACTACATTAACTTAACACAAATCTAGCCTGGTTAAGTTAATTATTTTGATACTGTTGAATGTCACACTATTAATATTCAGTAGTTTATTCCCATTATGGTGTGCAGATTAAGTCTGGTTGTAGTTTATAAACATGGAAAATGAACTTATGATTTTAGTCAGTCAATCTTAGGGTTTTTGTTTTCGAAACTAAAGTAATTACTTTTAAGTTCTGCACACACGTTTCCTGTAAAACAAAGTACAGGGTAGGAAATAGCAAATTCTCTCTCTTAAAATACTTGTGGTACTTTAGATAATGATAAAGAAGGTAAGTTATTGCTTCAGTTTGCTGCTGCATCTCTAAAGAGTTTCAATAGTTGGAACAAAAATCCTTTTGTTAAAGTCAAGAAAGGCCAATGATTAAATTACAATTGACTAAAATAACTCTTGTTTAGGAGTGGTCCCTCTAGGGGAGTTGAGGCTTGTGCTGCCATTTTTTTAAGTCTTTGTAAACCTAAAAAAATGCACAATGTAATAATCATACAGGGAGGAAGGGAGCCTGTTTGGGGATATGGGTATAACTTGCTCAATTACGCAACAAAATTAAGACCAGCAGCCATCCCAAGATAAAGATGTGACCAGAGTTTCAGTGTTCCCTTACTACAAAAACTTAAAAGAATGGAAACTATATTTCACATATCCTAGTAAAGCTTAAGAAGTGAAGCTCTTAAGCCAAATTTAATAGTTATAGCCATATATGTAACTAGCAAGTTTTGTGCCTAGGGCAAAATCCTACCTAGCAGTATATGTGAGGGGAGATATATCAGCATTACCTGAGCTGGAGATTCGGCAAGTTCCTAACTGTTGCTACAGTGAACTCAACTCAACTCATCCCTAGTTGTTGTTGTTGTTGTTGTTGCTGCTAGTCCAGCATTCATACAGCCATGCCACAAAGGTCACTATTCTGGCTGGTGCTGTGCTTGCCCACCCCTAATTATGCTACAGGCCATAACAAAGAGGCCTGAAGCCAATCAAAACCTGTCCTATAGTTAATTTATATTGGCACCTATTGAGTAAATACTGTTAATTAGCTGCAGGCTACACCAGGATTTAAGTTTTACATAGAACTGTAAATAATGTCTTGTGCAACTAAAATACATTGTATTTTTGTGTTTTTTTTTGTTTGGGTCTAATATGGAAATGGTTTTCAATGGTAATCTCAAAAGCTAATGATTAAATGGTCATCTGATATAGCCGCCTTCTAGTGATAATTGAGGGTAACACCAGGATTTTAGTTACTTTAAACAGTGATGCATGCAATTGGTTTAAAAACTGCAGTCTTACTGTAGCCTGAAGCTATTGATACATATTTATTTTAAAACATATTGCAACCACTTGCTGCAAAATTTGTAGGACAACATGTTGGTTTTATAAGGAATTTAAAAAGAGCTTATGAAGACGATAGGGTTGATGGTTTTAAGCAATCTGCCCTCTATAGAATGTATATTAAAGCTCACTGTTGGAAAGGCTCTTAAATTTGGGGGAAATGTTTTCTTATTTTCTAGCTCCACGTTCTGGTTTAGCTGCTAAGCACTTCATAGATGTTGGCGGTAAGATATTTTAAGTTCCCATTACAACGTTTGTAAATTTTTATCTTGTATCATGATTCAGGTACTTAAGTTGTAAAGTGATAACTATAGTTACATTAACAGCATTGCCCTTAAGGGTTACATTGAAATTATTATTAATTTTAAATGGTAGTCTTATGTCATCTAGTTAATTAAGAATAATTATAAGATGCATTCTGAGATTTAAGTCTCTGAACTGTTTTGGACTGTATCTTGTGTAGCTGAGGCTTTTCATTTTTTTGCTAGTCCACCAACATTTTGAACAGGTAAGAAGAAAAATTGGGTCATATTTTGGGCATCTAACACCATAATTCTCTTGTAATCTGTTTTATTAATTTTTTAGGTACAGCAAATAGTAATGTCTGAAGTAATACACAACACAACTATTGATATGTGGGCCAGGTGCCTAACGCGAATGTCGCTCAACAAGATAATAAAACTAAAGTTAAGACGTGTTGTCCTATATCTCTCAGGAATTTAAGAGGCATATTTGAACCTAACCATACCTCTCTAGTATTAACTTATTCTAGGAAAAAAAGTGAAAACTTTTAAGTACTTTACCTATTAAGTCTCGAATTGAAACAGTTTCAGTATAGTCAGGAGCAAAAGTTGCACATCATTGTTCAAAACCAGTGATTTTGGTTCTCTGTTATTCAGTTAACACTGAATAGCGTCAAGCAAGTTTGCATATGCAAAGTGAAGATTATTTCTCTTCCAAACATGAGGTAGTAGAAAAGTCTCCATGGAAGTGAAATATACCAGAGGCTTGCATATTAAATAATAAAAATTGCCTGGCGCATAAGAAGGAGGGACTGTACAGTCCATGCCTGTATTGATTTGGATTGCTTGCTAAAATTCAGTTTTATCACACTGCTAATAGTTTGTATATAAAGATCAATATCTATGTCCATCTGAGTTGCTGCTGCTGTCACAGAATCTCTGTAAGTGGGGAGAGACCACTAGTGCTTCATACCAGCTGAAGATCATTAGAAGACACTAAGGTTTTGCTCTGCTACTGACATGCTCCGTACTGCAAGGGAGTTTGAGTCTGTCCTCTTAAGGGAGTTTTTTTTCCTTCTGGCATGGAAGATACAGCATCAACATATGATCTAGTTCAGTGGTTCTCAAACTTTTTTTTTTGCAGACCACTTGAAAATTGCTGAGGGTCTCAGCGGACCACTTAATACATTTGTTTGTTCTACAAATCAAAAGCACAAAACTCATATTTTAGTATCAGTAGTTTTACCTTTCTAATGCAATGGATGTGCTTGTTTTTCTGAGCTAAGTTCTAGGAAGGGTGTAATGTTTGTCAGCTTTAGCCTTAGATCACCTTTTTGTGGACCACCTGAATGGAGCTCTCACGGACCAGTGGTGGTCAGCAGACCACAGTTTGAGAGCCTCCGATATAGTTATTCTCCTGAATGCTATCTGCTACACATAGTAATGCAAAGTAGAAAATTATATTAATTTAATGCATTTCTTTTCTATAATTTTATAGTTATAGTTAGTTTCATAGTTACTAGGGTCAGAAGGGACCTGAGCAGATCATCTAGTCCGACCCCCTGCCATGGCAGGAAAGAGTACTAGGGTCAAACGACCCCAGTAAGGTGGTCATCCAACCACCAATTAAATAGGATTATCACTGCATGTACACTGGGGTACAGAAAAAGGGTGCATAGTTAAGCTGAGAAATAGGAAAGTTGGCATGAAACCTTCAGTGCTTAACTGTACAACCTTATGTTCAGCATTTTGAAAAAGCTAATAAAACACATCATAAGTGGAAAACAGTCCTGACACTTGGTGTGGTGCCTCGTGGGGGAAAAAAAAAGGCATTGATATGTTTTCATGGAATCTGCATCTCATAAGCATACTTGTCCTTGTGAATGAACGTTTTATTATAATATAATGATTACAATGCCATCTTTTTCTGCTGATCAGTCAGATCAGCTGTGCATCCTGATGCAACTGATGCTGCAACAAAAGCAGTCTGTTTGTATCCTATACCTAGAGAGCATCTGGCTGTCACTTCGTGTCCACGTTCCTGTTGACAGTACTCAGCAGAGATTAATACTGCCTAACTCTTCTGTGCAAAAGTCAAAGTTTGTGGACTGAGGGTACCATTGACTGTGGTTCTACCTTCATCTCCTAACCATTCTGCAGAAAACTTACAGCTGGTTCTAGAGAGGAAAGGGATGATATGCAGGCACAAAAGCAGTGTCTGTGAACAGATAGATGGGACAATTATGTTTTGAGGTTTAATGAAACGGTTACTGAGCAAGGAAAGGGAGGCCTAGACATAGTGAGAATGGTATCCTAGCTCACTTCCAAAGGAGGTAAGGTATGTACTGAATTTAGTTAATTATTCAGGGTAAGCTTTTGCCCTAAATAACTGAATTAACTACCTTAATGTTCAGTTGAAGTTTCGTGCATACTATTGAGTACCTAATTTGGGCTGTGAACAAGATATGATTTTTAAAATAAAAAGGAGAGGTATGTGTCAGACTATCTATTGGAGACCTGTAAAATATTAACTCAGCAAGAAACTGCTTGGCAAAAAGAGAGACACCTTGTATTACAGAATAGTGCCAAAGTGGAGATGGCACACAATACTAGGTGTACATAAGAAGAGCTGAAGGGAATGATCAGAAGCTGGAACATATTACTAAAAGAAAATGTTTGAGTGACAAACTTCACAGCAAATGTTACAGTATTAGGTAGAGCCATAGTTACTGAAATTGCATTAAGATGCTTACCTATCTTAAAAGGCACAGAAAATACTTCAGGTGAGATTCTCATCTGCTGTAAATCATTGGAGTCAGTGCCTTTCCAATAAAAATTAGTCTGGCACTAAAACCAGAAGGCAACAGTAAGACTATTTATATTAACTCTTGGCAATTCAAAAGCTTAAATAGGACTAAAAAAAATTCAGTGATGCTCATTTAACTTTACACAGAAGTGAATGGACATCTTAAATCAATGAACTAATGCTTGTTTACTCTGGCTACAGACCTGGACACTTAATAGTTTTTCCATCCCAGTTGGGAGACTCTGAGGAAAGATGTTTAGCTGGTGATCAGAGCCATCCAGTTAATTAAAAATTAAACTACCCTTGTCAAGCAAAATATGAACATTACTGAGCATAACATCTTGGTTTTGGTTTATCATGGAACAAATACAGATATTCAGATCTCATTTTTGTTGGACGTTGGTATCATTTTAGGATAAACTGATTCCCACACTTAAGACTACTTAATAAAAAAAAGCAGTGGCTTAGTCTCTCTCCTAACTAACATAGGATTCTGCAGTCCACATAGAGCACTGGGGTGTACTGGTTGAGCATGAGGATCTTGTACATACAGCTGTATGATTGTCTATTTGCCCAGAAAATATTTAGTAATAGCTAGCAGATCAAGAAGGTAAATTAGGAATAGTTACACATCTCTAAGATGATGTGAACCAACACTTCAAGTGTGGTTTTGGCATTACATGGAAAGGATGTTTACAGTTATAGTTTTAAGTGTAGGAGTACTAGTACTTCAACTGAGTTCAGCTTGAAATCACAGGGATGATTCCATTCTGTATATTTATTAAAGACGTCAGCCAAAGAGCAGTTAAATAATTTAGATTTTTGTGGGTGAAAATGTAACTCGGGTGTCTAGATCAAAGTAGTTACACTTTAAAAATAAGATTAGGCTTTTGAACATACTGGGACTGTAGTATGCTTTGAGTATTATTACTTGGAGTAAAACTAGCATGGATTATGTCAAATAAATACATTTCATTGTCTGTCTTTAATATACACAAGTTGCTAGTCCAGATTTTGACTGACATACACTTTCAGGACAGAAGTCCTTCCGGACCATTTGTGATGTCACACTGAGTACTAGTTCAGAAACCTAATGAGTTTGGTGCAGGTATTTATAGGTGCGCGCGCACACACACACACACACACACACACACACACACACACACACACACACACACACACACACACACACACACACACACACACA
>NW_017728996.1:25341832-25351901 GCF_001723915.1 Gavialis gangeticus | reverse complement strand
CACACACACACACACACACACACACACACACACACACACACACACACACACACACACACACACTGTAAATACTTGCACCAAACTTGTGTGTGCATATATAAAATCTAAATTTGTTACTTATGTGCAGAATATACATTCTCTCAGCATGCCAGCCACATTGCCTCATTCAGCAAATGCACTCAATTACATATCTAAATAAACTTCAATAAAGTTGAGGATATAAATAGTTGTGTCTAGATTCAGTTTACAGCCAGGTTAGATTTCCCATCAGGGATCATGTGTGAAATATTGACACACTCAGTTAGCTAGATACTGGTATACTATAATTTAAAGCAAGAGAAGCTATTTGTCTAGCACTGCGCACTTAATATTTATGGGATTTAACGCTTGTGCAGGAGTTCTAGATCCTTTGATGGAAGGTCCTAGAAACAATAATATAAAGTATATCACTAGAAAATTAGAGAACAAGTATTATATATTACCCATATTGTGTTATGGATCTTAAGCTTTGTCTATACATGCTTATACTGACTTAATAAAAAAAGCCCCCACCTAGTTAAGTCAGTGCAAGTCTGTGTGCAGGCTGGTGTTTACACTAGGAGTTTACCAAAATTGCCCTTGGTTCTATCACAAATTCCGTTAGGATCCTCATTGCAACTGAAGCTTTTCTGTCATACTGAATTAATAATTAAATTAATTATAGCAGGAGCCTTGGCCAATCCTTGGTCTCTTGCTGGTGATAGTACTGATCTAGCAGAACTGATGATAAGGAGTGGTGGGAGTGTTTTGGGGGTTTTTTTCCATAAAGCTTTTTTGAACACTGGGGAGCTTTTAGGTGCAGCATCCACATTGACATGAAACTTTTCTTCATTGCTATTTTGATAATAGCTTTTTAATTTATAGTTTCTAGGGTTGGAAGGGACCTGAGCAGATCATTTAGTCCAACCCCCTGCCATGGCAGGAAAGAGTACTGGGGTCAAACGACCCCAGCAAGGTGTTCATCTAACCTCCTCTTAAAAACCCCCAGGGTAGGAGCCTGCACCACTTCTCTTGGAAGTTGGTTCCAGACCCTAGCCGCCCTAACCATGAAGTAGCATTTCCTGGTATCTAACCTAAACCTACCCTCTGCCAGCTTGTGACCGTTATTCCTGGTCCCTCCTGGCGGTGCTCAGGGGAACAGTGACTCCCCCAATGCCTGCTGATCCCCCCTGACTAGTTTATAACAGGCCACAAGATCCCCCCTCAGCCTTCTCTTTTGGAGGCTGAACAGGTTCAGGTCCCGTAGCCTCTCCTCATAGGGCCTGCCCTGCAGTCCCCTGATCATGCGAGTGGCCCTCCTCTGGACCCTCTCCATGCTGTCCACATCCCTCTTGAAGTGTGGCGCCCAGAACTGAGCGCACTACTCCAACTGCGGCCTGACCAGTGCCTCAAAGAGGGGGAGGATCACCTCTTTGGACCTGCTCAAGATGCATCTGTGGATGCATTAAGGTTGTTCCAAGTGGTTTGGAGTAGAATTAGCCAGGGCAGGGTGTGGGATGGAGCGACAGCATGTTGTGGGGGATGACTCCAATTGCTGTGTGCACCTTGGAGGAGGCATGGGAGGCATGTGCCCCCCCCCCACTCTGTGCATGGGGCAAGGATGGGCTGCCACTGTGGGCTTGGGGCAGGCAGGGTAGGTTGCAGCAGTGCTGGGAAGGGGGGCTACAGAGTAGGCTACAACCACCCCAAAATTCACTATAGTCTCACTCCCAGCGCTGCCACTGCCTGCCCTGCCTCTGGCCACCCCGAGCACAGCGCAGGCCCAGGCCACCTGCCAGAAAGAGCCTGATGCAGCCCTGAGCACACATCAGGCAGCCTGCCCTCACCCTGTGCACAGATCTGGGGGAGCACATGTTCCCCATGCCTCCCCTGGGGTGCATGCAGCACTGGGAGTCACCCCCTGGATGAGCCATGGCTCTGCCCTGTCCTGCCTGTGCAGCACCTGCCTGTGCCACAGTCCCTCCCTCACTGTGGGGGCCTTGATCTGCTTCTCCTCCTCTCCTTCCCCCCACCCCAACTTACTGTCTGGACACTGCTCTCCAAGCTGCTGGGCTGCACTCCTAGTTATGTGTATGCTGTGGCTGCTCTCGTGCACGTGGCATTTGATCAGTGGCATGATCAGCCACATCATCCAAAAAAGGCAGATTGCCAATAATGTCAATTTTCCTTTTATCGGTGCCGATATGATATGGACCAGTGTATTGGTGCACCTCTAATATTTACAGTTGAATATTAGTGAACGTCATCCTTGGGCATGGACAGATCAGATTATTTGAATTGTGTTTCAGAAGCTGATCTGCAGTAACCATCCATGTAGCCCCTCTCTCCTTCAGTAAGTCAAACCTAAACTGGTAATCTGATAGCAGTTTCATTCTGAAATAAATTGCCCCAGTTAACAAAACAATTAAAACAGCTGATGAAGAATCACAAAAAAGACGTCTCTCCTTGTTAAATCAATGTAACTGTTATGTCAGCAGTGAAGCTAAGCAGTCTGTGTGAAGGATGCAGTAACTGGACTTTACTGCTTTCATTTAGTCCCAGAGCTAGTACAGTTAGCTGGGTATCTGCGTGGGGCTTTCTTGCTCTATACAAGACAGTTTTTGTAAACTTGCTAATATTTTTCAAGTAAAATGACCAAACTAGGAGAACCCATTCTGCTTCAGTCTAGAAGAGTGCTAATACTACAGAAGGGGTCTGAAGTTTGCCACAATTATCTTGATTATTCTGGGTTTTAATAAGCTACAGGCAGTCCTTGGACTTAGAACACAATTGGTTCCTGAAAACCACGTTTTTAAGTCAAAACCTAACTTGGAACCAATTTTCCCATAAGAAACACTATTATAAATGGGGGATTGGTTTCTGAACCAAGGCCCGATACCCTATTTTCAACAAAAATACCCCAGAATTTTGTACTGGATCAATTATAGATGAGTACTATAGCTACATTAAGGTATTTATATTGTAAATAGCAATCATATTGATTTGGAAGGACTTCTTTGAGGTGACTTTACTGTACTTTTTGAAGGGTTCTTGGCTGGAGTCTTCTCAGGAGTCTTGGCTGCAGGTTTTTTAGGAGCCTTGGCTGCTCTCTTAAATTGTCCAAGAAAGTTTGGACAGATGTTCTCCAAGGAGATGAGCGATGCAGCGAACTTGTTCGCTGGCATGGCATTGCGTTGGATCGAGCATTGTAAAGTCAAAACTGGCGTTGTAAAGTTGAAATGGTGTCAATTTATAAACGTAAGTGCGAAACGTTGCAATTCAAAACATAAGTCAAGGACTGCCTGTATTTAGAAACCTTTCAAATCTAGAAGAGAGAGATGGCATCCCCTTTTTTTATTAAAAAAAATTAAGTTTCTGCAATATGGGACCAATGTCATTAGCACAGTGATAAAGACTTGTTGAAATACTATATTAAATTTTAGGAAAACATGAGCCTTTTTGGTTTGTAAAGTTAGATTTGCATTTGGATGTTCCAGAATTTAGTATATACTTTTAACTGCATCCTTCAGTAATGTAAATGATACCATTCCGAGGTTATGAAATTCATCTACTAATTTAGGTATTGCACTTAATTACTCTTTTTATTGCAGCTGGAGTCATAGATGAAGATTACAGAGGAAATGTTGGTGTTGTACTCTTTAATTTTGGCAAGGAACCTTTTGAAGGTATGTGTAGAATTTGACAAAACTTGTGTTTGCAGTTAGCCTCCTACATTTTCCCTTAATTTTATCAAGTTTAACGCAGAAGTTTCATGAATAGTTATGGGTGGTTACCATACAACTAGCAACCATTTGCAGATCAGATGTAGGGAAAATCCTCAGCCAGACAGCATGAAAAGGTTTGTGCTCCCAGTAAAATAGATAGGATAGGACAGATTGTAGCCCAGGCAGGGAGGCGAGAGCTCTGTTCAAGAGTTAACTTTTTTTATGTTCAGTGAGAGCTTCTCATAGTTTACCAAAAGTGAAATTCCAGCATAATGAACCTAACTGGGACACAACAGTTAAGAAAGATGAAGACCTCCCATGATGAATGATGGCCTAGGGAATATTAATTTGGGAAAAAGATGAAAATACATCATCTGCAAAAGGTTGTTTGAAAAATGTATCTATCTGAAGCTGTTTTGCCTAATTTAAACTTTATTTAAATCATTGTGAACTTGAGAAATTTTGAATGGCTTTAAATTGCCAGTTAATCATAATTTAAACCTTAGAGTTGCTACTGAAGTCTGCTTAATTGAGATTCAAATCAAGAGCTAATTCTTTACTATTTTATGACATTTTAAAATGCAGATTGTTATTTTTCTTAATACAAATGAAAACAACTTCAACTTACTTTTCTTAAGTTAAAAAAGGAGACAGGATTGCCCAGCTGATCTGTGAACGTATCTTCTATCCTGATCTTGAGGAGGTTCAGGTAAGTTAGTGGAATGAAACATTTTGTTTGGCTTTTAAGATGTATATGAAAAGCTATTTTTAAGCTCAGATTCATGGTAGTATCAATAGCTGCACAAGCAAACTAAAGAATCTCTATAACTTTCCTTTTTTTATCCAAGGTAACACTGATAACTATAACAGTAATATGTAAATTTTAAGTCTTGGAAGGATGGGCAGGCATGGGAAGAGTGCATTTAAAAAAATCGGTGATCAATCAGAGTATGTTTAATTCCTACATTAATAAACTTAACACAGTTTGAGAGCACTTCAAACTGTAGGTGTCTCTGCCCAGCATTTACCTAAAATACAAGTTACACTGGTTGACAACTGTTGTCCATGGAAGAGCAGAAGTGGAATGCAGATCTGTCCCTGAAACAATTACTAGGGGTTCACTGATAAAGATTTTTTTGGCCAATACCAATGTCCAGTTATTAACCAGCCATATTGGGTGCTACTGATCTGATAGCCAATATGCAACCCGGCAGCTTGCAGAGCAGCATCCAGCTGGTAAGTCTATGGGGGGAAGGGTCATGGAGGGGGCAGATCAAGGCCCCCACAGTGAGGGAACAAATGGGGCAGGGGCAGACACTGCTTAGCCAGGGCAGCACCTGCAGGGTGAGGGTGGGCCATCTGCTGTGAGTTCGGGGCCAGGGGTTGCACCAGCCTCTTCCCAGCACGGAGACCTGGGCCAGGGCTGTCCTCAGGATGGATGGGGCAGATGGTGGCAGCGCTGGGAGCAGGGCCTATGGGGTGGCTACAGGAAACTTTGGGGTGGCTGTAGCCCCCACCCCAAACAGCCCAGGCCCAGCCCCCCCGCCAGGAAAAGGCTGGTGCCACCCCTGGCCCTGAGCCCGCAATGGGCAGCCCGCCCTTGCACCATGCACAAATCTGGGGGACACATGCCTCCCCCATGCCTCCCTCCGGTACATGCAACAGCCGGGAGCCACCCACCCCCCTGTGCCCCAAGACAAGCCACCTGTAGCACCGCTCCACACCCTGCGCTGGTTGGGCAGTGCCTGCCCCAGCCCCACTCCCTCCCTCACCATGGGGGCCTCGATCTGCCCCTCTCCCCCAGACCCCTTCTCCCTTCATACTGCCCAGATGCTGCTCTCCAAGCTGCTCGGCTGCATTCCAGGCCACATGCATGTATGGGGCTGCGCGCATACACGAGGCATTTATTGGTGACATTTAGACTACACTGGTGAAAAAAATGCCAATTGCCAATAATGTCAATTTTCTTTATATTGGTGCACCTCTAACAATTAACACTAATGCATATCATGGATATCACAAATGGAAAGAAAAATGTCTTAGATGCATTTTTTTTTCTTGGAGATGACTCTTGTTAAACCATTGTATTTGAACATGTATTATGTGTTAAAAATCAAAGACTGTAAAACTTACTCCTGGACTGGATTTTAATTTTATTTTTTTAAGTGTATTTTAGTGAGGTATTGCTTTTACGCTATATCTCTTATGCTATAAATCACTCATCAGCTCTGGAAAATTAAATGAATTTTGCAAGAATAGGAACAATTTTACTGTTTTAAAACTTTTTGAAAAAGCTAACGTTTGATATTTTTCAGAATCTAGATGACACTGAACGTGGTGTGGGTGGCTTTGGTTCAACTGGAAAGAACTGAAGATAAGACTTGGATGTAATAAGTCGTTATTGTACTTGGGTATTGTAAATTAAATATTGCTTCTTCTTTTTTTTTAAATGTGCCTCTTTCTAGAATTCTCTTTAAATGTAGGAATTGGAATTTTAGGATCTATGAAAATAAAAAGTTTAAAACCATCGTACAAAATTTCCTACACATCTCTCCCCTCTCTCACTCAGAAGTGAAATTAGGTGATGCTCAGTAGCATGCTTACTTAAAGCAAGGATGTCAAACTTGTTCCTCCTCACGGGTTAGATCCAGACCACAGGGAACTTTCTGTTGGTTCATTCGTTGCATATTCATTGCTTGCCCACATTGCAGCAGTGGGCAATTATTTGGACCGGAGGCCCACTTAGGGAGTTTTGGTGTGTCACAGGCTGGTTCAGCAGCACCCACCCTCCACAAACCTCATAAAAAGGCAGGACTAATGGAATGGGGCCACAGGTGGGTAGGAAGCACCAGGAGTGGGACGGTGGGCAGGGCCAGGGTCTTGGGGCCGTGACAGTGTGAGGCTGGGGTCCAGCGCAGGGCCACAATCCATTCCCCAGCACCCATTACAAGGATGTCTGGTTCTGTAGGTAGGGGCATGTGGAGGCCCCAGCCCTGCACTGTCATGGTCCCAAGATCCTGGCCCTGCCTACCTGTTCCAGTTGTGGATGCTGCTCCCCACCAGTTCACAACCCCATCACATCCACCCTGCCACGCATCCTGCCCATGGAGGTCTTCACTGGTCTCTGTGGAGCTGCTGCCAGGAAGTGGAGTCCAGCTGCTGTGCTGCCACACATCTAGGGGTGGTAAGACCAGCCCCATGCACAACAGCCTGGGCTGCTCCCTGGGCCAGGTGGGGCCAAGGGGCCCGCTATGGGCTGGATAAAATCCTTTGGTAGGCCAGATCTGGCCTGCAGGCCATATTTTGCCCACCCCTGCTTTATCGATCGTCACAGGTACCCTGAAAAACAACAGGGACCAGTCTGGGACTAAGACAGTCTTTATCTGTACATGTAGTTGTGGTGCTAAATCCTTTGTCTCCATTTGCTGCAACAGGCTCACTGGTATGTGACCCTGAAAGTGATGCAGAAGCTGCCTCCCTATGAAAGGCTACATACTGGCTAAGACAGCTTGACAGGCATATTATACTGACCTAGTTGTAAATACACACAAACTGCTGGTTCTGTTTTCTGTGATCTTTCCCTTCAGGACTTGCTAGAGTAGCTGCATTTGTCAGAGGCTGTATGACACTTGCAAGGTACAATAGGACTGCATTTGGCACAAGCCTGTAGAGAAGAATGAGAACAAGCTATGCTTTATTTAGTAAATTAACCCTCCCCGAAATAATTGAGATGGAGAGTATACTAATATCACTTCCCTAGAGAACAACAACAAGGAAACCTTAGGAGACTGGTTAATATAAGGAAAGGGACAAATTAAAAAATTCTAGGTCAGGATCCAATTTACTTCCAGATATATATGGTTTTCTAAAGTATCTCATATGGAAACTAGAATATTTGTTTCAGTTGCTATAAAAGAAAATACTGCTGATAGTGAGATGCAGGGATACAATCACAACTGAACATTTTATTAAGGCATATTTGCAAAGTGCATAATTTTACAAAGCAAGAAAGGGGTAAGAGAGACATATGACAATGATATTATGTAGAGATGGTTTGTGCCAAAGAGCTAATGGAAATAAATTTGAAATTTCACTTCGCTGTTGGTTTCACTTCATAGTCCATTTCTCAATACCTGTTCAGAAAAAAATCAGCCAAAAAGATGTTTGTTGCAGGACTGTTGCCAATATGATATGGGAAAAAGTCCATCTACTTTAAAAACCCCACAGTGCTTTCTAGTTCACATCATACTAAACACCATGTAAATTAAACTACTATACTAACAAGATATCTGCAGTCTCTTACTTTGGAATTCTGCATATGGTTCAGGAACAGTAATATTTTAATTAGTATCATATTTTCTAGAGATTACATACTTCTATCATCATTGGACATCTGTGACCCAAAATACCCTGGAGTTATTTTTATATATATATATATATATATATATATATAGCCTGTATATTTTCTATATCGAGGGCAAATGTTGATAAAAATGTTCATTTGCATTGATGGTACTTCCCTTCAATAGGGAGAATGATCTGCTTGCACTCTGGTACCATATCTGCTTGGGCAACCTTAGGGCATTTATACATGTACTCTGGGGGAGGGGGAGAGCAGGGAAGGCTTTAATGAGAGCATCTCCAATAGCCACTTTAATTAAAGCTCCTGGAGCATCTTGTACCAGCGTCGCCATGCTACTGATGCATCTCGAGCAAAACCCAGGATGTCATCCTCCTGCTGTACTTAGCCTTAGTGAGGCCACAGCTGGAGTACTGCATCCAGTTCTGGGTTCCACCGTTTAGGAAGGATGTGGAGAAGTTTGAAAGAGTCCAGAGAGCTACGCACATGATCAGAGGGCAAGAGAACAGGACTTAGGAAGAAAGGCTGTGAGTTATGGGACTCTTCAGCCTGGAGAAGCACAGGCTTATGGGTGACTTGGTGGCAGCCTATAAGTATAGAAGGGGTGTGCATCAGGATCTGGGAGAATGCCTGTGCACCAGAGCACCCCAGGGGATGACAAGATCCAACGGCCACAAACCCCTGCAGAACCATTTCAGACTGGACATAAGGAAAAGCTTCTGTCTGAGCCCCCAAGGCCTGGAACAGACTCCCTGCAGAGGCGGTGCAAGCACCTACTCTGGACACTTTCAAAAAATATTTGGACATTTATCTTGCTGGGATCCTTTGACCTCAGCTGACTTCCTGCCCCTTGGGCAGGGGGCTGGACCCAACGATCTTAGGAGGTTCCTTCCAGCCCTAATGTCTATGAAATCTGTGAAAAGCCGTATCTGATTGAAAAGCATGTGTTGGGGAGGAAAATGCAAGCAGAGATGCACCTGAACAATGCATAGACGTGAAGGACTGAGAAATGGGTGCTCTAGCTGGTATTTTCTTTGAAACTTGTGGAATTTCAGGAAATTCCCATGGCAGTTGAGAGCAAGTTTCACCACTAACTTGCTTTATTTCTGTGTAGAGTGGAAGGAAACCTTGCTGGGTGGCAAGTTACAATATGGCGATTCATACCAGCGGAAAGAAGAAAAACATATTAGTGTCTTCGTCTTTAAGGGCACCTATACACATGCAGCAAGGTAATTACGGTGTGGCAGACCAGACTTGATAAATCGAGTCTGCTGGAGCTTGGTAATTACTGTGCTCCAGCAGACTCCAGCATCTCATGTACCAGTGCCACCATGCTGAAAAGTGGCAGCAGGGGTGCTTTAACAAGCTCGTTTGCAGCAAAACGACAAACGGTAGGGAGGAGGCGGGTGCTTTGAAAGAAGGCAAGAGGAGAGAAATTGGTGGAAATTCTTTGGGGCATTGAAAGCTTTTCCTTTCCGAAAGGAAAGGAAAGGGAAATTATGACACAATGATCTGGCAGTTCTGTTTTAAAAAATAGTCTTACAACCAGGGCTGGATGCCATCAGAATTTAAAATAATTTCTTGAAATAGGAGAAGAGTAGCATTTGCATTTAAATGCTTGGCTGCCAACCTGCTCTTGTGGTTTTTGGTCCCAGGTTGGATCTGAAGTCAGAAGGGGATGGTGTTATCAGGCTTGGCTTGAAAGCAATGCTGCTGACACCTTGAAAAAATACACATTCTTATAGGATGGTAAAAGTCCTGTAGGGACAGTAGCTGCCATGGGGCTCTACCATTCAAGATCTCCAGGGCCAAAATTCTTACACATGAATAACTTGAGAGACTGTGGCACCATTGAATCCAAGCCCTGCCACCAGGTCCTTGATACACTAAATGCTAGTCTTAGACATGACTTTGCTCTGAGTCCAAATAGCTTCCTCAGCCTAGCTGTTTCTAACAAATCTACCTG
>NW_017728996.1:25333884-25336832 GCF_001723915.1 Gavialis gangeticus | reverse complement strand
TCTTACACATGAATAACTTGAGAGACTGTGGCACCATTGAATCCAAGCCCTGCCACCAGGTCCTTGATACACTAAATGCTAGTCTTAGACATGACTTTGCTCTGAGTCCAAATAGCTTCCTCAGCCTAGCTGTTTCTAACAAATCTACCTGTCTGGTGTATGTTCAGAGTTTTGCCACTTCCACATACTTTCAGTAAATTAGCCACTAGATGGCACTTAAAGTTTGCTTTTCTCTGCTTAGGGTGTGCAAGGCTTTTTTTTTTTCTTCTGAAGGGATATTTTTTCAAAGATCTGTTCATCTATAATTAAGAGTTGATGACTCCCAGTGGGACTATGTTGGCAGAAAGCAAGATGCAGTAATATTTGAGTGAAAGCAGGCAAAAAGTATAACCATTAAAAGGGGAACAATGACTATAATTTAAATAAGATTTGGGTGGTTGCAGTGTTTGCATAATCCCTCCTGGCATGCAAGAGCAGTAGAGAAGCCTGTGGCTTTGCTCTCCTGCTGTGTTTCAACAAAAATGGAAAATTGTAATGAATAGCAACTTTTTTCCTATCTTTCATATTCTCTCTTGTCCCTCAACCCCCTCCTCCTTCAGTGGAATGCAGTTTACTTAATGACTGCATTGTAATGAAGCTAGTTTTCAGCTTGTTAAACTCTCTGTTGAGCTCTCCAATTCTTCTGTCTTTTGCTGACAGTTTTGAACATAAATGTTAAAAATGTATGACACTTGTTAACGCAAATACAGATGACATATGATAACATGGCAAAATTACAGGTATATTTATTGAGGTTCTCCAGTTTCTGGGTTGGCTGGAACTCCTTAATAGTTCAGACAGGTACTTTTTTCTTTTCTTTCCTTTCTTTTTTTTTTTTTGATCTGTTATTGTACTTTGGCTTTAAGATGGTTAAATAAGTTTCAGTATTAAGCAAACTTCTGTGACCCTGCCTATTTCCTGTCCTGTCAAACCTTTCCTTGTAAGAATAACAGTGTCCTTTTATTTGGTAGAGTGCAGCATGATGTTTTTGGCAGCCCCTACATTTTTGACTTGCATAAATTTGTGACCTCAAGTGCAAGAAAAGTGAATGCTTGCTTCAATGCCTCATGGTTTCTGCCTAAACAGAAGTGTCCACATTTCTAACCATTCCTCTTTCTGAAAAATTATAAGTACAATTATTCCACCTGATTGCACTTCCATAGGAAAGAATCAGAAGTAGAAATGGGATAATTTTGCTACTAGTTATATATCCAGAGATTTGGTATCTTAGGTAAAACAGGCTATCTTTAATTCTATAGCAGGCACAAATGGCATTTGCCTCACTTGAAACTTTCTGGCAACCTCTTCCTTGAGCAGGATCTGATTCTGCAGGTCTGGTACTCCTGATGGGTAAAGGGCTATGTTACTACAGGTTTCAGGATTGAATCCTAATTCTAACCTGAACAAATGCAGTTTCTTTACTCTGAAACAGCTCTTTCATTAATTCTGTGGTCTTTACAAATGCAGATTTTTTTCCCTTGCTCTATTACAACATGCCTCGGTGATGAAACCACCACCCATTTTGCCCAACAAGCAGCCAGTCCTGAAGATTTGACAGACAGATTCAGTAACCCAAGATCCTTCAGAAAAAACAGTAATTGCTGAATTTTAACTGTTTAAACATCAAAAAAGTACGAGCTGTATATGCACCTGTTTTCCCCATTTATTTTTGATGACTTCTCAGGGATGTTACAACATTGTAATTATGTCTAATAATGGATTTTGTACTTAAATGTAGGATTTCTTGTGTGCCATAATGTTGTTTATGGCCCTGTTAACAAATGAAGCTGAACTGCTTGAACTGAACCAGCTATTTATCTTGATTACAGTACATTCTTTTTAAAAAGAAAGGAAGGAAATCAAACAGTCATGAAAGTAGCAACTTGGGCCGGATTCTTTTAACATGAGTATTTTGTGGTTTACAGATTCCTACCCAGTCAGAAAGGTTGTCTGCAAGTGTCCAAGACAAAATAACCATGTGACCGAGTTGGAAGTAAACCTCTCCTTTCCAAGCAAGCAAGCTGATTTTGTACGCCAGGTTTAGGGAACAAGGCAGTACACAATATACCATGCATTTCTGCTAATGCACCTTAATCCTGACCACAAACTCTATGCTTATGCCAATGCATAATTGTGCCAGATTGTATGGTGGTCTTTTATAGATTCCATGAAGGATATAGATTGTTATTCTTAGGGAAGAATATTATACAGGCTTTCACAATAAACAAGTATGAAGAACCTGCTACACTCTACCTATACAAGGGCCACTGATAATATGCCAAGCTGCAGGTGATGCCACTACTACACACACCATTAAGATGATAGAAGAAGCATTTCCCCCTCCCTTTGGTTTATATGTAGAAGGGTCAACCAAGTTGACAGTAGAAAAAGAAGAGTAGGAACAGCAGAAAGAAGGGGAGAAGGGTATCTGATTTTAGCTGGAATCCTTATCGTATTTTCAGCCTGTAAACAAGGCACCTCCCACTATAAGAAAAGTTAAGGAGTAGAGGTGCACTGATACATCGGTCTGATACTGGATTGTCACCGATATACAGAAAATTGACTATATTGGAAATCGGCCTGATGTGGCCAATAATTTGGCTGATAGATGCCCGTGCGTGCATGCAGCCACAGCGTAGCATGCAGGCAGAGAGGAGCACAGCTCAACAACATGGAGCTACATGCAGCTGGGAAGTCTGTTGTGGTGGACAGGGAGGGGAGAGGGAAGGGGTGTGGGGTGCAGATCAACACCCCCCTGTGGAGAGGGAGGGAGTGGGGCTGGGGTAGGCGCTGCCCAGCTGGGGTGGGACAGGGATAGGATGGAGCCGTGGCTTGTTTTGGGGGGGCACGGGGAGGGGGAGTGGCTCCTGCACGCACCCTGCTTTTAGAGGGGACAAAGGAAAGAATAG
>NW_017728996.1:25331597-25333838 GCF_001723915.1 Gavialis gangeticus | reverse complement strand
AGGGCCTGTACTGGTGTGTGTGGGGGGGGGGCTGAACAGCACTGTGCTCAGGGCTGGCAGTGGCTGTAGCCACCCCAAATTCTGTTGCAATCCCCCCAACCCCCCTCCCAGCACTGCTGCTGCCTGCCCCAAGTGCAGTGGAGCCCAGCCTCTCCCCGCCTCCCCTGCTGGGAAGATCCCAGCACAACCCTCAGCCCCAGCCCACAGCTGCAGCCTACCCCACCTGGCCCTGTGCAGATCCGGGGCACACCCCGACCCCCATGCCCTCCCAGGGTGTGTGTGACAGCAGGAGCTGCTTCCCTTCCCCGTGCCCTCCGAATGAGCCACAGCTCTGTCCTGCACCTGCCCCACTAAATGAAATTATAGTCATGGGCCCAGCTATTTAGAGTTCACAACCTTTTCTTGACAGAAGGAAGTGGGGCCCTCATGTCTGGGTCTGTTTTATGTCCTAGAGAGTTTTTTGGTCTTAGTCCCATTCACATATTCAAAACCAAAACCCCTTTACTTGCCTAAGGGGTTATGTAGTAAGTAAGAGAGCTGCTGAGTCACCCCCATTACTATCTACTTTTTTTTTTAATCATCCCATAGGACTAAAAAGAACAATTTGCCCTTCCCACAAACACCAGGTTCATCTTGTTCTCATTTCTCTTAGTATTTACTGAAACCTTCCTTTTCCTTTGTAAGGGAAATGCGGAAGACAGCTTAAAAATATTCTGTACAAAATTTGCAACTAGAAAGGCACTTTCTGCAGAAAGTTTTTGGAAATTCAAGATTTGCCAAATTTTTAACTACCGTCCAGAAACAAGACACATCTGTTTAAACATTAGCTTTTTCTAGCAATTACGGGTTTTATTATGCCATTTTTTGAACCCAGCGTCGGCTGCTCCATATTTAGCATCTATGGCAGTTGACATTGGGAGGTACTTTCTCTCCTGTTCCATCTACCCAGACCAGAACTCTCTGAGTATGATGAGGGATAGCATAGAGTCTATAGCAGTGTTTTTCAACCCTTTTTTCATTTGTGGACACCTAAAACATTTCAAATGGAGGTGCAGACTGCTTTAGAAATTCCAAATGGCGGCGCAGACCCCTTTGAATTGTTAGTGTGAGTATTCACGTACTTTTGATTTATCAGTCATCTTTTCTGATCTAGCCTGCTCTTGAAAATTTTTAAGGATAGCGATTCCACAGCAATTCTAGGCAGCCCTTTCCAATATCTGACCCTCATAGTTAGAAAGTTCCTCATAAACTCCAACCTAAATTTCTACTGCTGTACCTTGAGGCCATTACTCCTAGCTCTATGCCCTACAGCTTTTCTGTGGCTATAGGGACAGCCCTTCAGGTATTTGAAAACTTATCAAATCCCCGCCTTAGTCTTCTCTGGACTCAGTAACCTTAGTTCTTTCAGCCTTTTCTCATAAGTCTTGCCTTCCAGGCCCCTAATTATTTTTTGTTGCTCTGCACTGGACTCTGCAAACTGTCCATATCCTCCTTGAAGTACTAAAATGGACTCTAGGATTAATGACATTTTTTCTAAGCCAGTTTCATATTCACCACAGGTGAACAGATTTTTGAAGTCTATTCCTATGTGCATGATTGCCAATTAGATTTTTACTTTTTAATTGTGGCTTTTCAGTTGGTAAAGGCTCACATGAAAAGTATTTATGACTTACAGTACTGACAATTGGCCTCCTTATGTATGTACGTATGATGCCCTACTGCTTAATTTTGGCTTTCAAATGTTAAGAATTCATCTACAAGGAAATACTTGTAGTTTGAGGGCAAGCAAACAATTAGTGAGATCACGTTTGTTTTCCTTTCTTGTTACTTTGTTTATAATTTCAGTTACCTCATTTTTAAAAATTCCACGTACCATACCTGTTACCAAAATTGCTTGAAAAGCAAACTATTCAGGGAAGCAGCTCAGGATAAAAACACGAACAGGTATGAAATGACGATGAACACAAAACAATAGAAGCTACTGATGTAACTGGGTTGCAAGAAAGTAAGGAGTAGGGCTGTGCAAAGCTTCGGGTGGTGATTTGATTCAGAGGAGATTCAGCCCGATTTGGTGGCTGAATCTCCAAATCCAAATTGAATCAGGGGACCAATTAAAAGGTCTGAATTGATTCAAAACTCTCTAAATCTTTGGAAAAGATTTGGAGAGCTTTGATGATTCGGGCAGTCCCCGGTGGCTGCAGCAGGGAACTGCAGCTGACTCTGAGCTGGTAAGTACTAGGG
>NW_017728996.1:25331226-25331541 GCF_001723915.1 Gavialis gangeticus | reverse complement strand
AAAAAAAAAAAACACGAAAAGCCCCAGAACTCACTGCTCCTGCAGCAGCCTTGGGGCTTCAGGACCTCGTGCAGAGCCCCCAGGTAGCAGGGGGCAGCAGGGATCGGCCCCCACTGGCAGCAGCAGCAAGTCTGGGGGGGTTTTCAGGTTTTTTCTTAAAGGCCCAGAGCTGGCCCAGGCAGGGCACCAATAGTGGGGCTGGGACAGTGGAGGGGGGGGCGCGTCAGGGGGCTCATGGAGAGCCCTCCATGCAGCATGGGGCAGTGAGGGGCAGCAGAGATGCCCCACCCCCCCGGCCCCGCAGCACCCAGTGAA
>NW_017728996.1:25328477-25331118 GCF_001723915.1 Gavialis gangeticus | reverse complement strand
CCGGCCCCGCAGCACCCAGTGAATCAGGGCTTTTTTTTTTTTTAAACAAGTGCCAGGAGCTGGGGCAGCCATTGGGGGGGGCGGGGGGATGGGCCTGGCCTGGCCAATTTGGAGATTTGGCTGAATCTATTTGGGACAGCGATTCAAATCACTGAATTGAATCACTGTCCCCTGTATCGGCTGAATCCAAATCCGAAGCGAATACTAGCCGCTTCGCACAGGCCTAGTAAGAAGGTCCCTGGATGCTGTTGCTAGAAATATTAAGATGACAAAAAAATTGAGGGAAAGTTAAAGAGTTTTAATTTAAAACATGTCTGAGCAAACCTGCATGAGGCTTTGGGCTCCAGTTAAGATGTTGTTTTCCATTATAAAGTATACTAAACACAGGATCCACTTTGCATGTTAAACTAATATTTTTAATCAAAATTTGTCTCTTTTGGATTATATCATCATTGAGGTATAAAATAAACTCCACTAAATTTTTTGCTAGTAAAGCTTTATTTCAACAAAAATGCTCCAATGTAAAGGAAGTCCAAATCCACAGAACTGGGTAGGCCTGCTATTATTAGAACCGAGCTCTTGGACGGCAGCACATGCACCCATAGCTGCAGGGTAATGAAATCAATGTGATGAATTTCTGTAAAACTAGAACTGGTTGACTGCAGCAGTGCTGTTTATTATGACAGTAACTTGGTCTTACAGAGCCATAAAATCTAACAGGCCCTCGTAATATGGTTTCTATTAATTTTGAATTGCTCCACTGCAGTGACTATACGCTTAGACAAGAATTAGATGTACAATGCAACCTAATTATAACAAACTCCAATTTTTAACACTCCCAGCCACAGATTTTTTCATTATTATGATACTGCAAAATCTGTATCAGAGTAAACACCCTCTTTAATGAACTTTTTCCCTAGTCCCATGGGGGTTCATTATAATAAGGTACTGTACTTAAAACATTCAAAGTACATGTGTAAATGGTGCCCTTTAATAGCACACTTCTTTCCTACAAAATCCTATGGTCTGCCCACAAAATCCTATGGTCTGCATCTCGTAATCACTATGTTAGACTTCATCAGACTCTTATCTGTTAGTGTGCCAGGTATCTCTGAGACTAGACAGCATTAACAGAATCTGTCAAAAGCCTTGAATAGCCATGTTGTAGATTCCCATAAAACACCCATTTCTGATAAACAGAAGAGGACAGAAATAACCTCTTCAGCTTCAGTTGGGCTGGTGGAAAGGAAAAATCCCCTACAAACTAGGTGCACACATTATCATAGGAATTACAAAAGATTATTGGAAACAAGAAAAATTAACCCTCATTTAGTTTTCCAGAAGGGAAATGACAACCCTTTCCCCTGAGCCTTCCTTATAGGAACTTGGATACATCTTCAAGTCTTAGCCTTTATGAAATTCAGCTATATTAGTCTCACTGGCCTGAGTGTTTCTCTTATTAGAGTTTTCTGTCATCTGGTGATATTGCTGGGAGTTGCCATCATCTAGCCAGGTCTGATCCTAGTTCACCTTGAGGCCAATGTGAACACTAAAGAAATAATTGTACCCCTGTTCTCAATGAAAGGTTGGGAGCTGTTCTCCTGTAGTCTGACCTTGTTCAGTGCCAGCAGTCTGTGCCAATTGTTCCATACCCTAGCTTACAAAGACATCTCTTCATTCATAAGTATAAGCTGCTTTGATAGGACCACTGCTGAGGAGGTGGCCCAAGGTGCTCAGTGGGCAAGTTGATTCCTGCCTCATTAACTGCATCAAACCAGCAGCAACAACAACTACCCCACCTCTTAAAAAGGGTTATCATTGAAGGGCAAAAGGTATGAGGTAAGTCCCCACAATCTGCATGTTAAGAGATACACAGAGTTTTAATGCTTAAGAATTTTAATGCTTGTGGAGCCTTACCTCAGTCATTGTGCACCTCCAGCATGCAGCTGAGACAAGCACGTAATATTAATTCTGGCCTTCAATCACAATTTAAAACCAGAGTCTTTAATTTTTATAGTGACTACCTGTCTAAAATAATCAATGGGTGACAAAGATAAATCAGTACCAGTTATCAGAATACTAAAAGGTGATACTCATCGAGGACTAGCTCCTTTTCAACTTCATAGAATCAAAGAAGTTGGGTCGGAAGGGACCTTACAGATCTTCAAGTCTGACCCCCTGCCAGGGCAGGAGAAAAAACTGGGCTCAAATGATCACAGCTAGGTAGGCATCAAGCCTCCTCTTAAAGACCCCCAGGAAGTTGGTTCCAGATCCTGGCCACCCTAACTGAAGTAGTTCTTACGGATGTCTAATCTAAACCTACTCTCCAACAACTTGTGGCCGTTATTCCTTGTTATGCCAGGGAGCGCTAGGGGAAATAAGGTCTCTCCCAAACCCTTCTGGTCCCCCCTAGTGAGTTTATAGACGGTCACCAGGTCCCCCCTCAGCCTTCTCTTGTGAAGGCTGAACAGGTTCAGGTCCCCCAGTCTCTCATTGTAGGGTCTGCCCTGTAGTCTCCGGATCATGTGGGCGGCCCTCCTCTGGACCCTCTCAGTGTTGTCCACATCTCTCCTGAAGTAGGGTGCACAGAACTGGACACAGTACTCCAGCTGTGGCCTGACCAGTGTTGCATAGAGGGGGA
>NW_017728996.1:25324023-25327725 GCF_001723915.1 Gavialis gangeticus | reverse complement strand
ACTCCAAGATCCCTTTCTGCTTCCGTGCTCTTAAGAAGGGAGTTTTCCATCTTATAAGTGTGCTGCTGGTTACTACTGCCCAAGTGCAGCACCCTGCACTTGTCAGTGTTGAAGCGCATCCTGTTTTTGCTAGCCCACCCCTGTAACCTATCCAAGTCTTGCTGCAGTCTTTCCCTCCCTACTAGCGTGCTCACCTCACCCCAAATTTTGGTATCATCAGTGAATTTAAACGGTGCTTTTCACCCCATTGTCCAAATTGCTGATAAAGAGATTGAACAGCTGATAAAGAGATTGAACAGATTGAAAATGAAACAGATTAAGATTGAAAATGTAACTTCTTACATTTTGATTTTTACTTATTTATACATTTGAGTTATTCACAAGTCTAAAAAGAGTTTGTTTATTTTAGTATTATTTGTATAGACTTCATAGACATTAGGGCTGGAAGGGACCTCAGAAGATCATCAAGTCCAGCCCCCTGGACAGGAAGTCAGCTGGGGTCAAAGGATCCCAGGAAGATAAATGTCCAAATGTCTCCTAAAGGAGTCCAGAGTAGGTGCTTGCACCACCTCTGGCGGCAATCTGTTCCAGGCCTTGGGGGCTTGGACATTAAAGAAGTTCTTCCTTATGTCCAGCCTTAAACGGTCTTGGAGGAGTTTGTGACCGTTTGACCTTGTCATCCCTTGGGGCGCTCTGGTGAACAGGCATTCTCCTAGATCCTGATGTACACCCCTTATATACTTATAGGCAGCTACCAGGTCCCCCCCGAGCCTGCGCTTTTCCAGGCTGAAGAGTCCCATGGTTTTCAGCTTCTCATCGTAAGGCCTGTTCTCCTGCCCGCTGATCATGTGTGTCGCTCTCCTCTGTATCCTCTCAAGCTTCTCCACATCCTTTTTCAATTGTGGAGCCCAGAATTGGATGCAGTACTCCAGTTGCAACCTCACCAAGGCCGAGAACAGCGGGAGGATGACATCCTGGGATTTGCTTGAGAAGTATCTATGGATGCAACATCTATGGCTGCGACATCACATTGGTGGCTTATATTCATCTTGTGGTCAATCATGACCCCCAAGTTCCTTTTGGCCGAGGTGCTAGCAAGCGTAGCACTGCCGAACCTATAAGCATGCTGAGGGGTTTTTTTCCCCTAAGATGGAGTACCTTCCATTTTTCCGTGTTGCATGCCCTCAGGTTTTCGTTCGTCCATTTTCTGAGCCTGTCTAGGTGGGCCTGGATCACCATCCTGTCCTCAGGTGTGGATGCTTTACCCCGGAGTTTTGTGTCATCGGCAAATTTGGCCAGTCTGCTTCTGATACCAATGTCCACATCATTGATAAAGATGTTAAAGAGTACAGGCCCAAGGACAGAGCCTTGGGGGGCCCCACTGGTCACAGCGCACCACAATAATTTACTTCCATCGACTACCATTCTCTGGGTCCAACCTTGGAGCCAATTCCCCAGCCATCGGACTGTGATGTAGCCGAGTCCACAGTTGGCCAATTTTTCCATGAGATGATCATGGGACACTAGATCAAAGGCTTTTTTTAAATCAAGATATATGACGTCAATCTCTTCTCCCTTGTCCAGGTGATCTATCACCTGGTCATAGAAGGAGATGAAATTGGTCAGGCAAGACCTACCCACAACACACCCGTGCTGGCTATCCTTCAGGATGCTACCATCAGCCAGTTTGTCAAGAATGGTCTCTTCAATAATTTTTTCCAAAATCTTCCCCGGGATAGAGGTCAGGCTGATAGGCCTATAGTTCCTCAGATTTACTTTTCTCCCTTTCTTGAAGATAGGCACCACATTGGCCTTCTTCCAATCTTCAGGTACTTTTTCTGAGCACCATATGCTCTCCATCCACATCAGTGGCTGAGCTATGATGCCTGCCAGCTCCTTAAGTACCCTGGGATGTAAGCTGTCCGGGCCAGCTGACTTGTAGGTGTCCAGCCTCTCAAGGTGCTCCTTCACATGGTCTACACTGATGAAAGGTAATAATTCTCCCTCACCCTGGCCATCCCGTACTGTATTGAGCAGGGCCATTCCTTGGGATTGGTGAAAAACTGATGCAAAATACTCATTAAGCAGGTTGGCTTTTTCCTGGGTGTTGGTTGTCAGTTGTCCCATTTGGTTTAGCAGGGGTCCAATGTTACCCTGGTTTTTCCTCTGGCTCCCCACATTACAGGGGAAAGTATTTCTTTGTCTTCTCTCAAAAATTGCTGATCCATATTCATTCAGATTCCCCACGCACAACCTAGTGTCCTCTTTCCAGGCACTAGATAGGGAATTTTGCAGTGCAAAAAATGTTTCAGATTGTTCGGAGTGAAAGCAAGCATTCTGGGGTTAGAATGGAAACACTTGGGAGCCCTAAATCAAGAGCTGTCAGGAGCGCTCCATCCATCAATTTAGTTGTCCTAAAAGATGGACATTTCATTATAAACATCTCTTCAGTAAACATCTGTTAAGTGTTTTTATTCACCTCAAAAAACATGCTGGAGTGATTATTTTTCAAGGGGTTTCTGGGACATCATATCAATAATTGCCAAAGAACTTTGGCGCAGTTAAACAGAGTTAGAGTCAGGCATACAGTGGAAAGGATAGTTAGGGCAAAGTCTGAACTGTAGCCAAATGATATGCAATTGTTTAGGGGTTTACGTACTCCTCACTACTGGAAGATGACAAAATATGTCTAAGGAATAATTACTGAAAGAGACAGCTGTGGGGTGGGACACAGTGTTGGCCTCATATGATCCAAATACAAAATATAAACTACTTGAGATATATATGGTTAAATCTGAGATAGTTGTGGCTAAACTGCATCTCAAATTTAACCATATCTCTCTCAAATATATATGATTGCATTTGAGATACAGTTTCTGTTTTGTACTTAGGCTAAACTCTGCCTTTCACTCACTCGTGACATGTCTTCTCTCCTTCAGAAGAAAGCAGCTTCCTTTAGAATCCTCTCATTATTTCACAGAATCAAAGTTTTTCCTAGTGGTGACAGCTAGGAGGACTCTACCATAAATGCTCAAAGGAAGTTGTGGAAACCCCTTTGGCTTGGTGCATATTAACTTAGAGCAGACAAAGAAGAAGAAATGTGTTGCAAGGAACAGTCCTGCATTGGCAGGGGAGTTAAGCAGATGATTTAACAGGTCTTTTCCATCTATAATTTGATTCTAGGATTTTCATACCTGAAGGCCCTGTTGCCATCAACAGTTTGTTGCCTTACTGGAAACCTCAGTAAAGTCTGTTTTGTGAACAGTGCAAAGTTAACATCACAGAACGAGTAACTTCAGGATGAGCTGACGGGTAACAGAGTGCCAGTCCTTTCCTAACACATGACAACTGTGAACAAGCCCAGACTGCTCCACTTGCACACTAAGCCCCTTGGATCAGGAATCAGGATTTTCTGAAATGCACTCTTTACCAAAAAAGTAACCACTCACACAGCAGTTTCTTTCAGTAGGCAGGCAGTCCTAGACTTACAACATTTCAAGTTACATTTCACACTTACAACATTTCTAAATTGACACCCTGTTTCAACTTTCTGACGTCAGATTTGACTTTACAACGCTTGATCTGATGTGACACCATACCAGCGAACAAGTCACTGTGTCACCCATCTCCCTGGAGAACATCTGTCCAAACTTCCTTGGACACTTTCTTTAAGAAAGCAGACAAGACTCCAGAAAAAACTGC
>NW_017728996.1:25306588-25319023 GCF_001723915.1 Gavialis gangeticus | reverse complement strand
CTGTATTGCGTAGGTAAATAGAAAAGAAAGAATTACCTCAGATGGAAAATGCAGTGCACAAGGGCAGAATATACTGGTTATTTCAGATGCTGTGGCGGGACCTTCCCTTCAGAGGTGGGTCTAAACCCCCTCAAGAGCATCTTCTCTCTTCGAGGAGGCAGGAATTCACCTAGAAATTACTCCTGGATCCACAACAGTCAGTCCCTCTGCTACTGATTGAGGGTGTTAGTTTTCACATGCAGTGTGGTGTGGGCACACAAGGGCCATGGTTTCACTGCTCCCTGAGCCTATAGCCAGGCTTGTAATCAGCTTTTTAGCCTATTAGGTCTCTGCTGCAGCTCACACCATTGTAGTTCTGTCTCCAAGGACTGGAGAACACACAGCCAAAGTACAGGCAGGATTTCCTCTCATCCCTTCAGACAACTGGAGTTTGCAGAGACTGGTTCCTCCCATTTTCTTTACCCACTATTCGGGGCTATGAGGACAGAACTAACTTTCATAACCCAGCTGTTGGTCTGTAGAGTAGGCCCACAGCTGCAAGGTTACCTTTCCATAACATGCCTCCTCTAACCTGTGTCCCTTGGAGTGTCTAGATGAGGCACAGCTGCAAAGCCAGACATGCAGCTCGTTGGCCAAAGATGGTGCACTGAGTTTTTGGACGTGGGTGGTCCGTGGCCATCTGTAATTCTGTTTCAGGCAACCAGCCTGTAGAGGCCACATGCAATGCTCAGATTTGATGGGCAGCCTCCACTCTGAGCTAAACAGAGCATTGCCTCATGGGAACACAAGTCACTAAGGCTAAATCTCTGTTCTTGATGAGGGTGACTACATATGTTCTCTTTTATGTGAAACAAACCACTATTTGGTTAAGCCAATGACATAGCGTTCAATTGGGCAACATTCAGTATCCCTGGTTTCATCAACTGACTAGTCAGAGTCCCGTTATTGCTTAATACACCATAAAATAAAGCTTTAAGAGACTTGGCTCTGTGCGATACTTGTTTGACCCAACAGTCTTGGACACAGACCTATATTTCTTGTGTACAAGTAATTTGAAATGGATCCAATTAACTTATGGATGTGAGCATTAAATTAAAGCTATGTACTCTTACATAAAAGTCAAAAGGTAGTGAGAAGGAAGGTGAACATTTAAAATGTACATATTTTCTAATAGGAAATTAACCTTTGGGAGATTTCCTAGACTTTAGGGCTGAAAGGGACCTCACAAGATCATCGGGTCCAACCCCTGCCCAAGGGGCAGGAAGTCAGCTGGGGTCAAATGATGAGGCTTTCCAATGTATCACAGTGCTTCTTTAGCTTTTGGATTACATTTTATGAAAAGATATAGCTGTCTTTTGGATTTCAAAAAAAGAAACAGCACTGTGTGGCTTAGAAGATTTATCATTTATATCTATTCCAAACCTTTCAGCCTGATGCAAAATGGAGGAGGCTTCTTTAAATATGATGGCCCTGAGAAACATTCAGCCCAGACCTGCATCCTTTATCATCGTATAGAAGTCATGAGGTGGCACAAATCCATTAGATGGCAATTACAAGAAAGATTTTTTTTTTTTTATATTCAAATGACCCAGTTAGAACTTATTGCTCTTATAACTTCAGTGAGTTCTGTACTAGCCGATTGCAACCCAATTTTTCTCTAAATTAGTAGCATAGGTGAAATCACTACAAGACAGCTTAACAGACTATTAAGACTTCAAACTCTTAGGTTAGCAGAGTGGGTACTAGTGATTTTCAAAAAAAGGCCTGCATGAAAACCTAACTCCACTGAAGTGGGACAGGATGCCACTCTTAAGCAAAGGCCCCAGTTTTGCTTTAGTTGAAATCACTAGGAGTACAGGCAGTCCTCTGACTTACAACACAATTGGTTCCTGAAAACCACATTTTAAGTCGAAACAGTGTCACTCGGAACCAATTTTCTCATAAGAAACAATTATAAATGGAGGATTGGTTCCTGAACCAAGGCCCGATACCCTATTTTCAACAAAAATAAACAGAATTTTGTACTTGATCAATTATAGATGAGTAATATAGCTACATTAATATATTTATATTGTAAATAGCAACCATATTGATTTGGAATGACTTCTTTGAGGTGACTTTACTGGACTTTTTGAAGGGCTCTTGGTTGGACTTTTTGAAGGGCTCTTGGCTGGAGTCTTCTCAGGAGTTTTGGCTGCAGGTTTTTCTGGAGTCTTGTCTGCTTTCTTAAAGTGTCCAAGGAAGTTTGGACAGATGTTCTCCAGAGAGATGAGCAACGCAGCAAACTAGTTCACTGGCATAACATTGCATCGGATCAAGCATTGTAAAATTGAAATGGTGTCAATTTAGAAACATAATTGCAAAACGTTGCAACTTGAAATGCTGTAAGTCCAGGACTGCCTGTATTGCCATTGATTTCAGTGGAAGCAGAATTTGACCATGATGTGGGTCTGTAGATCAGTCTAGTAAGAGTCTAGGCAGTAAATCCTGCAATTATTATTTAGGCAAAATTCCCATTGAAACTTTTCAATTTTATCTGAGCAAGAACTTCATTACTAAGCCCTTAGTAGCAGGTATAGGACCTTGGAACAAGTGTCCTTTTACTGCTTCCTCCAGCAAGATATACTGAGGCTAAGATTTTGCAAATCATGTTTCTCAACATCCATGTCATGGACTAAGTAGGTGCTAGTCATTTACACTGGTATTAAGTGGAGTTGCTATACCTTATGTTAGGACTTGCCTCTTTCACTCACTCAACCCCATGACTCCCCAGTTGGCTCCCCTCAACAGAGAAATAATTAGTCCTTTACCTAAACAATATTCTCCCCCAATTCTATGCAAAGAGTACAACCGCAGAGGAAGTGCATTTGAATCATACAGATACACTATATCAATACAAGCTGTGGAAACAGGTACTAGCATCTGCATAACTGGTTGTGTGACCTGAAATGATGATGAGCCAGAAGGTTGTGCAGGGAGCCTGAGTCTGATGTAGATGTGCCTATGTTTGTTTATCCCACTGAAACATTGCTGGCACCCGATGTCCCAGGGAAAATGCTGGAGACAATCTCATCACAGCTTGTTCTCTGGACTGAGCCCTTTACATGGATGACACGCCCTAGTAGTGCTGGGTCTCAGCTTGGGAACCTCAGTCTGTTCCAGAAACCAGAGTTCCCACATAACTACATAATGTGCTGCTATCGTATTACTGGGCTAGCCACAAATTGACTAATGTAATGCTCACTAAGACTGGTGAGGTTGTAGCATGAGTATTTAATTTCCAGGGGAGAATGATTTGTTCTTTAGTGTTGCAGTATTTTACCTATCAGCACACACACAAATATTAAGCCCCTGTCAAACAAATGGTCTGACAGTCACGTACAATAAAAAACATAAGGCAATTCACAGTAAAGGTTTCCAGTGCCTTTATCTTGGCCTGTTGTTCCTAGACATTATGGCACTCTGAAGTCAGTTGGGGATGTTATATACCATCTGTGTAGCTGTAGCTGGGAAGAATAGATCAAGGTAAGGGTAGCATGTAAGACTATACCTTGAACAGCTATGTTTACAGCACTGGCAGAACATTAAATTAATCTCAAGTATTGTTCCAGTTCAATCTTTGTTTTCTACACGGAAACAGAGGCTGACCAGGTGCACATATAATAAGCACAACTTCTCATAGTCTTTGCTAAAGGCAGCCTTATGAACCTCTCCTCCTTAACTGAGAGGTTTCATATTGATTCTACTGAACCCAGGTTTCAAATCATTATAGCTCTTGTTCACTTCTAGTAGTTTCTGAGCCATCTGCCTAGCAACTATACTACAAATATAAGAGTCTTATCCTAGCTCCCTCTGGTTGCATCAGCTGCTCAGGTGTGGAAACAGCAGAGCCCACTTACCTTTATTCTTGAAATCTTGAACAGATGAACAGCATCCCTCCTGGAGTCAGCTCCATGATGGCTGCAGATTTCCATAGTGCATTCTTCCGTAGCCTCAATCTACTCGTACAAACCATGCAGAACTTATTCTATTCCATATAGTCCAGTTAAGTAGTTAGAGCAAACTCATGCAACCTATGTTCCCTTACAGAAAGCCACCTGCTCCACTTATGGTTACTATTCTCTGTGCCAACTTTCTTTCTCTATTACTGGTTTTTCTTTTTCCAAAGGGTTTCCCAAACTAAACTCTTAAATATTATCTGAGGAGGGCTCATTACTGACAATTCTTATTTATGGCTTAGTGTATTCTATTTAAGTTGTGCCATCCCAGCAGGCCTTGCATATGATTTAATTTGCATATTCGTTCACACAGGATTCAGGGTTCCCAACTATTACATTCACTATATTATTAAGCTCCAAAGGCTCCCACATTTGTTGTATTTATCTAATGTACAGTAGCAACTTATTTTGGGAATGAACTGCAAGATAAATATGGGAGTGTTCAAGAAAAAGAACCGTCTCATTTTTAAACAAAGGCAAGAGTGATCTTTCTAACATCCTTAGAGCCCTTTTGTGCAGGAGTGAATGGAGCATGTGGTGGCACCCTCACACGCACTGACATTTGGTCCTCAGTTCTCCAAATCAGGCCACTAGATGTGGGCAGTGTGTGCTGCTCAGTGGGGTTATGGTATATTTCCACAATACTTTCCCCAACTACCTATAGACTGCAGTTACCAGCAAGATTCATTTTATATGGGTGTCCAAAATATAATATTATTTAAATAGGATTTAAAACATTAAACGTAGTTGAAATATATTTGCAGGAATCGGAGTGAAAGAGACATAGAGATAATTGATGAAGTTCCACTGCAAACCCAAAAAGGTGCGTTGTCCAATTACTGCATTTCCTCAAATGTAAGATGCACCCCCCCAGTATTAGAGTCTATATATGGAAAATGTATAATTTGTTAAAATTTTCCACATATAGTATCTAATTATTGGAGGTTTGCCTTGAATGTGTTCCCCTCCCACTGCTACAGAAGGGGAAAATATTTGGGAGGTCAGGTGGCCACGTTGCCCTCTTCCTCTCAATTTGTTTCCCCTGCAAACCCTTCCCCCTTCTTACTGTCAGACCCTGCACTCCCTAAACAAATGGAAATGAGAAGAAATTTGAAAATGATGGCTTTGAAAAACATACCTGTAGTAATCTTTTTTCCAAGAAATTTTTTGTGTGTTCCAAGCCAAATCAATTCCAAATCCATGAGTCATTCGAGAACCGTAAATGGCCCTGCTACCGGCAAACATCCTCCACCCCCAGCTGGGGCTTTAGATGATTTCAAATAATATGGTGGGCATCCTACATGCAGACCCAAGTCCAGAAGCTTTTGGTTCAGATGCCCTTGAGTTTCACTTGCTCTCAGCCATATGGCTACAGGAGTAAGCTAGTACAAACTCCTTTTTTTAAAGAAATTGTTCATGTTCCAAGCCAAATCAGCCAAATCAAGTCCAAATCCATGACTCAGTCCAGAACCATAAGTGGCCCTACAACTGGCAAATATCCTCCACCCCCACCAGGGGCTTCAAATATTTCTAAAGTCTTTTGGCATGCATCCCACATCCAGGCCCAAGCCTAGAGGTTTGGATGCCCCCGAGTTTTGCTTGTCCTCAGCTGTATGGCTGCAGGAGCAAGCTAGGGAGGAATGAGCATTAAACCCCAACACCTCAGTGGGTAGTAAACCATACCAGAAGAACAGTTATCCCTGGGAATGCTTAAGGAAAACTACCTTCATAGACCCAGATACATGGTGCTTCCATCATACTAGTCTGAAGCTAAAAGGTTCCTGACTTATGATATAGTTTTTTGAGTTAAGCCCCAGCAGAGCCAACAGCATTTACAGCCATGGTGACCCCACAGCTTGGCACTGCTCAATATGTGTGTGTACTCCAGATGCCCGCCACAAAGGATCCACGTGCTAATTAATTCCCCACCCATGACTAGAACAGGGTGCTCATGTCGCAAGTCCTGGGAGCTTCCAAAAATTTATATGCCGATAAGACGCAGGGCAAACTGGCTTGGCTCTACCTCATGGAGAGCAGGGCCACACTAATCATATGTGACAGAGAGGGAATGACAGAGGGATTCTGGGTGAACTGTTTGGGGCCCCATTTTGTGATGTTTGTCAGACGTTTAAGACAGGTGAAGGAACAGATATAATTGCAAATGGGAAAGAAAGGTACAGCTTAACTATGGGAGTGAAGAGGAAGTCAAAATATATTCAATGTAGTGGCTTACTATTAAGGGTGTGTGAAGTGGGCCCTATTTGATTTGGATTCAAATTCAGACTGAATCAAGGACAGTAATTCGATTTGTTGATTCGGATCACTGCCCCTGATTCGATCCAAATCCAGATCTAAAGATTCAATGCTGATACGGAGAATCAGCGATTTGGACGTAGACACAGCTTTAAGAGTTTTTTCTGCATACCTCCAGGTACCAGTGTGGTTCGTGATTGCTGCCGTGCTGGTTCCACTAACAGGTCTGCTGGGGAGTGTATAGAGGGCCCCCCCCCCGAGCATCCTCAGCTAGGAGATTGGCTGCAGGGGTACCCTAGGTGCCCCCCCAGACCCAGGAGGCACCAGTCACTGAACTGGGGGGCACAGGGGACCCCCCTGCACGCTCACTGGCATACCTGGAAGTGGACTGAAAGTGCTTCTGGTCCACTTCTGGGTCTGCTGCCGAGCATGCTGGGGAGCCCCCCGTGCTTCTGTGGGACACTCCATATGCTCCAGCATCCCAGTGTTCATGAGCCGCCTGCTACCTAGAGGTATGTATAAAACACATTTAAAGGTGTGTCTATGTCCGAATCTCCGAATCTCTCTGCATCAATTTGAAGGGTTCTGATTCATAGTTTCATAGATTTAGGGTCGGAAGGGACCTAGTAGATCTTCTAGCCCAACCCCCCGCCAGGGCAGGAGAACAACAAAACCCCAAAACAAGAAACGGGACTCAAATGAGTCCAGCCAGGTAGGCATCCAGCCTCTTCTTAAAGACCCCCAGGGTAGGGGCCAGCACCACTTCCCTTGGAAGTTGGTTCCAGCTCCTAGCCGCCCTAACTGTGAAGTAGTTTTTGCGGATGTCCAATCTATACCTCCTCTCCATCAACTTGTGCCCATTACTCCTTGTTATGCCAGCGGGCGCTAGGGGAAACAGCGTCTCCCCCAAACCCTTCTGGTCCCCCCTAGTGAGTTTATAGACGGTCACCAGGTCCCCCCTCAGCCTTCTCTTGTGGAGGCTGAATAGGTTCAGGTCCCGCAGTCTCTCACTGTAGGGTCTGCCCTGTTGTCCCCGGATCATGCGGGTGGCCCTCCTCTGGACCCTCTCCATGTTGTCCACATCCCTCTTGAAATGGGGCGCACAGAACTGGACACAATACTCCAGCTGTGGCCTGACCAGCGTCACGTAGAGGGGGAGGATCACCTCCTTGGCTCTACTCGAGATGCACCTGTGGATGCACAACAAGGTCCGGTTAGCCCTGCCAACCATGACCTCGCATTGTCGGCCCATGTTCATCTTGGAGTCAATAATTCAATTCAGCAAAGATTGAAGGGTCTCCTGATTTGATTCAGATTCAGAGATTTGGCCACTGAATCGGGCCAAATCTCCACGGAATTGAATCAGGGACCAAAGCTTCGCACAGCCCTACATACTATGACTTGAAAAGACTTGGCACTGGGGAGGACTGAGTGCAATGGGCAGCACTATATAACTTATTTAAGTAGGCTACACTAACTTATCTTTGTGCCGGAGACCTGAACTGGCTCATAGCTCACTGTGCATTCCCAGTGAAGGCATGGAGGCACAGAGCAAGGTGAGAGACTAGACTCAGCTGCCCCAGGGAAAGCTGCCAAGGTGAGACCATCAACCACCTCCTGTGGCTCTGCGCCTATGCCAAGGGAGTATGGGAAAAGGTAAGCCAGCTCCTGGAGGAAGTAACAGGAGTCAAGCTGATGACAAGAGGGGCAGCACTGTATAGACACCTGACTAAACATCAGGGGTCCCAGACAACCCATTTCAACCAGTTTGTGTCATGCATCAGGAGCACTCTGTGCCAATGCTGGAACATCCTGTTGTACAGACACATTGAGCTCAAGGAAACAGATTGTGTTAAAATGTTTCTGAGTGAACTCCTACTACTGGAGATTGGTGGGAAAGGATGGAGAAAATGCAGCCAACTGAACCTGGAAAAGGTAAATGTGGCACAGGCTGTCCAAAGACTCCCAAGGAGGGGAAGTGGAAAAGGAAAATGGAGAGGACAGCGATGCAACTTGACCTGGAGACAGTGAGAAGGACAACAGGATCAGCAGCAATGGAATTGACAGTGACAGTGACAAGGACTGTGAATGTATTGAGACTGTAAACCCCAACCAGGGCTTGGACTAAGGAATGGTGATTGGATAAGGAAGAGCAACGGGTGGCTGTGCAGGGGCACTGGGAAGTGAGTGCATTTATTGTAATGGGTGCGCGGGTTTCTTAAGGTGGTTTGAGGTGTGTGATGGAAAGTTTATGATACAGGATGTATATAAGTTATATAGAAATATATTTTTCAAAAAAAATAACATTGTGGTAGTATGCTGGAAAAGGTGGGAATCCCCACAACCTTTGCTACCTGGGTAAAGGCCCTGTACACCAATGTGAGCAGCAGGGTCCTGGTGAACAGGTGCCTGACAGCCCCAATTCTGGTATAATCAGGCATCACGCAGGGCTGCCCACTCTCCCCGATCCTGTTTATTTGTATAATGGAACCACTAGCACAACAATTCAGACAGGACCCCTGGATCAGTGGAGTGAAAATCCCTGGAAGGAACAGGGAGGAGATGAATGTCCTATACCTGGATGACCTGAACATCATATGCAGGGACAAAGGGTCAGTGGAAAGAGCACTACAGCACACCCAGGTATATGGAGCAGCAGCAGGGACCAAGCTCAGCATAAGTAAAAGCACCTGCCTAGTCCTGGGTAAGCTCGGGGACCTGTTGTCCCTGGGGGGTTTTGTCCTCCAGGAGGGGGTAAAGATCCTTGGGGTGGAGTTTGACCCAGACCTGATGGGGCAGAGGGCTTGGGAAAAGATGGAGCCAAGACCAGATAGAGAATAGGGCTATTGCAATCATGCTGCCTGTCAACTGGGGGGATGGAGGGGGGTGCATAGCGCTGATGAAGGCAGTGCTCCTGCCGATGCTGTTCCACACCACCCTAGTCTTCCCCCCCTCAGAACAAGCTGTTCACAGAATCCGAAGAGCTGTGTGTGATTCCTTTTGGAACTGCACATGGGAGAAAGTGGTGAGGACCAACCTCTACAAAGCGAAATGGTCTGGAGCAAGTGATGCCAAACAGTCTTCTCTTCCTCTGAGCCAAATATATGAGCCAGAATTGCAAACTGGCAACAGGGGTGGAATCCAAAACAGCCAGCTTTGTTAAGTATTTTGCACGGCAGTTACTGCAACAGTGGCAAGAGCACACAACCAACAGGAGTCCATGGACTATGGTTGCTCCATGTTTTTATGAGATCCTGAAGTGCTTTTGAGAGAAATATAAGCTGCATGGTGCTACCCTAGTAATCCTAGTAAACAACAGCAAGATATGGGAGGTGGTAAGGGCAAGAGACATCATATCGCCCATAAACTTACTACCTAGTGACAGCTGCCAGGCTGTGTGGGAGCAAATCTTCCACAAAGACCTGCAGAAGAAGCACAGAGACCTGAATTTGGCAGGTAGCCCAGAGGGCACTCCACATGTGGGCATGGAAAAAAGTGCAGGGCAAAGAGGTCCATCAAACTGCCTAAAAAAGACCTGCCGCTGGCAGGCAGAAATGATTGACCACCTCTTCTGGGACTTCCCATACACCAGAGACATGTGGAAGAAAATCTGTGCGCTCCTCCTGGTGGTGACAGGTTTCAGAAACCTGACCAGGGAAGCGGTTCTCTACAGGCACCTGACCAGACAGCGAGAGACCCCGACAGCTCACTTCGACCAGTTCATATCCTGCTTCAGGTACGCACCGTGGAAAGCCAGGAACTTGCTCATAAATAGACACTCAGACCCCACAGTCAAGGACTGCATTAAAATGGGACTAAGTGAAATGGACTGGTACTACAGGAAAACAGAAGAGGACAATGGGAAAGAAATGGTAGACCTCAACTGGTGGAGAGGGGTCTGGCATAGACTTTTGCAGGAGCAGGACCTCTGAGGAGAGCAGTGGTTTGGGGTATGGGTATGGAGATGGGTGTGTGGGCACACGGATACATGGTATGAACTGCATAATGGGTTTTTAGTGTGTTTTGAGCTGCCAAGTGAACTACGGGTCACCTGACAGTGTTGAAGGTGGAGTTATATATAGATATTAGGGGTGTGTGAAGCAGACCCTATTTGATTTGGATTTGGATTGGGCCCAAATCAGGGACAGTGATTCAATTCGTTGATTCAGATCACTGTCCCTGATTCAATTCGGTTGAATCTGAAGATTCGATGCTGATTCAGAGAATCAGCAATTCGGACAGACACAACTTTAAATGTTTTTTCTACATACCTTGAGGTACCAGCTTAGCTCATGAATGCTGTATGCTGGGGTGGATGGAGCGTCCCACAGGAGCATGGGGGGGCCCCAGTACACTCCCTGGTGGACCCGAAAGTGGACAGGAAGTGCTTCTGGTCCACTTCTGGGTCTGCTGCCGAGCGTGCTGGGGGACCCCCGTGCTTCTGTGGCACACTTCATGCACCCCAGCGTGGCAGTGTTCATGAGCCACGCTGGTACCTCGAGGTATGTAGAAAAAACATTTAAAGATGTGTCTATATCCGAATCACTGAATCTTTCTGAATCTCTCCAAATCAATTCAGAGGGTTCCAATTCGATTCAGAGAGATTAAAGGGTCCTCTGATTCGATTCGGAGATTCGGCTAACAAATCAGGCCAAATCTGTACCTAATCAAATCAGGAACCGAAGCTTTGCACAGCCCTAATATAGATATAGATAGATAGATAGATAGATAGATAGATAGATATAGAGAGAGAGGGAGAGGGAGAGAGAAGAAAAAGCAAGATGATGCTACTGCAGCAGTTATCTGGGGGCATCTGAACCCCAAGACCTCTGGGCTTGGGCCTGCACGTAGGATGCCTGCCAATGGATTTGGGAGTATCTGAAGTCCCAGGGCGATATGTCTTGGATGGAGAATGCTTGGCAGTTGTAGCACCATACATGGTGTTTAGAACAACTGAGTTCTTTCTGCCTGCCTAATTGACATGGTTTTTGGAATGATTGAGTTCTGTTCAAGTGATAAAATGTGGAACTGATTTGGCTTTTATAACCTGGAATATGGAATATATTATTAAAAAAAGAGGGTGCCCATTATGGGTCATGTGTTTTGTAGTCATATTCACTGTTGGCTGCATTTAATCAACCTATTACTAAGCACATGCTGCTTTTTGCAGAAGCTTAATGATAGGCATTATATTTAATGAGGTCAGGATTGACTCCAGGATGAATATGAATCGCCAATGCGATGAAGCAATAGGCAGAGCCAGCCGCACCGTGTCATACATCAATAGGGGCATCACTAACAGGTTCAGAGAGGTCTTGCTCCCCCTCTATGCAGTGCTGGTCAGGCCGCAGCTGGAGTACTGTGTCCAGTTCTGGGCGCCGCACTTCAAGAAGGACGTGGAGAACCTGGAGAGGGTCCAGAGGAGGCCACTCATATGGTTGAGGGCCTCCATGGCCAGCCCTATGAGGAGAGGCTGAGGGACCTGAATCTCTTCAGTCTCCACAAGAGGAGACTGAGGGGGGATCTTGTGGCTGCCTACAACCTTATCAGGGGCCACCAGCAAGGACTCGGGGAAAGTCTGTTCACCAGGGCCCCCCTTGGAGTCACCAGGAACAATGGCCACAAGCTGAGGGAGGAGAGGTTTAGGTTAGATATTAGGAAGAACTACTTCACTGTAAGGGTGGCCAGAGCCTGGAATAGGCTTCCCAGAGAGGTGGTGCTCTCACCTTCCCTGGAAATCTTCAAGAGGAGACTGGATAGGCACCTGGCTGGGGTCTTATGACCCCTGCCACCCCCAGTGCTCCTTCCTGCCCATGGCAGGGGGTCGGACTAGACGATCTGTCTAGATCCCTTCCCACTCATTGATTCTGTGATTCTATGATTCTTCTATGCAAATGTAAAATTAGGAGCTTTTTTCCTCTTGCTAACTGGGGAAAAGCCCCGTCTTATATTTGAGTAAATACGGTATCTTATTTGTCTCCTTGTACAGGAAAATTAAAAAGAGCTTTACGGAATGGTACATGGAATGGTGCGAGAGGTGGAGATATATGAAATAGTATAATTAAACTTGCTAGATGTGACCATGCACTACATCTTGGGAAGAGATGGCCTCCACCTCTCTTTGCTGGGGAGGAGGCTCTTCTCAGCCAGACTGGCTGACCTGCTCCACCAGGCTTTAAACTAA
>NW_017728996.1:25301054-25305302 GCF_001723915.1 Gavialis gangeticus | reverse complement strand
GATCAGAGGTCAGGAAAGCAGACCTTACGATGACAAGCTGGGAGCGACTTAACTCTCTGCCTTAGCTTCCCCATCAAAACCTGTAGATAATAATCACAGATCCCTTCAGAGGGGTTCTGTGAGAATGGATTACTTATTATTTGTATTCTGAAAATCTGAGGTGAAATCTCTGACCTATTTACAGTCAGTGGGCATTTTGCCATTGATTTTAATGAGGCCAGGATTTCCATGAAGTGCTTACAAGAGCTGAGTATTATTATGATTTTAACAAGAAAGGATCTGGAGCATGAATTACGCTGTGATCCTTAGCAGTGAATGTCATAGCTAAGGGCAGAATGATACTGGGCACAGTTTCTCGAAGTGAGATTGGGACAATGGGATTCCAAGATAAGTGTAAGCCCTCTATATCGAGGAATATTCACGGGGCAAGGGGTCTTTATGTCAAGCACTGAGCAAGCTGGGCTGGGCTGGCTTTGTGCCTTCACTGCAGGAGCCACGTTCCTTCTGGCAGAGAAGATAATCTAGGGCAGGCCATGAGCCAGGAGGAGCTGTGGCCAGGGTGGTTCTGTATCACAGCAGTGATTCTCTTGTGGGCCATAGCAACAAGGGCGGACTACCTTGGCTTGCTCTGTAAAGGGAGGAATCAGTCTCTGCAAAGGGAGGAATAGTCTCCTGTCTCATTGCCAACATCCATGCTAACCCAGGGATGGAGCTGGCCTGTTGGCAAAGCATTGTTGGGAAATGTCTGCAAGGGTGGCCCTGCTGACCCTGTGCTCTAGATAATGAGAGAACTCTGATTTCAGTGCTGTCAATCACATGCATTGCACCAGCAGGATGTTCACTTTAATTAAAAGCAAAAGAAAGAAAGAAAAAAACCCCACCCTATTGTCCTGCTGCAACTGGAAAAGGGCTGAACTAATTCAAACCAAACTCAGAGAAGAAACTCCTCCCAGGCGGAGATGGTTTCTGTCAAGTTTCAGCCCTGGAAGAATTTTTACAGCTAAGCAGTAAACTCTTGCAAACAGAGGCTAGGGCTTCACCAGTTCCAGGTTTTCAATGCAATAAACAGCCTGCAGGAATGTGGAGTATTTAATCCATAGGAATGTGCAGGGATGAGCAGCAAATGAGACCTGGAGGGCAGAAAGGGTTAATCACAATGTTTGCCCCATTAACATTTCCTAACATTGTCACTTTTTACCCACAAGTTACAATTTCTCTGTTACTATAGAGGCACATTGTTGATACTGGATTCATTTTCTGGTTTTGTAATTCCTTTTTGTAATTTTTCCCATGAACTAATAAGTCACAGTGGATTTGAAAGTATGAGCAAATGTGAACATTATACAAAGCACTTTTATGTTCTATTGACATTTGCTTCCCACCCTAATAATTTAGAGCTGTTAACATAAAAAAATTAAAATGATCATACTTCCCATCACTTTCATTTCCCAAGTCTGTGAAGGAAGAATCATGAGTAATTTCCCATAGTTATTGTTTGCAGCGCAACAGATGGTCTCAATTAGGGGCATAAGAAACACCGAAAGGGTTTTGGTGGGGATAAATTATTTATCTCTGTATTTCATTCAATATTAATGTTCTATGCCATAGTTTACTTTACGTAACGAGCATGATGGTGGAGCACGGTGATGGTATTAACATGATTCAGACATTCTTACCAAGCCATGAGTTCACAAGAGATTTGCTCTGCTTACACATGTATGGAACAAGGAAGCATATGCAGAGCCATCCTGCATCTCATGCTCAAGCCTACCTGACCCTAAAGAAACTTTCACCCCACGTGCAATGGGAGACACCAGAAACGTTAGCTCTCACGGCTTAAGGGTGACAACAGGCGTTTTAACAGATTAGAATTTGCCCAACACCTACATAGAACCAGACCTACTTCCATGCTTTAACATATGTTTCCCTTGATGAGAAACATTATCCAGCAGAGAGATGCAACTAGAGAGCCAAAGCCCACGTAGTCCCCTGAAATCAACAAGACTACTTGCCTGAATAAGAGAGCAGGACTTAGCCTCTAATCTAGCTCAGATGACTGCTATTCAAGGCCTGTTATTGTTTCTAAACTCAAGTCTGGTACCCTGACGGCACTGATTCTATGTTAGCCCAGCATAAGCAATAGGCATTGCACTAGCATGAGTTAAAGTTACAGTGATTCAGAGGTTTTTGCAGGAACTACTAAGCAATGTTATCTTATTAGAACTGAAAAGGAATAAGCAATCAAGCTGGAGCTGGGTCTTGAAATCAATAGGGTCATGCAGGTGTAGGGGTAAGCCAAATCCAGCCTCAAGCATTTATCTCATTAGAGATGCTTGTAACCACTAATTAAGACCAGTCACAAATGCCTAAACTACATCATGAAGAGAGGGGTTGTTTTTACTTTCTACTCTCCAGGGTAGGGATCTGATTCTGCAGTCATGACTGGGTGAAATACTGGCTCCATTAAAGTCAGGCCAGCATCTCCCCATCTACTGTTCATAACAGTGGACATAGTTCCTTTGTGGATCAAAGCGGTATAGACAACCCTATGGTTTTGTAGAACTGGACCTTAATTCTATTCAGAATTTAAGGTTTTTGTTATTTTCACATCAGATTTCTGCTCCTGTAGGCAACACAGTCTTGGATGACACCCATGTTGTTTGATGTTCCAAGCAGGCTGCAGACAGCAACTCTAATAATATCCACACCAATACATCTTTATAGATATTTCTTTATATAGGTCTTGTTATGAGAGAAGCCAAGTGACTTCTGCTGGAGTATGATTTCAGACTGAGGCCAAAGATATTCAAGCCTGTTGAGCCCTCAGCTTCACTCTGTAGACTAATCAGCACCACTACCTCTTTGGGCAAAAAAAAAATTCTCCTGTTCCTAGTATAATACTTCTTGATGACCTGTGTGGGATGTATGTAAAAGACAATGACTTCCAGGATAGCCAGTCTTTTGAAAAATGTGTTAAAATTATTAAATTTACAATTGGAGTTATAAACTGGGCTTCTTCCAAAGTAAGTGTGATTAAAGCTTCAAAGTGTAAAATTCTGCTTATTGTAATGTAAAAGTATAGGACCCCTTCATTCTTTAACACAGCACCTGGACATAGTAAATATTGCTCATCCCCCCACCTTTCCATTCCTGATATTTTCTGTTACTCTTCGTTGTGTCTTATTGTGTTTTTCTTGCACTGTCCCTTGAAGACCAAACTCTCGTGTTCAGCCCTGCAGGGTTCAGTTTGCTTGTAGCAGTTTGTAGCATTGGGGACTCCATTGTCTCTGCCACCAGGAGCCAGGGGCTTTCTTGGTTCCTCTCCCCACACAGGACTGGATGGGGTCAAGTCAGAGGCAGGGCAAATATAAGTTCTGCATACGTAGACTGAGGACGATTGTTAAGACCCCCCCTGGATATGATTTCAGAAAGTTATAGTAATAAATAACTGTTAGTTCAACCCAGGAGTGTCCAGAGTGTTGTTGCTGAACTCACAACATATCATCTGGTGACGAGGATGGGATTCTTTGCTAAAGAGACACCATTAGATTGTGGGACACCATTCTGAGACCCAGCTGTGTTTTGTGATCAGAGAGAAGTTTTCTTTCTTCTTCTTTTCTCAGTATTACAGCTGATGTTAATTAAAATGGCTAATTGGGGCATATAGACGAATTTGATGCGAGCCAGCTGGCTTCTTGGGACTCTTATGCAGAAAGGCTATCCTATTACCTGGAAGCCAACAAAGTGGAAAACCCAGAACAGAAGCGCACGATCATCCTGACAGTCGGTGGTGCCAAAACATTTGCCATTGTCCATTCCCTCACAGCACCTGCCTTACCAAACACTAAGTCTTATGCTGAACTAATTGCTCTGCTAAAGGCACATTTTTGCCCAAGGCTGTTTGTTACCCTGCAGAGATTTCATTTTTTAAATGGGACCAAAAAGCCAATGAAGGCATAGCAGATTACCTGGCAGAGCTCTGTTGCCTCACAGAATTTGGTGAGTTCAGTGATCTCCTGGATGGCCTGCTTCATGACCATCTCATCTGTAGGGTTCAAGACAAAGCAATCCAACATCACGTGCTCTCTGAACCCAATTTGACCTTGGCTACTGCACAAGAAAAAGCCTTGGTCGCTGAAGCAGCAACCCATAACGTGAGAGAAATTTGTTAGGCTTTCCCCAGCAATGTCCACTTACTCCAAAAAGATCAAAAATCAGATCATCACCAGAAAATTCAGCGGATTATAC
>NW_017728996.1:25291600-25296054 GCF_001723915.1 Gavialis gangeticus | reverse complement strand
GCCAACATAGATGAAGGGAGTGCAGGTTTAGGAACATGGAGTGCCTTGCCTGCAAGAAGACGGGCCACGTAGAGAGGGTTTGCTGCTCGAAGGCCAGGTCCAGGAGACAAAAAGGCTGTGGCAAATGTATTCACTCCCAAACCACTCACAGATTAGAGTCCTCCCCAGAACGTGAGGTTAAAAGACTATATTTGATTCAAAATGTTGGTGTTGTTGAAACTCCAGGTTCTGAGATGACTGCAACTGCAGTAATAAATGGAAAGAAGTGCAAAATGGAAGTGGACTCAGGTTCCGGAGTATCCCTCATAGATGAAAACTCATTCTTCCAGTTGTTTCGGCACCCTCTCCTCAAGTTACTGAAACCTGAGTGTTGTTTGGACAGATTGTGGAAACCCTGGGTAGCTGCAGTGTAGATGTCCAGTATGGATCTGTTAGACAGTGTCTACTCCTCATTGTCATTAAGGGTTCCTGCAGAAGTCTTCTGAGGAGAAATTGGTTCTCGCCATTGGGAATCAGTATTCAAGGCGTACACAGTCTCTGCACAGAAAGTCTGGAAAGGCTTGCAGGGGAGTCTTCCCAGGTATTCTCCAAGGAATGAGGAACTTACTCAGGTCCACCTGTGATGTTCCAAAGGGATCCTGCAATAGCCCCCATCTTTATGAAGGCTCGGCATGTACTTTTTGCACTGCAGCCGAAAATTGATGCAGAATTAAATCGGTGTATCGTGCAAGGGGTCCTCGAGCCAATTGTACATACCAGCTGGGCCACACCAATTGTTCTCATTTTAAAACCTAACAGCAGTGTTTGCATCTGTCAGGATTACAAGTGCACTGTTAATAAAGCACTTAAGCAGGACCCATACCTAGTGCCTGCCATTAACCAGTTACTGACTGTTCTTGCAGGAGGGGAGGTTTTTGCCAAACTTGACCTCGCTCAAGCCTATCAGCAATTGATAGTGGATAACAAAGCTGCTGAGGCCCAAACAATAATTACACACTGGGGAGCGCTCCCTGTCGAGCGTCTCCGGTTTGGATTTTCTGTGGCACCAGGAATTTTCCAGCGGTTCATGGAGAAAATGCTAGCAGGAATTCCCAGGGTTGCTCCATACTTTGATGATGTGTTAACCATGGAGCCATCTAGAGAGAAACTCACTGAGAGACTCAGAAGTTTTACAGAGATTCAATAAAGCAGGTATCAGAGTAAAACGAGAGAAATGTCAACTGGGAGTTTCCTGTATCAACTTTCTGGGATATCAAATTGATGCTTCTGGCATTCACCCAGTTGAAGACAAGGTAAAAGCAATACGTGATGCCCCTATACCAAAATTCAGACAGGATCTTCAATCATTCTTAGCACTCCTGAATTTTTATCACATCTTCTTGAAAGACGACCATAGCAGAGCCCCTTCATCGCTTACTGGAAAAAGGAGCTCAGTGGAAGTGGACTTGCCAGCACAACAACGCCTTCCAGGGCATCAAGAAGTTGCTGACATCAGACTCTGTCCTTGTTCACTATGATGAGCAGGAGCCACTGTCCACTACTTGTGATGCCTCGTGGTTTGGTGTTGGCGCTGTCCTCTGTCACACATTGCCTGATGGCATGGACGCACCCATGACTTTTTACTCAAGAACAATGACTTCAACTGAGAGGAACTACACACAGATCAATAAAGAAGCATTGGCAATCATTGCAGGAGTTAAAAAAATTCACAATTACGTTTATGGCCACAAATTTGAAATCCAAATGGACCACAAACCCCTTCTTGGAATTTTTACTATGGACAAACCAACTCCTCCTATTTTGTCTCCCTGTATGCAACGCTGGAGCATCATGCTAAACACATGTGACTATGCACTTGTGTACAAACCTGGGAAAATGATTGCAAATGTGCCACTTACCACTACAAATACCTGATTGTGCTGCTCCTCCGCCAGCAGAAGTCCTCATGCTGAAATCCATGCCAGAAGCCCCTCTGCAGGCTGATCAGATAGCAAGGATGATTGCAAAAGACCCTATCCTTGCCCATGTCCTCAACAGGGTGTGGAGGGGCTGGCCTGCAGACGAATTGGCTGAAGCATTCAGGCCATTTTCATCACGTCAGCATGAGCTGTCTGCCCACAAGGGTTGCGTCTTGTGAGGAAATTGTGTCGTAATTCCAGAACAGGACACCAAGTCATACTGACTACACTGCACACAGCACACCCAGGCACTGTGAGGATGAAGGCGCTGGCTAGAAGTTATGTATGGTGTCCAGGAATGGACAATGACAGAGAGAGGGTTGTGAGGGAGTGCAGCACTTGTCAAGCAACCCGTCATAATCCACCAAAAGCATCAGTATTCCCTTGGGAAATGACAAAGAAACCCTAGTCATGCATCCACGTTGATTTTGCTGGCCCTTTTCAAGGTAAGGACGTCTTAATTGTTGTTGACTCGTACCCAAAATAGCTTGAAGTGATTCCTGTCTCGACTCTTACATCAACTGCCACTGTAACAGCTCTCTGTCAGCTGTTTGCAACCCATGGGGTGCCTGACACTATCGTTTCTGATAATGGCAATGCATTCACCTCAGCGAAGTTTCAACATTTTGCCAGCCGCAACCTCATTCGAACTGTTACCATTACACCCCGCAGACCACAGGCCAACAGGCAAGCTGAGCAAATGGTGCAGACTACAGAAGATGCACTGAAAAGGATTGTTGTAGGAGACTGGCCTACCAGACTGGCCAGATTTCTGTTTGCTCAACATGTAATTCCTTGCCCTGCAACAGGGTCCTGCCCATCAGAGCTTCTTATGGGTTGTTGTCTCAAGACATGCCTTGACCGTGTTAACTCAGACTTTGTGAGGGACATGCAGATCGGGAAAGAAAAAGCGTTGGACTCTGCATTGGCATCTGGTACCTTACATCTTTTCCTTCCAGAAGAGACTGTGTTTGGTCAGAACTATGCAACAGACCCACAGTGGGTTCAATCGAAAATCGTAAGTGCCACAGGACCCGTATCATATACAGTCTAGTACAGTCCAGATGATGGACAAGTTTGGAGACGTCTGTTGAACCCCTCATTGAGCCCGGTGCTATGGGAAGACCATAGCGGAAGCAGAGTCCTCCCAAATGGTTGGCTGACTGTTCTGTCTAGGGGGAAGGGCTGTTGTGTTTTATTGTGTTTTCCTTGCACTGTCCCTTGAAGACCAAACCCCTCATGTTCAGCCCTGCAGGGTTGACTTTGCTTGTGGCAGTTTTGCAGCATTGGGGACTCCATTGTTTGCCATGAGGAGCCAGAGACTTTCTTGGTTCTTCTCCCTCCACAGGACTGGACGGGGTCAAGTCAGAGGCAGAGCAAATATAAGTGTTGCATACATAGACTGAGGCAATTGTTAAGATCCCCCCGGATATGATTCCAGAGAGTTATAATAATAAATAACTGTAGTTCAACACAGGGGTGTCCAGAGTATTGTTGCTGAACTCACAACTTCTCACACTTTGCATCTACTTCTGGGCGCCGCAGTGCAGGAAGGATGTGAAGAACCTTGAGAGAGTCCCAAGGGGTGCTACGCACGTGATTAAAGGCCTAGAGACCAGGTCATATGAGGAGAAGCTGAAAGACTTGGGACTTTTCAGCCTGGAGAAGAGAAGACTCAGAGGGGACTTGGTGGCAGCCTGCAAGTATATCAAGGGCATACACCAGAGCTTGGGGGAGCATCTGTTCACCAAAGCCCCCCAAGGCAGGACAAGGAATAATGGGCACAAGCTGATTGAGGCTCGCTTCAGGCTAGACATAAGGAAAAACTTCTTTACAAGTTGAGTGCCAAGGGTTTGGAACAGGCTCCCCCCAGAGGAGGTACAGTCATGCACCCTGGTGATCTTCAAAAAGCTTCTTGATGCCCATCTTGCCGTGGTCATCTGATCCCAGCAGTCTTTCCTGCCCAAGTGCAGGGGGCTGGACCTGATGATCTGTAAGGTCCCTTCCAGCCCCTCCCAACTATAAAACAAGACTTTTCTTACAAATATAAGCCTTAGCTCCAGGTTTTTCCTGAGTAGGTTGCCTGCGATTCTCCTCTCTCACTCAAGCTTTTTACCTGAGCCCTACAGAAACTCTCGAGAGGTGGTTTGCAACTGCCTCACACTTTATGTTGTCATTTATACCCAGGCACAGTGAGTACAAAACATTGCTATTTTACTCTTGGAGCCTCATCTGGCTACCTGGGCAAGTCAGCAGAATAGCTCTACATGTCTATGATTTAGTGACCAGGTCACTAAATCGTTGGATGCAGGGGTGGCAGTGGATATAGTTTTCCTAGACTTCAGGAAGGCTTTTGACACTGTCTCTCACCCCATTCTCATTAGGAAGCTGGGGGACTGTGGCGTAGACACCCATACAGTCCAATGGGTCGCCAACTGGTTAGAGAGTCGCACCCAGAGGGTGGTAGTGGATGGGTCCTTCTCGACCTGGAAGGAC
>NW_017728996.1:25248246-25290929 GCF_001723915.1 Gavialis gangeticus | reverse complement strand
GGTCACAAGCTGGCGGAGGGAAGGTTTAAGTTGGACATCAGGAGGCGCTACTTCACGGTCAGGGCGGCTAGGGTCTGGAACCAACTTCCAAGAGAGGTGGTGCAGGCTCCTACCCTGGGGGTTTTTAAGAGGAGGTTGGATGACCACCTTACTGGGGTCATTTGACCCCAGTGCTCTTTCCTGCCATGGCAGGGGGTCGGACTAGATGATCTGCTCAGGTCCCTTCCGACCCTAGAAACTATGAAACTATAAAAGAGTCCAGAAGTGGGCTAGAGCTGAGTGACACCATATCACTCAATTTTCCCCAAGTGTTACCCATGGATAACATATAGATGCTGAAAAAAATTCAGGGATCTTTTGAAGTGACTGAATTTATAACTGGCTGCAAAAACAATATGTAAAAGTCTTCAGAGGTGGGAACTAGTGCCTTTGGCAAGTATATTTTAAGTATGTGAACTGGGCAGCCTGTTTATATTTTTTTACTGTGTTACTTTGAATTCAGCAAACAAGGAGCTGCATCATTGAGCAGTCAGTAATTTGTGCTTGATATTTTCTACTTGTTTAGTCACCATTGCTTTAGCAAGTCATTTTGTAATGTTTCATGTGTTGATGGGCTGACTTGCTTCCCACCTACTCCCTAGAAGTGACACCAGCCTGAAAACCCTGCATGAGGTCTGAATTTACATTTTTCTAACAAAGAACGAGTAGAAGAAGCAGTGGATGACTGATAATACATACAGGTTTGACCAGACCAAATGTGGAAGGAAAATTAAATTTGTCAACTATACCAAATTATGTGGGGAAGGTTTTACGATGAACTGCCTAGAACCCAATGCTGGTAAATGCTCATACGTAGGTGGTGGTTGCTCTCTACAAAAAAAAGACTCAGAGGTCCCCCTGTCATGGTGAGCCAGCAGTGCCCATTGCATGGGTGACTGGTGCCACCTGAGTCAGGGAGGGTCTCCCCGTGGCCAATCTCATCAACCGGGGTGAGGTGTGGGGGATAGGCCCCCCATGGCCAATTGCTCCCAGAAGTGCCAGCAACACTTCATCCAGCACCTCCACTCCCTGGCCGGCACTCGCAGGGGGGGCACCGGCACTCCCACCTGCCCCTCCTGCCCATCGCCTAAACAGGGAGTTCTGCCTGTCAGGGGGGTGCATCAGTGCTCTCAGGGGGTGCACATGCACCCCCATGTACCCCCTACATGTCACCACTGGCCCATTGCCTAGTCATTCTCTCTCTGAATCCTAGTTTCTTGTTGTTTTAACTTTATACCAATATGGGTGTGGGCTGACAGCGTGCTTTCTTCCTATTCCTAGTCTACATTTCACTGGCACCTTACTACTTATTTCCTGTCAGCCACTCCAATAAATGTGTTTCTTAAAGCAACCGCAACTTGCACTATCACCTTGCTCTCCTCTTAGCATTTCTGCTCCCTGTTCAGCTGGTCATATTCAGCCTGATATTTGAAGTCAGCTCCCGCTCAAATCTTTTCCATCTACAGTTTTTGTTTGGAGCAGAGTCTCATGATCAGGGGCTTTATTTTTTTTTTTTTAATTTAAGAAGACAAGTTTGTCTCCAGATTCATAGATTCATAGATTAAGGGTCGGAAGGGACCTAGTAGATCTTCTAGCCCGACCCCCCGCCAGGGCGGGAGAACAACAAAAACCCCAAAAAGAGAAATGGGACTCAAACGAGTCCAGCTAGGTGGGCATCCAGCCTCTTCTTAAAGACCCCCAGGGTAGGGGCCAGCACCACTTCCCTTGGAAGTTGGTTCCAGCTCCTAGCCGCCCTAACCGTGAAGTAGTTTTTGCGGATGTCCAATCTATACCTCCTCTCCATCAGCTTGTGCCCATTACTCCTTGTTATGCCAGCGGGCGCTAGGGGAAACAGCGTCTCCCCCAAACCCCTCTGGTCCCCCCTAGTGAGTCTATAGACAGTCACCAGGTCCCCCCTTAGCCTTCTCTTGTGGAGGCTGAATAGGTTCAGGTCCCGCAGTCTCTCACTGTAGAGTCTGCCCTGTTGTCCCTGGATCATGCGGGTGGCCCTCCTCTGGACCCTCTCCATATTGTCCACATCCCTCTTGAACTGGGGCGCACAGAACTGGACACAATACTCCAGCTGTGGCCTGACCAGTGTCGCATAGAGGGGGAGGATCACCTCTTTGGCTCTACTCGAGATGCACCTGTGGATGCACGACAAGGTCCGGTTAGCCTTGCCAACCATGACCTCGCATTGTCGGCCCATGTTCATCTTGGAGTCAATAATGACTCCAAGATCCCTTTCTGCCTCCGTGCTCTCGAGTAAGGAGTTCCCCATTGTATAAGTGTGCCGCTGGTTCCTACTGCCCAAGTGCAGCACCCTGCATTGTAAAGTGTATGAACAAGGCATTCTCTTCAGTTGTTTTCCTTCCAGAAGCAGCTGTCCTATGGCAGAACTGGCAGCGCAGGCAGTCCTAGTTGCTGGGCTGTGTCTTATCACATGACTGGATGGCTCTGAACTGGCGGCAGCAGCTGGGCTGAGAAAAGGTGCCAAGGGCTTTGAGTCAAGTCGTTTGTGAAAATAACAGGTGGATATTACATTTTTCCCACCCAGAGTGCACACGCTGTACTCCAACACAAAGACAGGGATGAATTTGCATCTCAGTGTAACTACTCACTTCAGAAATTAAGTTAAAATGTGCATTATGGGTTGCACCCTGCTCCTGGTGAAGTCAATGGCTAAAATTGCTATGCTGAAAGATCTGGCCCAGAAATTGTACATACAACCTGGAATATGTAAAAGCCCCTATTACAGAAGAGGATATAACCAGCTGGGCAAACCCTGAAGCCTCAAAAAAACAGGGGCTCAGCTTGAAGCTGGCGAGTATTTCTACTGATTATAATGCACATGCGCTTAAATGCCATGTTGGGCTGCAGCCTCAGATCTGGTTCTGTTGGAGTCTTTCCTCTGCCCCTGGGGCTTTGCTTTCAAGCTCAACGCTCAACATCAGCATGAAACTCAGCCCAAACTGCCAAGATGTCTTGGTTCAGGTTGAACCCAAGCAAAGCTTCCAGTCTTTGTATGGGCTCAGTCTAAAACCATAAGTCATCCCTCAGGCACCTACAATCTGCTTTAAATTTACTCAAAACCCAGCCCAGGTTTGCTTGAAATGGAGCCCAGTTCCAGTAAGAAGTTCACAAACCTCAACAAACCCGCCACAAGCTTTGGCTTCATAGTGAAACCTCTCATCGGCACATTTCACCTGGTTTGGGTTTGGTTATAAGCATCTCTCACACCTCTAGCCTTTACTATGGTTGTAATTATAATATGCTTACACTGGGCTCTAAATGTACATGCCACTTTACAAGCAGAAAAAACGGACATATTTCCTACCATGCAGAGCTTACAAACTAAATAACATGCTGATTTATACTCAAATACATGTACAACCAAACATTTATCCCACACACTCTGCTTAGACAATCTTGTGGTTTGCTTCAGGAGAAAAAAAAAAGAATCACCTTGAAGGTCCGGTTGCAAAGCTTGAAGCTAGAATGATGGGAGGAGGAGGAGAAATGATGCACTTCTCAACGATGATGATGAAGATGCGGTTGCCTAGTCATGATAGATACACTGATGACAGACTTTCTTTACCAAAAGAACAGGGAAGATGGCCATGATAACGATCTGCTCATGTGGCCCCATCTCAGCTGGTGTTGTAATAATGGATCTTCAACCTGTCAGCCTTCCCATTAGCTGCTAGCGTGCCTCGTAATAGTCATGGGGCAAGGAGCTCAGCACAGGATAATGACATACCTATTGACCCATTTTCTCAAGTGGATTTGGCAACCTACGGTTAACCTCATGCTGCCGTGATTATGCTGAATACCTGGGCCAATGACCTGCAGTGATGTCAGCATAGATATGCCCTTTGTGATGGACCAGGGGTAGGCAACCCCTGGCACAGGTGCCAGAGCATGGCACCCAAAGGCGTTTTGCTTGGCACACATCTTGGGGTGGATGGTGGGAAAGGGGCTGGGCCTGCGCTGCCACAAGGATCCAGACCCCTTTTGGCTCCCCTGCCATCTGCTCCTGGCACACCAACATCTTCCAAGTCGAGGTTGAAGGGGGTTTTGGCACTTTGCCCGAAAATGTTGCCAACCCCTGTGATGGGCTTGGTCCCAGACAGGTAGCGATTCCAGCTAGGTGGGGAGGGAAAGTACGAAGCTGTACACTTGATACTCCCCCCGCAGACTAGCTGGGTTTGGGAAAAGGCTTCCCCAAATTCCTTCCCCAACTACTGCCTCTCTCGGGCTCAGGAAGGGACGAGTTGTGCCTCTGAGGGACAATTTTCTGAAGCAATGCAACCGTGTGCTCCCCCATCCTCAGACCCACGCCTCACAAGCTGGAGATTGTGCCCTTGGGCGAGGCCATTAACCTTGCTGTGCCCCGTTCAGGGAAAGCCGTAAGCAGGTGGTTCAGCCTAGCCCCCATCGGAAAAACAACTAAGCATATGCTTTCCTGACTCAGGGCCTCTGTTTTGCAGTTCCCTCGCTGCACCAGAGGATGATGGCACAGCCCTACCTCACAGAGGTGTTGCGAGGATAAGCATGACTGCTTGTGAGGCGCTGAGATCCTGTAGCCCTGGGAGCCATGGCGAAGTGTATAAACAAACAGACCAAACAGATGTTACGTGGTGGTGCCCAGACAGATGAGTCTGGGACACTTCTTCTACTGTGCATGAGGCAAGCATCCAGCAGGCCTGTGTGAAAGAGGAGTGTCATTTTTAGGTACTTAGAACAGTTTTAACACAGCGTATATTGGCTTTGGCCCTGCAGCAATGTGAAACGTTCCCCCTTTCCAATGATTTCCTGTATTTATTTATCTATATATGACAATAAAACAAATTATTGGGGAAAAAAGAGTCTCAGAATCCTGTGGTGATTTTTCAAAAGTAAAACAGCCTGTGTGACTTGAAGGACAGACTGCAGTCCAGACTTCCCTTCCCACCTTCCTCTCCAGCCTGAAGTGCAGCTTTAGAAAAGGAGTCTAGAAATGGAAAAGAGAGCTCATCTCAACAGCCGTCATGCCCTGACCCCTCTCCCATGAAGCCAAAGGGAATCTTCCCCTTGATTTCAGTAGACATGGCTTCCAGCTCTATATACTATACTATACACTTCCAGCCATGTATACCCCCCACCAACTGGGTATTTCTGTTATTGGGGAATAACAGTTTGTTCATTTTCAAAAATATAAAAGGGCAGAAAATAAAAACAATTTAACATCTTGTTGATGCTGAAGTGAGCCACCATTGCTTACACCAAGTGGTTAAAAAGCATCAGAAGCCACAGTAAACTACTACTCAAGAAAATGGGGACATATGTAGGAAAAAGCTGAGCATCCCTTATTCCTATGTAGACTACTTGTAGTGGATGGTGCTTGGCTCCTCTCTGTTTGGTAGGTAACATTTTTTCCATCCCTTAGTAGGTGTTTTTCACACCGGTCATGAAGCCAGTAACATCTACGGGTTTATGATGGGGAGAGTATCAGCTGATTTCTGCACCTCCTTTATCTAAGCTACTAGCTTGATGGAATGGGCAAATGATCCATGCTGACCTACCTGTCACTAGGGTGGCCATCACAGAGGACAGTCCAGCTGTCCTCTGTCCTCCATTGATATGAAACCAGATGCCTTATGTCCTCTATTTTTCTCTTGAAGAGAAAAGTAGGGGACATAACGGCGTTTGGGTTTTGTACCAATAGAGGACAGAGTAGTAGAAAACCAGAATGTCCTCTATGATGGCCACTCTACCTGTCACTAGCTCATTTCAGACAGACAGCAAGGTCTATCCAAAGGTCTCTTTAGGCTCATCCACATGACTTCGGCTTCAGTGCTTCTTGATTATTAAGCCACACACACAGTGGCCTAGTGAGGGATGTAGAGAAGCCACAGGTTTAGGCCTTGTCCAACCAGGCTTTGTTGGAAGAAAGCTGACCTCTCTAAAGCCCTAAGTGAAGAGGTAGTTTAGACTCAAGTAACCAATCTAACTGTTGGGAGCTCAGGGCTATGCGTCTCTCAGAAAACCTGACCAAACATCTGATGCACTATAGCCACTGTCTCCATAAGGCTTGAGGAGCTCAAGTTGTGCGTGCTCTGATCAGCCTGTAGGCACATCTAGCTGGATGACTGAAATGGCTGCCATGCACCATGAAGGTGACATCTGCTGAGAACAGCCTTGAAGTCATTCTGTAGCTGCTTTAGGATGTGCAGGGTGGGCAAATTTGGAAAAGTAGTTCCAAACTTGAATGCTCAGGGAAGTAAAGCACTGACTGCCACACACAGCAGGGCAAAATGTTCAGGTAGAGCAAGCTTAGCAGCATCCAGGGACACTAAACAACCTGCCTACCATGGGCCAAAGTGTGATCTCAGTTGCACCAGAACTCTATTAATTCAACTATTGGAATTATTTGCACTGCATTACTAAGGCCACAGTCTGGCTCACCATAAACAACGTTCATCCCTTGCAAAGGTAATTCTTGTTTCTAAAGGAATCAGATTTTTTACTTTTTACCTCTGGAATGAATTTGGTCATTATCAAGGCATTAGTTTGCTATGGTAGTTATAATAACTTTAAGGGTCTGACTTTCAATGTTCTTCTTGGCTAATAACTATAGATTTCACTGTGACAGTGAGGACACCACTGTCTTCATGTATAATCCCTGCATGCTATCAGTCAGAGGCAAGCAATGCTAAACTTTGCTGACAAAATATTTTGTTGTAACTCAATTGTAAAGTTAAAATGAGTGTGGTCTCTTGCCAGGGCACTTATTAGCATCAGTTGCAGAAAGCCAGCTTAAAGGGCATATCACTGGAAATCTGTTTGGTGTGCTATGCTTTTTTAGATCCTTAGGTACAGTTTCTTTTCTCACTGCTTTTATCCTTTTCCCTCTGGAAAGTGTGGCTGGTTCTTGTTTTTCACAGTACATAAGCCAATACATCTCCACCCTTTGTTAACTTGTTTATGCAACAACTTTGCTGATACTGTCTGGGACATGCAATAAAGTTGGAGAATAAAGTGTGCCGTTGCACAGGAGAAACTCAGGGGCTCTTTCACTCATATGATATATATGGGCTGAGAGCTTAGCTAAGCATTTATACCAGGGGCAGGCAATTATTTTGGGCAGAGGGCCGCTTATCCAGTTTTAGCAGGCTGTTGAGGGCTGAATGGGTAGCCCTGCCCCTTGACAGGTGCCCCGGCCCCTGGTAACCATCTTGGGACCAATGTCCCAATGTCTTGGAACCAATGTCCCAGGGCCAGCACCGGTGGGGTCCAAAGCAGGGCACAGGCTGGCAGTGGTCTGTGGAGCTGGGCTGTGCTGCACCAGCAAGGAGAGTGGGGAGCTGGCCCGGGTCCATAGAGCCCCTGCCAGCTGGGACCCTGCGCTCCTGCCACCCTGCTCTGGGCCCCGCCGGCACTGACCCCAGGGCACCAGTGCAGGCCCCATGCTCCCACTGGCTCCCCATCCATTCACTCCCAGTGCCCCCCAGCCCCACAGTACAGGCGGGGGGCAGTGCACAGGCCTGACTCCCTGCTTGCCAGCAGGGAAGAAGCTGGTACTGAGTGCAGGGAAAAGCGGTCCCTTGCCCACCCCATGGCTGGAGCTCCCTGCTGCATGCATTCGCAGCCCATGCAGGGCTGTCCGGAGCAGGCACAGGCACTCCCAGGCAGGCTGCAAGCGGCTGCAGCGCAGGGCACCGGCCACATGGTGAGCGAGGAGCCGTTCTTCCTCTCACTCAGCACCAGCTTGTAACCTGGCCCCACTGCCAGCCTGGCAGCAGAGCCAGGTTACAAGGTGGTACTGAGCGCCGGGTTGGGGGGGGAGGGGAAGCAGCCCCTCACCCACCCCATGCCCGGTGCCCTGTGCCGCAGCCACTTATAGCCCACCTGGGGCTTCCTGTGCCGGCTCCAGACAGCTCCGCATGGGCTGTGAGTGCCTGCAGCGCAGGGTGCCGGCCATAGGGCGGGTGAGGGACCGCTTTTCTCTATGCAGGGAAGGAGCCCGGGGAAAAGCTGAGCATGGGGGAAAGTGGCCCCTCCTCCACCCCATGGCTGGCGCTCCCTGCTGCAGTCACTTGCAGCCTGCGGGGCTGTCCAGAGCACGCACAGGTGCTGGCCACAGGGCAGGCAAGGGGCCACTTCCCCCTGCACTCCTTCCCTGCCTGGGGTCCCACCCCCGCCCTTCACCCCCCCACTTACCTGTGGTTCCAGCACGGGGCAGCCACGTGCTCCCAGGCCAGAAGCCACGGCTGGGGCTTGTGGCTGGGGGGTGGGGCCAGGTAGGGCCCGCTGTTGTTGGAGCCCGCCGGGCTTCCCCTGGGTCCTACCGCCCTTGGTTCCTGTCATTTTTTACAGGAACCAAGGGCAGAGAAGTATTAATTTTCTACATTTTTAGGGGCCTCGTGGGCCGCATAGAATGGCCTCCCACCCTGATCTATACATTCTATCCACACTTGCAGAGCAGAAGCCAGTGAATTTTCTGAAAGCAGAGCTTTAAGGTATAACTGTAAAGTCATTCCACTTAAAGTATTTTGTGGTGTGTTCTTTTAGTATAATTACATTTGTATTATACTCTGAATGGTCACAACATGTTTTTTTTTACTAGATTAAAAATAAGGCCTCAAGGGTACATAGAAAATTCAGACTAAAAATTCAGGCCACTTCTAATAAGAAATTATGAAGGCACCAAAATGAGGGTCAACTTGTGCACCCAATTTTAGCTCTCCCCAAAGCAGAGACTACACAACTTCACAGAGGATACTGCAGGATGGTGCCTAGAAGCTTTTGACTTCTTCACTCCTGAGATAGTACTCTTGGCATGAATAATCTGTGGAAGCAACTCTGCCAAGGTTGTGTGGGCACCTTTTTGCTGACTGGAATACAACTACCAGAGACTATTTTGATTCAATTAGTTTGACCTGACCTTGTGGGCAAAAGGAAGAGGAATTTGAAAGTATACCGTATCTACTTGGGGTAGTAGCAATATTGCAGGTTGGCATTTCAATTTTGTTCAGGAGGTCCTGATTTCAATAGAAGAAATTCACATTTTTAACATTATTCAAAGGTCTTATTTACTCTAATGCATTGGGAGCTTCCAATGGAAACCTAATGACTGCTTGTGAAAATTGCCATTTGCTGGAAAGAGGCATGAAAGGCTCTGCCATCCTGCTTGGATGCTCTATAGTAAATAGTGCGAAGTATACTTGTCAGCCTCACACTTACCTGTTATTGAGAGGTAAGAGACAGGTGATAACAGAATGAGGGTAAGCAAAAGGATCCTAGAAAGGTGAGAGTGGAGTCAGCTTACAGCGGCAAAGACCTCTGCTCAAACAGGGGCACGCCCCACCTGAGCTGAGGAACCTACAGTTGAGTTTATCTCTTCCAAAGCAAAAAGCTGAACTTTAATTACAACCTGGAAACATTGGTAGTAACATACTGATTTGATAGGAAATCCCCACGACAGCATAAACCTAGAAATTGGTCTGGGACCTGTTTTAACAAGACAAACAGTTTTGTGTTCTTTGAAAGTCAGCTTAAAAAGGAGACTGTGGAAACAGTCAAGTCTTGCCAAAGTACACACCAGCTGTCAAGCTTACAAGATACTGTTACAAGACACAAGCAAAGAACACAGATTGGTATATACAGGAATGAGACATTTCTGTTAAACAGCATGTTAACAAGGAATTATATTTACTAGTTATGCATGCATCTATGTTATATTTACAAATGCGCTGGAAAGAAGCCACACAATTATTTCAAATAGCTAAAAAAAGTATCACTGTTTCTCCAAACCTAACATGAAAAACAACTTTCACTGACAAAACCATACATATCTACAGCAGCCCCACTTCAAGTCTACCTAAAGCTTTGAGTCCCTTGGATCCCATTATCAGGGCAAACACAGTAAGTTACCTACTTCAACTACTCTTGTAGGTCACAGAAACACTCTTTAAATGCTAGCTTACTGCAAAATTACCTTTTGATGTTCAGGAATCCAGGGATAATTACGAAATTCAACTCGTCTTAATAATTATTGCAATTTAGAGTTCTAAACTGATGGCAGATAGGTACATTTCAGTTAAGGGTTCAGCATTTTAGAGAGACATGCATGCCTGTCTATGAAGGAAAAACAGTTCCAGATATGCAGATCTGTTTGCAGATTCGGGCTTTGCATTTTTGACACAGTTACAGGTCTGCTGTCATGCCATCCTAACACAAAATTGGAATGGCATGACATTTGTCTTTACTTGATAGAAAGAATCATCTAATTTCTAAACACCTCGCACTTCCCTCTGTTACCTCATGGCAAAGAAATATTTTTAAATAATTTTTTGAGCTACCTACAAAATTACAGCATTGTACATTCCTTTCCTGGCTTTTGCAGCTTCACAGACAAAGATGATTGCCAGAGTTGCACAGACAACAATAAGGCTGGAGAACAATCAACCATGTTTTGGCATGATAAGATGTTATATAAACGTTTAAATATTAAACCAACAACTGTACTGGACAGTGCCCTGGTAGCTCTCTCTGAAATCATTCATTTTAGTTCCACTCTGTTTATGTACAGGACAGAAAGTTGCCATACAAACTGATACACATGGCATCAAAAAATTCTCATTACTTGTTGAAATGGGAAATAAAACTAACAATTATAAAGCTGTGAAGTATGTTTTGCTCTATTATAGCAACACGTGGAAAATTGCTGTTAAAAATTTTGGCACTGAGATAAATAAAATCCAGACATGGTCTATTAAACATATCAAAGTGAGCCTGTGTGCCAACTCCTTTTTATACTGTTATGTATGTTATGCAGAAAAAAAAATCCATGATCGGAAATCTGATCACAGGAAATATCATTCTGAGTGAATTATTAGAGAACATTTCCCTTCCACAAGCTATTATGGCTCAGTATATTATTATTATTATCAACTATACTGCTTTCCAATCCACACTTTTAGTGCCATAGATTGTTTTCCTCATCTTCAGCATTGTATTGCATTGCATATAAATAGAGTGTTCTTTAATGCTATAAAAATATACTCTATTACACTTTATATATAAACACTGGCACCTTTGCATCATGCATTTCATATAAACCCAGCTACAATTTGCAGTTGATTTTCATATTGGAATATCCCTTCATAATCAGTCTCAGATTATCTGACAATCAAAGCTGAAGTTGGGGGGAAAGTATGGAACACTTGAAGCAGGCCAAAGAGGTTTCAGCAAAAGGACTTTTGAAATGAAATACACATGTTTTCCGAACAATGATTTAACATCCGATTTTGCATGCTTTGGCTATTAGTATTACTGATTGACAGGATTATTTAGGTCAGAACATTGGAACTGTTCTAACTTGCCTTTTTTGGAGCGACATAATCATTTTAAAGAACTCTACTTCTGATTAGCATTGTTAAATGCTTCTTTCTTTTCAGTCTTCCCTTACAAGAACAATGAATGCATAGCAGATGCATACATTCAATAATGAACTGGCTACAACTGTGGTATATCCCACACTAACTTCCTAAGAGAAATGCATGAAGCACAAACATCTAGTTTAGTGTACTTTTAGCAAGAACACAAAGCCACAGAATAAACTAAAAAAAAAACGGCTTTATTGTGACATTTATGACATTGAACCCTTGATATGAATGATTATGGGTACTCTTGACATGTGTTACATAATGTCATGGTGTAGGAGGGCACTGATTGTCATCTGACTTTTGAGAATGTTTAATGGTCCCTACTGACCTCAGTGCATTTTGTTAAGTCACAGAAATTTTATCATCAGGTTTGTGTATACAGTTAACAAGTAGTTGGTCTTTATAAGCACCATTACAAACCCTCACATTAAGGGTATTATTAATCTAGTTTACAAATGCTTCATTGATAAAAATAGCATGATTACAGTATACACACACTTAATTTACATGTATTGTATTATAGGCATAACTGAGATAAACTACTGAGCTAACTTTGGTTGATTGAAGTATTTAGACTGAATAATGGCAATTTTGGCTTCTAAGTTGTGTAAATATTACAGTGCATTTATAAAACTAGATTGAAAAATTACTAGCACCAAATGGATATCATAAATGGCTGACCTAGTAAGTTGTAGTTGGAGAAGCAAAAGTTTAAGAATTACAAAAATAGAGCAGTCCATCGGTTGAAAGCACATTCTTGTACCCCTGCTGAAATGATGATGTATCTCAGCATCAGTGGCCAACTTCCAATGATCAAAGTCCCAGTTTTCAAGATTCAACATATCAAGGTAGCTCAGCTACACTTATAAGAAGCCTGAGAAAGTGGTTGTTCTGTTCTAGGGTATTCATCCTGTACCTTGCTTTTGTTATAATATAATAGTGCTCATTCATACAAATGTACTCATGAAAGACTGTACCTATGATATGGAGAATCTGATCGGGAGGAACATCGGTTCTACCTATCTATCTTTGGTTTAATTATTTGGTCTTTGGTTGATGAATTAATGAAGCAATATCTGAATTTTCATTTTTAGGTTATCTCCCAGCTCACCACTGAGGTAGTCTTTGTCATGTTTGTCTTCAAGCTGATTAAGTTCCTTCTTTTTATAGAGTGGAATACTACTGATTTGTAATGAATAGGTTCCAGGCACTGGCTTCTTCTTTGTAAAGTGAAGATAGCTTATCCCTTCCTTTTTATTGATTTTAAAGAACCCATCTTCATTTCCAGAGTCAATTAAATATCGGTTATGATTTGTCAGTGTTGTAAGAGCAGGAAGCAGTTCCAGGATTCGATCTTTGTTATTAAGCTTGGAGATGTTGAAGGAAAAGATGGCTGTTTTTTCAATATCCCAGCTGGCAAGGCTGATTACTGGTTCTCTCTCCTGTTGCTCCTGCATGAGAACAAATGACATTAGTCTGTGCTCTGTGATAGGCTTTTCTAAACTGCTCTCCAGAGAATTTCTTCCCAACCTAATAAGCTGTCCAGTAAGAAAATTAAACAGATTCTGTTTTCTTGCCCACCTTAGGCCCTGTGCAAGCCTCATTTGATCCAATGGCAAAATTTACACACATATTTTCGGGGAGAGGATTGGTCAAAAGAAAACACAAATCACAGTTACCTGAAAGCATTCTCTGCCTGAGACATGTATTTAATGCTTTTGCATGTGCACATGGGCCTGGTGCCTTTCAGAGACAGCCAGACCCTTTCATTCCCATTTCACCCCCTATACCCAACAGCGTGCATGCCTCTGTCACTTCCCTGGACATCAATAGCAATAGCAGGCTGAAATGAAAAATGAAGTGTGTGAGATAATGTGACCTGAGAGGAGCACAAACAGGTTGTCTGTTGGAGCAGGTTCCTTAGTGCTGCTATGCTACATCCTAAGGGAGCTGGATATAAAGGACTGCAAATGGTGTCAGTTCTTGCCTCTTAAGTCAAGGTAATTGAACTCCTCTAGCATGTGAGCTAAGCCATATGGAACAGTGTATTTATTTGAAACAAATCTCAGGGAAAATAAGAGAAGGCCAGCTTGAACTTATGAGCTTGGAACCTTGCCACAGCTGCCAGGGTTATGTCACTGCAAATCCTCCTTCACAAAGGCTAAATTCTTTGCCCCCAAACATGCCACTGACTTTTAGGAGTGAGGTATCATATCTGAGGCATCCCAGTTTGTTTTCCACAGATCACAGCTTCAAGTACACTTGCTGCACCTTGCTCAATCACTGATCTCACATGACTTTGCACCCATTTCCAAAGGTCCTGCAGAAAGGGACCCAAAACTCCCCACTGCATTTCTATGCGCCAATAAAATGCCTGCATAAAAAGCTGCCTGCTGGCCTGTACAATTGCGAATTATATTACATGTGTAAAAGTACCCCCTGGAACCCTGCATTAGCACATGGAAAGATTAGATTTGCATACATGGTAACACGTGCAAGCTGTAAACTGCTGGGCACTTAATTCGCATGTGCTTCAGGGGTATCTGGGGAAATCCTGGAGGGCTCTCTGGGTTATAAAATTTACTTCCAGGGGTGGACAACTTAAGCTTCACTGAGGACTGCTTGCAAGGTGCCCTTCCAATGGATGGTAACTGTTGATGGGAGAACTGCACCGCCAGAGGAACACTGCACTGCCATGCAGGCACATGCACAGATTCCTCCAATACTGTGGAGTGAGGACACCATCTGTGGTCATAAAGAGCATTCTGACTTGCTGCTTTTCCAGTCCGTCCTGGTTTTAGATACTCATGAACAACCATGGGTCAGTGGCCTATTGCAGAATTACAGCAGCTGGCTGGGATTAATCTGGTGAGCCACTTGCATCCTGCAGGCTCTGTTGTATACCTGTGGTTCACACCAGTGGCCTGTTCCCTTGTAGCTACTATGCTTGTTAGTGCAGAACTCTCCGCGTGTCAGACCACAACTGTCAGGGCAATTGAATGAGGTGGAAGGGAATGAAAGGAAAAGCAATCTATGATATGGCACCATTTCAAATGTACTAAAATTTCTGAAAACATAGCTATAAACTTAATGGGGTGAAATAATTCTTGAAGGGAGTTTTATTGCTTACACTGGTCAGACTAAAATAGTGGGGGACAACCTTTTTGTCAAGTGTGCCACAAATTAGCCCCGCACCCTCCCCAAGTGCCACTCAGATCCCCTGCCCAATGTACTCTTCTGTTTTCTGCTCCGAGCCTTGCTGATTTGCTGCTCTGCTTTCTGCTTCCTACCGTGTACTTCCTGAGTTTAGTCCCCTCTGCTATCTGGGCCATGGGATAAATACCATGTGCAGGACTTCTTGGATGGCCTCTGGCTCACAGCAAGAGGCCTGGGTGACTGTAAGCGTGTCCATATATCTCATTAAAGGCTGCAGCAATCGGATGCACTGGAGTCCTTCCAGATTCAGCATTCAGCCTCTGGAACTCAGTGTTTATGTTGGAGAGGGTCCCATCCCTGCATGCTCAACACAGTCCTATTCAGTAGGGGACCCACCCACTCCCAGAACGAAGTGTCCTGATTTTGAGAGCAGGTCACGCGAGTATTTTACACTCATGCTGTCCTCCAACATCAAGAGCCATCTCTGCTCTTGAGCACACTGCTTTTTGGGTAGTTGGGTGGGTGGTTAGCTTGAGTGTTCGATGCAAATAGGAAATGAGTAAGCGTGTCAGAATCCTCCAAAGATGACCCCTCCTTGATGAGACCTAATAGCTTCAGAAAGCCTCCACAAACACCCATGAGGTCCCAAAAGCAGCTCTTTGGGTCACACAGAGGTGACATGCCTGCCTACAGCCTGAATTTTTTCCCTTTGGATTCTTTCTTTGTACACAAACTCTCCAGCTGGCTCTCAGAAAAAACCCCCAACTCTTTTCCCAAGAAGGTCAGTTACCTCTGCTTCATCTGCAATGCTTTCATTAGTGCTTCTGCGCTTCCTCCCTCTCTTGTGGTAGCCATTGATTTTACATTCATAGCAAGCTTCTGGAGACAAAGAGTTGTCATCTACTTCACCACTGACTGGCAATTCCTGAGCCTGACCTTTACCAAGTCCCATCCCAGAAACACAGTGTCTGGTAAATGAAAAAGGACAAATCAGTTCCACTTAAGTTATTCAGCTCATGCGACCCATTCCCCCCACCCCAATCCTAACCCTGTACCAGAAAATGTGAAGAGTTTTGTTACTTAAATACAAACAATAATAATGAAGGAATTTAGCATTCTTTTCCTACGCAAACCTCTTACTAAAGCCAAGAGGCCAATTTCTCTATTCAGTCCTAATGATGCCACTGCTTTGGCTCAGCACATAGCTCAGGAAGGCTCTGCTTAACAGAGGCTTGAAAATATTTAAGTATTTAAAAACACACACTTAAAATTTCATAAGTAGCAAGTGGCTCTGAATCCATTTCAAAGTACTGAGTTTTTTGTTTCTCAAAATGTGACCCCTTTACAAGGTCTCAAGTTGGGCACTGAAAATGTTGGCCACAGTCTTTGTCCTTTTCCTCCAAATGTCTGTTCCTAAAATTCCTGTGAAGATAATGGTCCCCAATGATTGTGGGACCAGATTTGTATTGTCTAGTTGGCAGTTAGATTTTCAGAAGGATTATTCTCTGATTTTCATTATGAAACAAACATATACAGAAAATGATTCCTTGAGCACTTAGTGCCATTCAGCTAGAAATCTTGGCTCACATCCTATAAAGAAATTTCATTTTGACAGATTTTGAGAAACACTGCTTATCTTTAGAGCCATAGCGAAGGGTGGAATATCCCAAGTAGGCAACTTAGCCAAGACATGGGCCAGGGTTCCCTGCAGTCGGAGGGAAGTAGAAGTGGCGCACTATGGACTACTGCATCTAGTGGACTGACTTCTTTGGCAATGACTGGACAACGCATGCAGCTCCAACACCACCTTCATCTCTGTCCCCTGCCCCTGCCTTATTTGCTCAGAAAAGTTCAGCTTCAAGCACAGGAGGGACTGAAATGCTTGCACACCTTCCTCAGTCCAACCCCATTCTCCATCGTCTCTGCTGCCTCCTGCGGTGCTGCAGCTCCACACCAACAGGGAAGGGAACATACTTTGGCCCTGTAATGACGATTAGCTTAAATATGAGAAGCCCTTACCCTTGTCCTATTCTGAAGTAACCAGGTGGACATCCACAGACATAGCCACCTTCAGTATTTGAACACCCATAACTGCATGGGGCTTGTGCAGAACCGCATTCATTGATATCTTGGCAACCTCCACTAAATTGTTCATAGTGAAATCCGGCAGGACACATACATTTATAGCTTCCCAAAGTATTGTGACAAGATGCTCCTCCACAGATGTGTGCAGAGAGGCATTCATTTTCATCTGGAAGGGAAGCAAAGCATATTAGAAATGAGCTTTTATTCTTAAATCTTATTTAACTTATCCCTATTTTGCAATTTCAGAAAGGACTAACTTCAGACAGGAATGAAGGAATAATTGACAACACTTTTTCCAAGAGCTAAATCTTTCTTTTTTCTCTTCAAGTATGAGATATAGATAGGTAATGGAATTTTAATGAAAAGAGGAACAATAAAAATACCTTTTGCCAGCATCTGGGAATATTGAAAATCAATGTAAATTTGGATCAGCACCACTCCACAGTTCAGTGGTATGGCTGTCTCAGATTGGGAGGTTAATTTGTGGTCCCCCTATTCGTAAGTATGCTTTGAAATGTTATAATATGAATACTATACTATTTGAAAGAAATTAGTTTGAATTGAATGCAAAGATCAGATCTAATAGGGTTGGTTTTAGTACCTATTTTGAAAGACTTTTTGTAGCCTTTTTTCAACTTCAAACAATTTGCTCTATATTTTCAAAGCAATCCCTTTAACTTCTTGCAATATAATTTATGATATGGTTTACAACACAACTGCCTGGGCTGGAGATGCAGTCACATGTTGCACAAGGCATGGGAGGAACCAAAGCATTCTTTAGTGATTATCTACATTTGTGCTGCAACAACCTCAGAAAGTCCCTGAACACTACATTACATAAGGTCAAAAAGATGCAAACTGTTTTCAGAAACAAGACTGCCAACATTAAGGGAAAGGCTTTGGAAAAATCTATCACACAATTCCTCCCCTGTGGTATTTCCCAGGAGGCCCAGATATGCATCTTCAGCATGTATGGTAAATACTACAGATAACTGGCATATATATATACACACTATGGAGAGCACCAGTTAGAATCATCCTGACTTACTGCAGTTCATTCATTTATAAGAAATACTGGTAGCACATGATTCATTTTAGCTAGAAAATTAAGGTGTCATCAAATGGACTCATTCTAGGCAAACGTGCTCTTCTACTGTAAGAAAGGAATTTTTGCAGAGCAGAAAAAAATAAACGGAGAGGTTCAATCTTCAAATTCCATACTATTTCCCAATTAGATAGCACCAGGAGAGCTGAAATTACAGCTTATTATTTAAAGCTTTAAAAAGTTGAATTAAAATTAATTTAAATCAAATCACTTCTACTTTAATTAAACCTTTCCAAATGGAAATGGCTTTCTAGTTACCTTCAACTTGTCCTGTATGTGAAGTGAACTGAGCACTAGAGCATAAATGAACTGCGCATTAGAGCGTAAATATCCAGATTCCCCACCAAGAACTGTGTTACATGTCAAAAGTTTGGTAAGCAAAATTACAAGCAAGGCCCTCCCTAAAGAAGCCTCGTAATAACAGGGATGCATTCACAGATGCATCTCAAGCAGGTCCAAGGAGGTGATCCTCCCCCTCTATGCGGCACTGGTCAGGCCACAGCTGGAGTACTGCGTCCAGTTCTGGGCGCCACACTTCAGGTGGGATGTGGACAACATGAAGAGGGTCCAGAGGAGGGCCACTCGCATGATCAGGGGGCAGCAGGGCAGTCCCTACGAGGAGAGGCTACAGGACCTGAACCTGTTCAGCCTCCACAAGAGAAGGCTGAAGGGGGATCTAGTGGCCTGTTACAAACTAGTCAGAGGGAACCAGCAGGCACTGGGGGAGTCCCTGTTCCCCCGAGCATTGCCAGGAGTGACGAGAAATAACGGTCACAAGCTGGCAGAGGGTAAATTCAGATTAGACATCAGGAGGTGCTACTTCATTGTCAGGGTGGCTAGAATCTGGAACCAACTTCCAAGCAAAGTGGTGCTGGCTCCTACCCTGGGGGTCTTTAAGACAAGGCTGGACAATCACCTTGCTGGGGTCATTTGACCCCAGTACTCTTTCCTGCCCATGGCAGGGGGTCAGACTTGATGATCTGCTCAGGTCCCTTCCAACCCTAGAAACTATGAAACTGTGAAACAAGCACAGGCATTTTTCTGTTCTTAAATAGTAAACAAGCCAAACAGAGCTCTGAGACCTCTGGTTCTCAAAGCAGAGCCATCATATGCATCTTTTTATCTATCCTTGCAACACTGAAGCTTATGTGGGTCCCAAATAGACTAGAAATATATACAGTTTTCACTAGTGGAAAAAATTATTAATGTCAATGCTATCTGAATACAACACCCTCACGGTGCATAGTTGTAGCACAGTACAGGGATTTTTCCCATGTCTTCTGTTATGTAGAGAGCCTAGTCCTGTTGGCTGAAGCCATATGACCGGTAGTATTCTCCATTGATGTGGGTCATAGAGATTTGGGACAGAACCAAATTTAGATGAGGAGCCACATTTGTGTTTTGTTTTAATTTGCACAGCTATTTATTTCTCAACTCAACCACGAACCAACAATATTTGTTATATATCATTTGAATCAGCATCAAGCAAGTGCTTTTTGCAGTTATCACCCCTGCAAGCTGTATTTGGGCAGATGCCATTCATCTTGATGAATTCTGACAAACCATTTGTTTGGTCATAGGACTATGGCTGAATTACAGAAGTAGGCTCCTACTGGATTTCGGATGCTTGCACAGTCTTACGCTAGACATTTAATTTTGCACTTATACCTAAACATGGGCTTTGATTCTGTTAGGTAGTATGTATGTATCATCAGCTCACAATTGAGAGTTCTGTCTGTGAGATAACTGAATAAGGCTTGATGCAGTGCTTAAATGAAATACTTCAGAGCATGTGCTTTTAATTAATTAATTAATTAATTTTTGAAGGCAATGGGACTGCTAACATGCTCAAAGTTCACCACATGCTAAATGATTTGCTGAATTTAAGTCTGGCTTGTAAACCCAACAGGAGTTCAGTGCATTCAGCATCTCAAATGCACAGGTTCACATTAAATTTGTCCTCAGATGGACATTTTTTAAAAGAAACTTCAGTGAAATGACTGGATTACCATTTTAAAATATAACAATCAAAAGAAAATGATCTTGTTGATCACAAAGTTATGATGCATTTGATTTTGCTAAAAGAGAAAAGTGACTTGCCAACGCATTGGTTCCACTGGTAATGCTGGAGATATCCTTGTGGACAGCTGCACCTGTATCCTCCGATTATATTTTGGCAACCATGTTGACACCGATGGTTTCCATCACATTCATCAATATCTAAAAGGATGATGCACAGTATAAGCTGGAATAATTATTTCTCCACAGTACAGGTATTACTGTATTTACTCAAATGCAAGATGACCTAGAATATAAGACAACTCCCCAATAATTAGATTCTGTATATGGAAAATTTATAAATTTGTTACAATTTTCCAAGTGTAGAACAGAATTATCAGACTGCTGTCTTGAATTCATCCTCCTCCCACTGCGACAGCATGGAAAATAGTGGCTGGGCATGGGGGAGCCCTCGTCCTCTGCCCCCCAACTTCTCCCCCCCTCCCCTCAACCTTACTGTCAGACCTTGCCCAGACTATTCCCTCCCCAAAAATAATGTGGAAGTGAGGTGCCTGTGACAGTAAGGGGGGAAAAGGGACAGAAAGGAGCAGACACTGCAGACAAACAAACGGTACATGATATTACTTCACAGCCAAAAGGCTCACAACTTATCATACAGTTCATTGGGCTGGGCCCCAGCAGAGTCAACAGCATTTCAAGCCATGGTGGCTCCACAGTCCAGCATTGCTCAGTATGTGCATGTAGTGCAGATCCCCTCCAGAAAGGATCCACATGCTAATTAGCACCCCCCATTCGTGCCTGGTACCAGATGTTCTTGTCACGTGTCATGGGACCCTCCAAAAACTTATATGCAGATAAGGCACGGTGCTACCTAGTCCATCATAGTTTCATAGTAGGTAGGGTCAGAAGGGACCTGAGCAGATCATCAAGTCTGACCCCCTGCCATGGGCAGGAAAGATTGCTGGGGTCAAACGACCCCGGCTAGCTGATTATTAAGCCTCCTTTTGAAGACCCCCAGGGTAAGAGCGAGCACCACTTCTTTTGGAAGTTGGTTTCAGATCCTAGCCACCCTGACTGTGAAATAGCGCCTCCTGATGTCTAGCCTGAACCTACTCTTGGTCAACTTATGGCTGTTATTCCTCATTAGTCCCAGTAGTGCTTGGGGGAACAGGGACTCCCCCAATGCCTGCTGGTCCCCCTTGGCCAGTTTGTAGATGGCCACCAGATCCCCTCTCAGCCTTCTCTTGTGGAGGCTGAACAGGTTCAAGTCATCTAGCCTCTCCTCATAGGACCTGCCCTGCTGCTCCATGACCATGCGAGTGGACCCTCTTGATGCTGTCCACATCCCTCCTGAAGTGCAGCACCCAGAACTGGATGCACTACTGCAGCTGCAGCCTGACCAGTGCTGCATAGAGGGAGAGGATCACCTCCTTGGAACTGCTCGTGATGCATCTGTGGATACATGACAAGGTGCGGTTGGCTTTCCTGACCACGTCCCCACACTGCCGGCCCATGTTCATTTCGGAATCAGTAATGACACCAAGATCCTTTTCTGCCTCTGTGCTGACGAAAAGGGAGTTCCCCAGCCTGTAGGTATGCTGTTGGTTCTTCCTCCCCAGGTGCATCACCTTGCACCTGTCAGTGTTGAATCTCATCCGTCCACCCCTGTAACCTGTCTAGATCTAGTTGCAGCCTGTCCCTCTCCTCCAGCATGCCCACTTCTCCCCACATCTTAGTGTCACGCATGAATTTGAACAAGGTGCTTTTCACACACTCGTCCAAGTTGCTGATGAAGATGTTGAACAGTGCGGGGGGGAGGACTGAGCCCTGGGGGACCCCACTGCCCACATCCCTCCAGGTCAAAAAAGACCCGTCCACCAACCACTCTCTGGGTGCAGCCCTCCAGCCAATTTGCGACCCATCTGACTGTGTAGGCAGACGCCACAGTTGCCTAATTTCTTAATGAGAATGGGGTGAGAGACAGTGTCGAAGGCCTTCCTAAAGTCCAGAAAGACTACGTCCACCGCGACACCTGCGTCCAAGGATTTTGACCTGGTTGTAGAAAGCCACCAGGTTGGTTTGACAGGACCACCCCATCTCCACCCCATAGAGCAGGGCCACTCTAATCACATGTGGCAGGCTGAGGGAGAGGGTGACAGAGCCCCTCAGCTACAAAAAAGTTAGGTAATGTTTGCCAGACATTTAGGGCTCATGAAGAAACAGAAATCATGGACATGGGACATGGGAAAGAAAGGCACTACTTGACTGTGGGAATGAAGAGGAAGTTGACATGTATTTGATGTAGTGGCTCACCATAACCTGAAAAACAGTTGGCACTGAGAGGGACTGAACACAAAGAGCTCTATTTCTTATTCAGATGGGTTGCACTGGCCTGTCCTTGTGGATCAAATTTTTAACACGGAAGGGCAGGTGTCAGGGGTGGGACACACACACACACACACACACGATTTCCATGAGTATTTCTGACAACAGGGGAGGGTGTTGGAGCTTACTCTTGCCTCTCTGAGTGCAGGCCTGGTAGTGCAATACCTCCAGGCCTGATACTTGAGTTTATTTGTGGGGGAGCAACTGTCTTTTTTTTTTCTAAGGGCAATGGAGGACTGCTTTCATGATTTTCCCCTACTTCATAACTTTTTTCATGACTGAGCATATGCAGTTTCTAACAGCAGTTTAAATGATAGCCAATTTATTTAATGGGTGAGTTTGTTGGTATGCCAATATAAGACGTGCGAAAAATGCCGATGGGAAAAAACCTCATCTTATACTCAAGTAAATATGGTAATGCCATATTTTTAAAAAAAACATGTAATTCTGTGGTTTGAATGTATTTCTTCTCAGTATCGTTAATCTTAATGTCTTCCAAAATCATTGTAATTTAGGGGCATTTGTGAGAAATAGGCAAAGACACAGGTTCAGATACTGCCATGGTGGTAGAAGTGTAAAACTGTACAACCAAGAACACCAGAAAATGCCTACATTAAATGTCAGCTGCTGCTTCTGCAAGTTTTCTTATCATTCTCTTAGGAATTACTTTATTACAGAAAATGAAATCATCTGTTTAAAAATTCTTTATAAACACTGGACAAATACCGGAAGAAAACACCAGAATTTCCAGACATACACTAGAAACAGCAGCCTGTACAATATTTTGCTCATAATTTAAGTAGTGTAAAATATATGTTGTGGTATTAGTTAAAAGTAGAGCTCATGACAGAATGTGGATACTGCCAGACAGCCAGACCTAAACAAATGCTCAGTTATAAATGAAAAGAATATCCATCACAAAATCCAACAACATTTTCATAATATAAAGAACTCTTATTACATTAAAAGTGACAAATTGTATGTGTCAGGCTCATTCTTCAGAAATTCTCTGAACCTTTTAGTCAGACACTGACAACTCTTCTTCACATCTGGAAGAATAGAACTGTTTACTTAAAGTGGTCCCTGCTTCATTCAGTGCTCTTCTACTACTTAATCCTCCTCCTCCTAAACTAGACAGATGGGGCCAAATTTTAAGCCGGTTGAAGACAATGTTTTTGCACGTGTGTGCTGACACCCGCTCTGAGCCGACTCATGGCTGCAAATTCCTTCTTCAGATTCAGCAGGTTGAGTTCCTACTTACTACAACAGGAGCTTGAACTTTGTACCAGAGACAATTTCAACCCCAGCCTATTTACATCCAATGTATGATTATTTTGCACATTTATATGAGCGGGCTTAATCAGCCAGATTAATTCCTGGCACATCCAAGAATGTCAGTTGCACTGAGCAGCTATGGGGGGCTTTCAAGATCTTTGTCTCTGGGACAACTCCACAGTGTGGACTGCTCCACAGCCACAGAACTTGGGAGCCAAGCAGTGCTGGCTCAAACTTGGGATATCTCAGGGTTTCCAGAAGCCCTGTTGCAGAGTTGAGTCCTCATTACGTTCCGACCCTGACGGTTTTAGCTCTCCCCGAGCCCCTTCTCCCTAACAGAGTCTCTGAAGCCAGTGGTGTGGCTCTGCCAGAGCTCCAGACCCTGAAATCCTGGGGTCTTAACTCCAGGGCAGACCTACCAGGCAGATTGCCACTACAGAGGGACCCAGATTTTCCAGGACCATGTCTCTGGCCCTGGGACAGTCTGTTTGTTGAGCATGTCCCAAAACTACAAACCCTGGAAGCACAAGATCTCCAGCCTCAAGGGCAGACTGCCATAAATGACAACTTTTAGAACAAACAGCTCAGGCTCAATAAACTGGTAACAGTTATTCAGAAGCTGTCTGTGTGGCCCTGTTACACACCCAGGGATGATCACCATCTCCTTAGGCCCTGGGGGATAAGTAGAGGGAAATCTCAGAAAATAAACAAATTGGTACCTTAGAGTAGTGAATATACCCTCAGAGCCATGCTCAGGGTCTTTGGCTCGGATGTGCTTGTTGGCTTGCGCTGAATGCTGCTCTGCAGCAGCTACATTGCCTAACACCTGGGGTTTGAAGCATTCTGGCGCAGGGATTAATGGGTGAGATGTGATATTCTGGGCTTGATATGGCAGTGTCCTGCTGAGTTTGTTGATCAGGATGAGGCCAGACTCTGAGACAGCCCAGGATGAAGCCAGATGTCCAGGTGTGTTCTGGCAAGGTGGTCTGACTGGCAGTGTTATGTACTGTGCCTACCTTCACAGCTGAGTCCAGTTTGATCAAGTGAGAAGCCCCGCTGACATTCACAGACAAAGCTCCCAGGTGTGTTCTGGCAAATGCCTTTAGTCCCACACAGATTGACTTCAGTGGCACATTCATTATTGTCTAAAAGAAACAAATATTAAAAGCACAGTGTGGTTTTGCAAAGCAATTGCTCATCTTGAAGGTGATCATTAAAAAATGATGACTTGCATCCAGAAAGAAACATCACTGATTTGATAATTTTACCCCCCATTCCAGCTTGGGCCTGGCAACAAAGGAACAAAAAAGGCAGAAGCACCTTCTTTCCTGCTCGAAAACGCAAGTGGCAGACAGACACAGTTCTATGGAAACTGTTCTCAAAACTGCATAATGGATTTTGAATCTGATATTGTATTCCAGCGCGCACAGAATTCAGCCTGGTGCCAAAGGAACACAGAATACCAGAGTTAAGATTCAGCATGCAGAGCTGACAAACAGTAGGGCTTTTTGCAGCAAGTGATTCTATCTGGCATTTAAACAGACCTAATAGGCATGGGCACACAGTCCTCGTCATTCATATCTAAATATTTATGGCCTGCTTTTTTAAAGCGCCTCAATATGGCCTCTCATTTTGTGTCTTCAGCCACAAAACTGAAATGGCTTACTGGAGAGGGCTGGGGCATGAAGCAGAGCTCTGTGCTCTCACTGCACAGCCACTGCACTTAGGGAGCTGACTCACTTATTTGCAGGGAAACAAGGGAGAGCAGGAAAGAAGATCTCTTTGTACTACCTGTCCCCACTACTCATAGACTATTTATCCAATGGAGATCTCCTGAATTCCTAGGTCTCTGTCTACCAGGCACTCAAAATTGCACTTCAAAGATATCTGCAAGCAGGATATGAAGGCTTTTGGAATTGACCCAAACCTTTGGGAGACCTTAGCAGGAGATAGGACAAAGTGGCACTCCTTTCTCAATCATAGAGTCCAACATCATGACAAGAAATGGTCACTCGAATTACAACAGAAATGTGACTGAAGGAAACAGCCCATCAGTATAGTAGTCCCTAACACCATGTACACCTGTGACCGCTGTGGCTGGACCTGCAAGTCTAACAACGATCTTTGCAGCCACAAATCAGTAGAATAGCTGCAATATCCACAATCAATCGCTGATGAATGGATGCCATAAAAAGCTACCAGGTATACACATAGTCATAGTGGCATTGACACACTCATCTAGTCCACTAACTGACTTCAGGCACAAAACTAAAGTTTGTTTTATAAAAGGTGGCTCTAGGTACAAATACCATGTTTCCTCTGCAGCAATCATTTAAACAGCCTGGCACAGCAAAGGGAAACTTAGTGGATCAAATTCCATTTTTATGGCTGCTCTGAGGCAAGTGGGATAAGACCACAGCCCATTGTTTCAACTGACTGTACTTGGAAATTGAATTAATCCACGTGTTACAACCATGACCAGAATGAGACAGAATAAGAGTGCCCAACACAGACTTGTATTTTGTGAGAAGCCACCTCCAGCACCGCTTACCAATACATGCTGTATGATGCTGAGTGAAGCCAGGAGGACATTTGCAAGTGAAGCCCCCAATGGTGTTGACACAAAGGAACTGGCAGTTGTGCTGTTTTGTTGCACATTCATCGAGATCTGAAAGAAAGAAAAAAACAATGTTCTTTCCATCTGGAGTCCTTATCAAGGCACTTACTTTTCAATAAAAACACTGAGAGAAGCAGTTGTAAGCTAATGACCCAATTTACAAATTCTTTGTAGAGGAGTAAAATCTGGAAGTATATTGCACAGGCCTGGCTCTGTGCTTCAGGATACAAAGTGCTACATTGCTAAGGAATCCAAAGAGGGAAAAGGAATCTCTGAGCTGAGATGGCACCCTGTGTCCAACTTCAGTTGGTGGGATACAAGACTTAGAAGGACATAAGAGGAGAGTCCTCACACACAGCTCCCTCTCCCTCCTTGAGTCTGATCTCCCATCTACTCTTTGATCCTGAACTTACCTTTCTTTTCTATCTCTTCTGCCTGCAAAGCTGCTTTTTCAATGAAGATAGAATAATACTGCTCATACCTACAACTGCTTTGAGTCCCTCTCTCCCAATATAAGGAACTTTTGGAGAGGCTGGGCATGTTTAAAACAGTAGGTCCAGATGCTCTTCACCCGAGGGTGCCGAGGAAATTGTCAGAGATCATAGCAGGGCCCCTGGCACAGCTCTACGAGTGCTTGTGGAGCACTGGCCAGGTACTAGAGGATTGGAAAAGGGCCAATGTAGTCCCCATTTACTAGAAGGGGAGAAAAGAGGACCCCGGCAATTATAGGCCGGTCAGTCTTACCTCGGTCTCTGGGAAGACCTTTGAGAAAATTATCAAGGAGCACATCTGCAAGGGCCCAGCAGGGGAGGTAATGCTCAGGGGCAACCAACATGGGTTCATTGAGGGCAGGTCCTGCCTGACTAACCTGGTTTCTTTTTATGATCAGGTCACAAAGTCCCTGGATGAGGGTGTCAGCATTGATGTCGTCTTCCTGGACTTTAAGAAGGTCTTTGACATGGTTTCCCACCACATTCTCTTAAAAAAACTTGGTGACTGTGGCATTGATGCCTACACAGTCAGATGGGTGGCAAATTGACTAGACGGTTGGACCCAGAGAGTGGTGGTGGAGGGGTCGTTTTTGACCTGGAGGGGTGTGGACAGTGGAGTCCCCCAGGGCTTGGTTCTGGGGCCTGTACTGTTCAACATCTTTATCAGTGATCTGGAGGTGGGTGTGGAAAGCACGCTGTCCAAATTCGCTGACGACACCAAGTTGTGGGGCGAGGTGGGCACGCTGGAGGGGAGGGAGAGAATCCAGCTAGATCTAGACGGGTTACAGAGGTGGGCGGATGGGAATAGGATGGAATTCAACGCAGACAAGTGCAAGGTGCTGCATCTAGGGAGAAGGAACCAGCAACACACCTATGTGCTGGGGAACACCCTTCTTGTCAACACAGTGGCAGAAAGGGATCTTGGAGTCACTGTTGACTCCAGGATGAACATGAGCCGCCAATGCGAGGAAGCGGTCAGCAAGGCTAACCGCACCTTGTTGTGCTTCTACAGATACATCACAAGCAGGTCCAGGGAGATGATCCTTCCCCTCTGTGCAGCACTGGTCAGGCCACAGTTGCAGTACTGCGTCCAGTTCTGGGCGCCGCACTCCAAGAGGGATGTGGCTGCACTGAGAGGATCCAGAGGAGGGCCACTCGTGTGGTCAAGGGGCAGCAGGGCAGGCCCTACAAAGAGAGGATAAAGGGCCTGAACCTATTCAGCCTCCACAAGAGAAGGCTGAGAGGGGATCTGGTGGCAGTTTACAAACTCACCGGAGGGACCAGCAGGAACTGGGGGAGGCTCTGTTCCCCCCGGGCACCACTCAGGGTTACTAGGAATAACGGCCACAAATTGTAAGAGAGAAGGTTCAGGCTGGACATCAGGAGACATTACTTTGCAGTTAGGGCTGCCAGGCTCTGGAATGGGCTCCCAAGTGAGGTGGTGCTCTCCCATACCGTGGGGATCTTCAAGAGGAGACTGGACAGATATTTGGCTGGGGTGATATGACCATGGCGCCCATTCCTGCCTGGGGCAGGGGGTTGGACCTGATGATCTGTTTAGGTCCCTTCCGACCCTAAGCACTATGATAGAGACACCTACGCCTTCATTACTTCTGGTGGGCACTACGGCTTGTCCCAGCTCCCATAAATAATTACTAATCAAGTTCTACACACTGCATGCTGCTGCCTATCTTCCTACAAGTACTGAGAGAAAGTACCAATAAACCTCTCTCTATCATTTCTCAGCCTAACTGGTGTTCTAGGCATGAACAACTCCAAATAGTCATTTGGTTTAAAACTCTTCCTGGACTGGCTCCCATCTATTTCTAGGATATTCTCTCTCTCCTTTTCACTACAGCATCTGCTCCTCCCTCCACTACCTGCAAATCAAGTTCAAATTTCATTTTAAAAGATTTATTTCCACTATGATCTGAAACTGTCATTTTGTTCTTTTGTTGCAAGCCTTATTGCTATATGCTTTTTGTTGTTGTTGCTATAAAGCATCTGTCCTAAACAGCCAGTTTTCTGGATACAGAGAGGCAAAGCACCAGATGCACAGAGGTCCCTCTGCAATAGGTATTTACAGATGCACACATGGTAACTGCAGGTTTATCTGGAATGTAGTTGTGTACATCAATACTTCTTTGCATATGCAGCAACTAATTTGAAGGCCTATTTGTGATAAATGTACAAAGAATAGGGGCAGATTTGCATATGTTCTTACATACACTTGTACAAATATATGCAAATGGGGCTCTAACAATGGAAAAATTGGCATTTTGCAAATATTACAACTGATGCAACATCCTGTGGAACTGTCTGTATTATTTTATTGTGCAAAAGCATTTTAAATAAAGCCTCTGATCTTGGGATGGATTCTAGTTTCCCTCTCAAGTAGACCCATGTGTTACGTGAGACTTTGGATGAGTATCAGCTAAGTACAGACACTGAAAAAGCCCAAGCCTGAATTGATTCAATCTTTGCAGGTTACTGTAACCTGTGAAGATTGAACTGATTTGCAAGTGAATTCACTTTTGATTTTGGAAATGAAGGCACATGCCTGCAGTGGCTCAGGCCAGAAACTGAGGGATGCTAAAGCAAGCCCTCCCTTCCCTTCTGCAGCAGCTGCAAGGCTGGAGGGAAGTTGAGCTGCAGGGGCATGGCCAGGCCCTGGCAGGCTGAGTATGATTGGGGAGGGGTTTACACCCCTCAAGCAGCTGAGGCAAGGGTGCCTGGTGTCAGGGCTGCCAGTCACCTTACATACAGTTTAGAGTATGGGTGTGTACAGGATGGTCTGGACAGGGATGTTCCTGCCTCAGGCAGGGGCTGGACTAGATGTGACCCCTGCGGTTCCTTCCCAGCCCCACTCTTCTAGGATTCCCTGACCTGATTCATAGAAATTCTCACTCCCTGACCTGATCCCCTGTGCCACTCCTCCAAGAGCAGAGCATTTCGAGCTCCCGTTCTACTGCAAAAAGAAGAGGAAGGAAAGGCCTGGGTCTCGTTTCCCTGCCAGGACAGTCACCTCCATGATGGGACATGCACAAGGGGCTGCATGAAGCCAAGGGTCACACCCCCCATGAAGTGAAGCAGGGCCTGTTGCTGCACAGCCCCTGCTCTCTGCATTGCTACTGGGTGGACTGAAAGAGGAGGCTGCAATCAGGCAACTGCAGTGCCCAGTAACTCTGTGGGCAGCGCCAATAACTTCTCCAGCGGTGGCCACAACTTTCCAGAAGTTGGTGAGAGTGACTCAGATGGAGTTGGTAGCAGAGGTTGCGGGAGTGGGTTCCCCACTTGTCTCCTGATCAGTGCCACTGCCTTCCCTTCCCCCAGGGACATCCACCTTGAGCTGGGCCTGGGCCTGGCCTCAGTAGGAAGAGAAGCTGGTGCCCCTGGGTCTGGCACCTGCTTCCAAACACCCGGTGCTTTCCCTGTTGTTGCATCACACAGGGGAATCGCACCGGGATCCCTCCAGGAGCATCTCTACCCGTGCCCAGCTGCTTTCTGCTTCTGCCTGCAACGACACTGGCCCTGCCCCTTCCTCTCCCACTTTGCCTCAGGCCCAGGGCTGGCCTTTGGCCATGCCTCCCCTCCCCTCCCCCGTTCATCTCACCCTCACCTCTTCTCAGCCAGCCAGAGTGCTGATAGTGCTCCAGTTAGGGAGGAGAGGAGTGGGGAGGAGAGGAGGGGGGCCAGCCCTGCTCCCCCCAGCCCAGCCAAGCCCAGCCCTGGGCTGCAAAGCATGCTGGGATGCTGGAGGACTGTGATTTACCTTCAACCAGGAAGGGGTCTGGGACAGAAGTTCCATGAACTGGCTTGACCTAAATTACTTAAGTCTGATACTACCAGCTTTATCTTAAACCAGTTTCAGCCATTTTGAAAGTGGTTTATATTCAGTGAATTTCTGTTCTGTTACAGGTTTAAACTGGTTTCTGATCACTTAAACTACTTTATGTGTAACTTCTGTCCCTAGCCAGGGTCTGCACTAAGGAATCCACTGCAGGATCATGGCCAATTGAGACCATCACTAAATATGTGCCTGCTGTTATGGGAAGTCAACTGTCTTCTAAAGGAGCAGCAGCAGGCCGCAAAATTGTATTGTACTGCAGTGTGCCGAAATTCCAAAAGAAATATTTAAACAACAATGACAAAGTAAAATGGTATTTCCAATGTCAAGTTTGGGGTTGCTGTTATAACCTGCATGGGCTTTACTCAGCCCTTTGGTATTAAAGGCATTATATAAATTAATCAAAATGTAGCAAACATTTTTAAGTCTCTCCTGCATTGCTGTCCCTTATCCAGCATATTGCAGAATGGCTTGTTAAAACATTGTTGATGCTGGAAATGACCTGATCTTTTTGCTGCAAACATTCAGTTGGAATTATTGTAATTGGCATTAGTTAAGGTACATTTATTATTATAAGGCCTGGCTTAAATCAGCATGCTTAATACCAGAAGAAAAAAAATCATTTCTACCATATGGAGAGAGAAAGGTCTGAAAATAACATGAATCACTGAAGTTATTCTCACTCATATAGTCCAGCTGCTGCCAGTGCTTGTGGCCTGACCCTGCTCTTGCTTATACCAGTGGCCACTTACAGATGTTTATTTTCTACTGGGAGAATAGCTGCTCTCCTGGTAGAAACCACGAGCGTACAGATGTTCCAGTTTTTTTCTCCTGAGGTGAAAATAACTGTTCCAGGAGAAAAATAATCCAACTCCAACCCATTAGAAGTTGCTCCTGGGAGAGTTTCTCCTGGGAGAATGACATTCCTGTGGCTTATCTCCTCCCAGGGACCAGGAGGAGTGAAGCCACAAGAAAAGGCTCCCATGTATTTTGAAGATCCAGGTCACCCTGATCTGGAGGAGGTACATGAAGAGGGAACTGCTCCTGCTTCTCCTCCTCCTCCTGTAGATTGGGAAAGAAGGGGAGGAAGAGCCTTCAGCTGCTCCCTGCTGGCTCCTCACACACCAGAGTCCTCAGTATGAGAAGCAGACAGAAGGCTTTGCCCCGTTGCTCTGTTGGCTTTGGAGTCAAGCAGAGGTAGCTGTGCCCCAAGCCGCCTGCCTGCTTCTCACATCAGAGCCCCCAGGGTATGAAGTGGGCAGGGGGCTTTGCCTTGCTCTTCCAGTCACCTCAGAAATGGGAGGGCTGGAGCAGCCCACACTTTCCACAGACCAGGATCGTCACAATCTCAGGAAGGTGCAAAGAAAAGGGAGAGAGGGGGGAACTGCTTGTATTTCTCCCTCTCCTAGAATCCTTTCTAGCAGAGGAAATTTTCCATCACTAGAAATAAATGCTTGTATATATGGCCAGTGTTAGACATGTGTGATGACACTGACTTCAATTAAGTTACTGCTACAAGTCAGAGAGATCAATGTCAGACCCTCTGATTATATGAATAGCTATCTGTCTGTGAAACAGAGATCCTCTAGCAAACATTTTCCTTTTCAGTTTTTACCTTTGCAACTTCTCCCATCCTCCTGTAAGATGTACCCCTTCGGACATGAACACTGGTAACTCCCCTCGGTGTTTTTACAGATGAAATTACAAGGCTTGGGGGACAGGCTGCATTCATTCAGGTCTAAAATAAAGAAAACCAAACATCTTAGTGATATCAACCAAGATTAGCAGTAACAAATTAAAAGTGTACCCAAGAGAGTTCATACAAAAACAGTCCTCCAAACTTGGTAAAGAATGGACTTTTGTTGCACTGTAATTAAAGAAAAACCCTCCTCTCTATTTCTGTACGAGTTTCCTCTGAAACTCCTCTCTTTAGCAATGAACTTCCAAGTGTACACTAATAGGAGCTTACCTACACAGAGAGTGCCAGTTATATCTGGTGTATAGCCTGTATTGCAAAGGCAGTGATATGATCCTCTCTCATTGACGCATTCTCCATTACGGCAAACGTCATGAATAACCTTGCACTCATCAATATCTGCAATTCAAAAAACATTAACTCAGAGAGAAAAACATAGGAAAATACATTGATTTTATAAGTCTCTTGTGCTTTGACATGAAAAAAGTGACTTAAAATAATTATAATAATTATTTCATGGATTTAAGAGGCTTACATCTTTCAAAGAAACAGGTACAAATTGAGTACAGCATAAGTTTAACATTTATATTCAGTGAACAAAATCTAAATAAGAATACCAGATAGATTTGGAGAGTTATCAAGAACCCCAATTAAAAAAAAAAAAACAGATCATGCTTGAATTCAAGCTAATGGGAACTTCACATTTATTATTGTGAATCAGGTATCAGACAGATTGCAGGGGTACTTAGACATATTTGCAAAATTAGAGGAAAAATATTTTAAAAGCCTTAGTGGCTCAGAAGTCTAAGTCCCATTTTCAGATGTGACTTAGAGTCAGATTTCTAAGGTATTTTTTGCATGTAAAGATTTAATACAGGACTCAGGCATTTAGGTGCTTTTAACAGTTCCACCAGGTGCCTCTGCCTGTCTCAATGTGAATCTATGTATACACAATGTATCTAAATACCACTGAAAATCAGGCTGTTCAGTACTGGAGTGCCTGTCTTTTTTTTTCCTAAGGGACTTGAGTGCCTCTGAGAATGTTACCCATTCATTTTGTAATTCTTTTGCAGACTTGCAAAAATGATAGCTCAAACACCAGAAAAATGCCTGCCTGGAGCAAAGTCCAGCCCCATGTCCCCAGTACTGCACATTTTTCTGTAACTGAACTAATTGGGTAGATATAAGAAACAAATGCTGGGATCAACCTGACAGACATCTGCAGATGCACCATGAGCTGGAGTGTGCGACGGTCCATATTTACATGTGCCTGACTACTCAAGCTTCCACATAAAAATATGTCTGCTTGCCCAATGATTTGGGAGCCTGCTAACATTTGGGGGTTAGTTGCTGCCTAAACCTGGCCTCTTTGGCAATTCATGCAGGTTAGCAGCAAGTTCTGTATTCACTCCACCTGAGATCTTGCTGGAGGTTTGGCCTTACATCCAGAATGTCGAATGATGTTACAGCAAAACAATTCACTGTGCTCAAAAGCTGTAAAAAACAGTCTATACCATTTTCACTTAATTTATCCTTTTGGACCATAGTCTTGTACGGACGGAAATACCTGCTCCATTGGACATATATCCTCGGCCGTGAGGGCAAAGCTTTTTAAAGGCCACAGTCCCTGGGAAAGGGCAGATCTCGCAGTTTGGCCCCCATCCTCGCCCACCATCACAGCAGCATTCAGACTTGGTGACAGAGTTCCTGTTGCTTGATCCAATTTGACACATACTTTGTAACACTTCAATGAAGCAGTAGCCCTCTCTGTTGTCTGAAAGACAAATTAGGCAGCATGAAGAATCTGAATGGTGATGACCTTCAGAGCATCAAGAGATATTAGGAATTTAGTAAGAAATATAAAAGAAAGGGAAGCATACTTAACCCTGAGCCTCTGGAAGCAAGAGTGAAAGGCTGGCAGCAGTGAGAAAGAGAACATGATGTCTGAAGGAAACAAAGGAGACAAAAAATGTAGTAAGATGTAGAAGAAAAGTCACATTATGCTTAGGAAAAGATGTGCTTTCTGTTTGAACTCTGAGAGAAACGGCTATTTGAAAAACAGAATCACCAGTAAGAAAAGGGCAAAGTAATTTCAGGCTGACAGATACTAATCAACAAGGGCCTTTTATTGGAAATCAACTCATTCTAATGGACTGATATAAGTATACTATTAGCACAGAAAGAAGTTAGCTGTAGGAGAGTGCCAAGCTACAGAAAGCTCCATCCTGTAGACTCTTATATATGGTAGGAACTTTACTCAATATTATCCCCACTGAGTTCAAGCTCTTGTATACTTCTGCAAGATTTGGCTTTGCGAAAGCAGGAACTTGTTACTTACCCAAGCATTCATTCTGGGTGTCACTGGCAGTAAATCCTTCATTGCATTCACATCTGTAACTTCCTTTTGTGTTTATACAGCGACCATTCTCACAGATCCCAGGTTTGGTTTGACATTCATTCTCATCTGCATTTTTAAGAATATGACAAAAAAAATCCATCACTGGGTTAAGTCATGGAGACAAAAACAGGAGACAATAACCTGCGGAAGTGCTTAAGTTGTGCATTCTCACTGGGCAAACTTGAGGATGATAACAAATAGAAAGAAACAGAGGTGACTACTGATTTTCTGAAACACTGTTCAGTATTTGATGGACAGATTAATCAAGTAGTTAGCAAGCAAGCCCAAATCACATATTTTGCTTCTAAGTTTTCCCACCAATGTACTCCACATTACTAATTTACTGATAAATTGACAGCCCATTTTGTATCACCCAAATTTCATGAAGGGTTTAAAACAATACAACAGTGCTTACAGCTCAGAGGCATATAGCACAGTACAGTACAGGGAGAAGATTTCTTATGAAACACTGAAGAGAACTTGGTGTTTTATTATATGCCCAATATATAAATCTCTGTATTATACATTACTTTTATATTCTGCTGCCTTACAATGGGAAAAATCTATACAAAATTAAGTGCCTACCCCTAATGTTTACACCACTATTTGTCTTTCATTGTCAGATAAATTAGGTAGGTTATCAGTAGTATTCTACATTTTACCCTAACTACAAAAGACAGAGAGAACCACAGCTGGTGTAATTCAGCCTACACCCATCAACTTCATTGAAGATAAACCTACTGGCAGCAATTAAAGACCTAAAATGTTACAGAAGGATTGTCCATGTATGCACGCAAAGTGCAAAGCAGTGGAGAGGCAGGCTCTACATACATTTCATGGCCACCATTATACAGCTAGAAGAGTAATGTTTTTTCCCCCAGTTACTTATCACTTAGTCAAAATACGTGACTGCCAATTTTTCTCTTGAATCTGACTTTGTTATCTGCAGTTCAGCTGTACTGGGAAGAATACTACTCCCTAGAGCCTTAACATCTCAGAGCCACTTACCTATGCATCCTTCACCATCTGGCCTGCGCTGAAATCCTGGTCCACATATGCACATGTAAGTGCCAATCAGATTTTTGCATTCCATCAGTTTTTCAGCACAGTCATGAATTCCTTCTTCACACTCATTCTGATCTGAAACAGGATGCATGTTGCAGAATCGTACATACTTAATGAGAGAAAGAGATGCTCTTGGAAACTTGCAATATTGGAGGTTTAGGATTGAAAGTGTAATCATACATAGCCACTACGTTCACTCCAGTTGTATTCAATTGCAAATGGAAATACTGGTCTGGTAAAATTCATTTGTACTTCAGTGCTGTTTGGTTAGGAATGGGGGCCTTTTAAAATAACATTACTGCATTTTGCACAGATTTTCAGACTACAAGGGACCAACATGATCATTTTTTCTCTTTCACCTCCAGGGTCCCTGAAGACCTGGAGCCCTCTAGCACCATAAGTAACTATCCTACGTCTAATGTCACCCTAAAGTGCATTTTCACAACCATGAAAGCATGTTGGGAACCTTACCTCTGCACATTCTCCTGTCTTCTCTAAGAACATAGCCAGCTGGACACTTGCATTCATATGATCCATAAGTGTTCACACAACGGAATGCACAGAGTAGAGGATTTTGAGCACACTCATTCATATCTGAATTGAGAAAAAGTAATCATTTATAAGCCAAGTGAGATTTGCTTTTGCAAAATGCAATGGCTAGGAATTCATGCAGTTTAGGTTAGCTTTAAGTCAGAAATTCCAAATTCCATAGGATCAGATACTAATGTCAGATGTTCTACTGACTGTGGATTTCTACATAGGAACAGGGCAACAGGCAGTCCTGCTTGACAAGACTGGATTATGTGAGCAGGGCAGCAGAAATCACACATAACATTATGCCATCTTTAATGTCAGTCTGGATATGAGAGAAGCTTCTAGGTCTGTATTGCCAAAATATAGTCAATGTTAAACCAATACCGTAATGGTGTATTGCTGATTCTGTGTGCTTTATTTTAACTGTCAGAAAGGTAAGTCTCTTTTGTAGACTGAATTTCATGAAGTATTACCTTTATTGGGACCAACATTACCTGAAACACAATTACATATGTGTTGTGTAAACGGAATGCTTGCTGCTACAAAGAAGTGTTCATGGACTTGATTTTATTTCCCACTAAACTCAGTGAAAGTTTTTCCACTGTTTTTACTGGGAACCAGATGAGGCCCTAAATGCCTGTAATAGTAGCACAGGCCAATCCAGTGTCAGAATTAGATTACTGTGTGCTCCAAGGGAGAAGCAGTCTATCCCAGAGCCTTCAAGCTCTCATATCAAAGCTGAACTCATAAGGAATACAATCAGCAACATTTTCAGGGAAAGTACAAGACACACCAAAGCTAGCGTGAACATATTATGGTTAGGGGAATCTGGGCTGGGAGGCACTGCCACCACACATACGCACACATGCACAAACATACACACATCCCATCCCCCCTGACTCCGTGGCTCCCAGGAACCCTGATGGCAAGACGGGGTGGGATAGCATGGAGGCCCATGGCCAGGCTCCATCCCCTGCATGCAGAACCTGGACCCTGTTGGGAGTAGCCCCTCCGTTTCACCGCTGACAGCCACTCAGAAGTGTCGCACGCGCTGGGGCTCCAGCAGCATAGCACGAGGTTGCTGGTGGCAGATGGCCATCCCAGTTTGCCTGCACAGGTTCCCCAAGCCCCAGCCCTGGCCCTCTCACCAACGTGCTCTATCCCGGCTGACGCCTGCCCCAGGCAGGAGCAGTGGTGCCTGGTCCAGTCCACAGCACCCCCACCTCCAGCCACTCCTCAGCAGGATATGGGCCAGGCACCCAGGTGCTGCATCCAGGTGCCGCATCCAGCAGCAGCCAAATCCAGGACTTTTGCTTTAATTTACACCAAGTGGCCAGGACAGCCTACAAAACCTGGGACTGTCCCAGCCAATCCAGAATGTATGGTCACCCTAACCACGACCCACATGCTCTCATCTGGGTGGGTGATCAGTCCATCAGCAGGCACAAGCTCAGAATCTGAGCAAGTCTTCATGTATATGTCTAGGTAAAAATGCAGACAGAAGTGCAGCTCCCGGCTGTAACTCAGAATTATTTCTGCAAAGCTATCTGAGTTACAATGTTACCCCAGACCAAACAGAAGTTCACTGTTGGTTTCAGGGAGTAGGAGAATCAATCAGCCCCTGCAGCCAGGTTCCCATAGCAATGGCCAAGTTCTCTGCCAGCGCTTAGTTTTCAGAATGGGAGGAGGAAAGGCAGCAGAGGGAGCTCATTCTTGGGGTTCCCCAGCCAGTGTTTAAGGGTGGGATGGGATGGATGAATTGGAGCCCCTCCCACCTTAGGGTGGCTCAATACACCTGCCCCACCCTCCAGGGAGGGCTGAAAAATCCCCAGACTGAACCCCCTCTGCTCCCTTTCCCCCCTCCCATTCTGAAAACAATGACAGGCTCAGAGCTCATCAGACACAACTTACACAAGATGCTGCATTTTGAAATTCTTGGTCTGATACTTCATGCAATGTGGGGTCAGATTTTCACTTGATCAGCCGTTTTTGAAGCTGTCTGCAGCCATACACTTGTGTTTGGCCACAGCTATAACTACTTTATGTGGCCAGATTGGGTAAAAATTGTCACTTCTTTCTGCATCCATAGTGAGGCAAAGAGAGTCAGGCTGGTTATAAGAAGGGGTTCAGATAGAGTTCTCTGGAGCAGGGATGAGGCCAAGGTCTCACATCACACAGATGTTCACTTGTTTTGGCATGTTATTAGTTGCTTTTGATATTATGTTACCATGTTTTTACCACAAAGCAAGAGGTAGAATTTCAGTCTCACCTTCACATGTCATCATTGGTCCTGGCTCAAATCCTTCCTCACAGGTACATTCAAACCCTCCTATGACATTCCTACAAGTTCCATTTCCACACGGATTTCCAACAGCACATTCATCAGTGTCTGCAAGCAATTAAATCAGTGCATGAATACAGGTTACAGCAGGGCAAAGCAAACACTTCTAGCCTTTATCACCTGCAAGATTTCTGGATTATTCATGAATGTCCATTTCAAGACAAGGAACCTCTGATGGCACTGAAGTGTCAGGTATCATAGCTGTTTCTTAATAGCAATACTTAAGAAAGAAGGAGTTTTTAAAATGGAAGATGACTGTTATACTTACCTATACATTCAGCTCCATGAAGGATATAACCATACGGACATTCACAGCGAAAGGAACCATCTGTGTTGATGCACCTCCCAAATTTACAGTTATCTGGATCAAGACACTCATCCACATCTTAGCCCAAAAACAAAAACAAAAAAGGGACACATTCATCAAAGTTCATTATATGTAAAATCTGGCACTACAAATTTTGAAACTAGTATAGAATATTTCTACATTCAGAATAAAGAATATTTGAATGTATGTAAAGAAAGCAGTTACATTTTCAGGCCAAATTTTCAAAGGGTGGCCTACAAATCACAGTATTTTAAAGGTCAAGTGCAGAATCTTCCTAAGAGAGATCCCAGTAACACTGAAAAATAAAAGCTAGCCATTACCCTTGAATCAAAATAGTTGCCAAAAAGCCCTGAATTGGAGTGGGCTTTGTCTTTGGAAAGAGTTGGACTTGAGAGAAGGTATAGATGAGACTCACTAATAGTGAATTACAACTATTTTGAGTCCATGCTCTGGGTTCTGAAGATGGCTTGCCACATGTGACAGCAATGTAATGTACAAGGAAAAACAATACAGGTAATTAGCAGAGTGAGAGAGATGCAGGCTTGAATTTTAAGATCTATGTAAACTTTCTGCATCCTGACCATCTGCTTTGCAACACCAATCTATGGCTCTTGGAAACTTTGTGAAAATATGACTTTTAAGCAGAATGGATGGCAAATGATCAATAGAAAATGGGCTGCTAGTATTAGACTCATACAGTAATGCTCAGAACAGTAGTCACTCACCAAGGCGCGCGTCACCCGGTCCAATAAGAATACCTATTCCAAACGGACATATCTGTCGAAACGCGTCTGTAAGTGAAATGAGTTTTAAAAGAGCTTAAAGCCTTATTACAGCAATTCATGTAGCACATCAACTATCAGCTTAATCTGGATAGGATTCCTTCTTCCAGTCAGAAACTTTAATACATTTGAGTTTGTATGTGTATTTCTAGCTACACGTTCACAATGGCATAGAAACCCTCCTTCTCTCCCCCTCCCCCTCTCTACACACACAAACACCAAGAATGTAAGTATATACCATAGTTTTATTCAAATTTTATCATATCTACTGGGCATATATATCTATATCAAAATCTTTAAATAATTTTGTTTATTTTCTCCTTAAGGAACAAACTAAACAAAATAGTTGCACTAAATGCAATAAAAATAAATTGATGCATTCTCATTCCCTGTAAATAACATTTCTAAATGTATACATTAATCTAATCATAAAAGTCTGTCGAATCCTGTACAGTCATAGGTTAATATCTGCTTAATGCAAAGAAACCGTTTACATGTCAAATCATGATTTTATCTGAGGCAGGCTGAGGTGGTGGTGTCTCAGTTCAGAGTGGAGTTAAAGTAGAGTTCAGGTTTAATACCACCAAACCCTCGTAAACTGTTTTTGCAAGGTTTCAAAAGGCAGATGTCTTTGAAGATCATGTTACTGTCCAGTCTCTGTTGTGGAAAACAAGTTTCACCTTGTTTATGTGAATCACAAATCCCATTCTGGGAACTTGACCAATAAATAAAATCATAAATTCCCACAACACTGGACCAACATTTAATGAGAAGGGATGTACTCACAAAATTTCCATCTGATTCAGGTTCAGAAAGTAGAAATCTTCTGATTTTGAACAAAAAATGATGAGACTTCCCACATTTGTGACTGAAGGTGGAGTCTTGCATATGAGACAGCAGTTAAGACCCATCTCAAGATATTATGCTTTTGAGCTCATTTCAAGATACAACTGCTCTCTATACTCAGGATATAAGACCCTTTCACAGCATACAGTAAAACACTGTTTGAAGTCCTTTAATATACTAAGTGTAAGCTTACAATGTAATGCTGTTATTTGTTCTTAGAAGCTGTTGATTTTTTATTTTAAAATGTTATCAACATTTTGCTGCCATTATATGAAAGGAAAAAACTATACAGTCACATATTACAGCAACAAAATCAGTGAAGTCTCTGGCATATGGCTACTTGCCGAGAGAAAATTCAGTCTTGCTTGGCCATCAAAAGGCTTATCTGATGAAATAGAGCTTACATGGGACTCAAGTGATAAAGAAACCTTTGGCTGACTACCTTCACAGGGGGCTATGTAGCATACAAACGATAAGATATATATCAAGGGACACATTTGAACACTTAAGAAAATTTTGCATCATCCAAGATATACTGAGAAAGTTATGAGTCTTCTAGACTCAGACATTATTATGCTACTTTGTATTTTAGAGATGAAAAAAATCCATTTGCTTTGGTAGACTCAACCGAGAACAATTCAGACTAGGACAAACATATGTAATGGTACTTTAAGAAAAAGCTCTGAAGTTTACTATGCTTTTCCAGTTAACACTACCCATTTGGCTTGTATCCTATGAAGAGAATTTAACCACCCACACTGAGGGAATAAGCCTTAAAGGAATCTCTCAACTGGGAAATCTGTTTTTTTCCTCTTGGCTCCAAAGAATACGATCTGCTAAACATCTACATAATTTATGAATGTGATGAACTGTATTAATATATTGCTGAAATGTTAATATTGTTAATTATGGTCTGTCATCCTGAATTAACGCGCCTGTAATGGGCAACATAACTATGCCGTAACACCACTGCTCTTTGCGAATGTGTTTGGTGCAATTAGAGACTTAGTGAATAATCAGGTCCCCATGCCTCTGTTATCTGCGAGTCTTTCACAGAAGGAAGGTTAAGCAAAAACTTTTAAAAAATAGTTAAATACATTGAAAAACCATAAATCTTGGCCAGGAAAGTCAGAGGGGTAAAGGTGATATTTATATTGATTTTCTAAAAAGATCTAAATAGATTAACATTTTCAGCACTTAAATTGGTTTTAGAAAAAGATCACTTTGTGTCAAATATATTGTTATGCTTAGCCTCTACCAAAAGCTTAGTATTTTTCTGCCATTTAAGAGAAATAAAGCATTTGTAATCTCCAGAGCAGAGTGCTATCAGTCTACTCATACTTCCCTTCTACAACATAACTCAAAATTACTATTCATATATTTTGAGAAGTGGGTATGTCCTACACTCCTTTATAGCAGAAAGGTTTCTACTCTATAAAAAGATAACTAATAATATAAATAATACACTCCTATTAAGGGATATTAATATTAATGTGATTAAACAAAATAATTTACCATTCTTTGAGAAACAATTTCTTTTTCTAATTTCTTCTCCTGTGACCCTCCCCCATGATACCGCTTTCCTTTTTAAGCGCTGAGAGCGCATAACAATATTAATGCAATACGTTTGATAACATACCATCTGCTTCCTCTGGACAGAGTTCACATGGGTCGCCCCAGCCTTGTCCTTTCAAGGCACAACAACATTCCTGCTTGGAATGGTTTTTCAATTTTGGAACAGAACACTTTCCATCTTCAAATTTGGTAAAGCAGTAACTGACTCTCAGATCTGCATAAACAAAAGCATGTTACTCTATAGTTCCTCACTAAAGGTATTGGGGTTTTGTGCAATTTGCAAGCAAAAATAAAAGTTTAAGCCAATGACATAAACGGCCTTCTATGTGGATGATATCAGAAAGGATTGGTTAACATAGGCTGAAGCAGGAGGGGGAGCTCTCACTGTACCAGCTAACAGAGAACTGCTATAGAAGAGAGATGCTATGATACAGAGAAGAGGGAGAATTCCTCTCTGCTTTTAGCAAAGGAAGGACAGAGATACTACTCCCACGTCGCAGTTCTTTACCGTAAATCTTGTTATATTACCTCTATTTATATTCAATTATTAGAACACTGATCTTTAACTAAATAAATCCCATTGACACTAAAAGGTTTGAGTTAAATTTTGACAGCAATACTGTATAATGTAAAAAAAAAAAAAAAAAAAAAAAAAAAAAAGGGGTTTTTT
>NW_017728996.1:25246299-25248160 GCF_001723915.1 Gavialis gangeticus | reverse complement strand
AAAAAAAAAAAAAAAAAAAAAAAAAAAAAAAAATGGTGATTTTCAATAATGTCTTTTTATCTCAAACCTATACCAAATTAAATATAGGCCAGGAGGATTGCTTGTGTGGCACCACATTCTCTTCTCCTAGGTTGGGTAACCTAAACACTGGAGCAGAATTGAGTTTACAGACCACAAACATCCAGAAGGCAGACAGCTGGCAACTCCCTGGGTTGGCAGACAGACAGCATAAGGGTCAGCTGCAGAAGCAGCTGCTCATCCAGCTTTCTGGCTGCAAGATCAGTGCTGGGCACTGTCCAGACTTAAGAAAAAGCTCTAGGTAATATGAAGTCTTAAACAGAAGCTTGTTTGGCTCATTGCACTCAAAAACCAATCTTCCTTGGAAAAATGGCATTGCTTGACGTTCACCATACATATAAATTAATTTTCCCATGACATGTCATGTGAACCACTGTCCTTCTTTAGAAAAACTAAGATAATGTTACATTATTTCTATGTTTTTTGCCTCTGGGTTTTCTTTGCTTTCTGGGTGATTTTTCAAAACAAGTGATAAATTTTACATGGACTGAAGACACTTTGTTTATATAGCTACTTATTTTTACCAAACTGAGGGTAGTAATTATGCCAAATTCTGCGGTGGTTTGAATATTTGGATAAACATATCCTGCAGGTTGGATTCATCTTAGTAAAAGCAGTTTTATTTAGCCCACTGTGAAATGAAGAGCTCTCTCTTGGGTGTCAACAAATATCCCTGTCTTGTGCCAAGCATAACTACAGGGATCCTTTGGAAGTCTTTATCACTGGTGGTTTCCGCTGGGACTACAGTACATGGAGTGTGTGACATCTGATATCTTCTTGCAGTTTCTAGAGTTGACATCTACTCAAGAGATTCCTCATAGTCTTGAAGATGTCCCATGTCCTATTCCTTTGTTTGTTGTGCTGTCTATGCAACCTAACAAGCTACATTTTTTCATTCCTAGCTGTCCAGCTTCTAACATGTTATCATTGCTTTTTGTCAATACCTGTGTTTATTCTCCAAATACTATATCTGATAACTTCTAAAACAACAGAAATCTAAACTGTTTCTAGGCAGAGGGTAGTCTTCTTACTATGTTGCTTTCAAAGTCTCTTCTATGCATTTTTTTCACCACATCTTGCTGGTGAGGAATACCAGGTAGAGGTTTTTACTTAACAGTGGCTAACCCTTTCTCACATCTATCAGGTTATTTTGATCTTCAACATTAGCGTTCAACTGATATGGACTTTTCTTGATATTTATCTTCATTTTCCATTCCATACATTCAGCTCTGTTCAAAGCTCTCAGAAGCCTAGTCTTTATTTTCCCCCTTTTCCTCTTTCAAGAGTTCAGAAACTGTTAAGAAAAGTTTTCAAGGGAACAATGTTTCCTTGCTTAAATCAATGTTTAACTTTTTCTTTTTACTCTGCATTGCTCTGTTCTCTCCAGTGCTGAGGGCATGTCAGTGCTAGAGAAAATATGCCCCAAAGTTAAGAAATGCCAAGTTTTCTTTGATTCTGTTACATTACAAACAGAAGTTTAATATGGTAAATCTAAAAAAAATAAATATATAAACACAAAATTATATGAGAGCTTGCCTTGGCATCTTCTTCCTGTGGAAGACAATACAAATCCTTCAGGGCACAGGCATTTGAAACTGCCTGGAGTATTGCTACATGTGCCCAAAGCGCAAATTTCTGGCTCTTCTACACATTCATCAATGTCTGCAAGAAGGTAACACAATAGTTTAGTAATTTTAAAAGGCTGTACTGGCAGCTGTAAAATACAAAATATAAAATAAAGTACCCTACATCATAACTGAGGCAGAACAGATTGTTACTGAAG
>NW_017728996.1:25239450-25239918 GCF_001723915.1 Gavialis gangeticus | reverse complement strand
ACTTCCTGCCCTTTGGGTGGGGGGCTGGACTCGATGATCTCCCAAGATCCTTTCCAGCCCTAATGTCTAATGTCTATGAAATGATTGTTTTGCTTTATTTTCACTAATTATAAAATTAGAGCAAAAATACTGGGAAGTAATGTTTGTGCCAATTCAGGTCAGGGCATTGTAGCTCATATCAGAACTTTCCCTGGTTTTTCCTGTTCTGCTATAATGAAGGAGTTACAACAACAATTATGCTACCAACATACTGACCATGTACATGTGTTGCTCTATAGCATAACAAAGGAAGCTTTCATTCTCAAAGCTATTTTCTTCACTGCTCCACAGGTTTTTTCCCATGCCACTGTACAGTAGTAATGAGCTACTACACAGTAGCTCATTGGTACTGAGCAGTAATGTTGGCATCACAGTTTGTGCTTGCCAGCTCTACGTTGCCATAGCAACAAGCTACAGGGACTAGCTCAT
>NW_017728996.1:25208088-25234450 GCF_001723915.1 Gavialis gangeticus | reverse complement strand
TTCCCCTGAAGGTCTCATAAAACAATGTAAAACAGTGCTGCAGGGAAAGGTGCACTTCCTAAAACTCAAATACACAGGGGCAGAAAATCCAAGGAAAATTTTACTAATTTCCTTTGCAGCTATTACTTTGTTCAGAAATGTATACAATATTTATGGTCATTTGGCTCATAATACTTCACATAGTCTTTGTGATTCCTTAAATAATCAAAATAATGTGAACACTACTGTTGCTACAGTAACAGCATTGAAAGACAAAGTGAACAAAACAGAGAAGTCCAGGCCCAGTCAAATAAGTATTGAAAATAATGTCCATAGTCCATTTTAAGACCATAAAAGCCTAAATGCTTATTCTTGAACTTTCTGAATAAGTCATTTCAAATGAGGTTCCCTTATCAGCAATGACCCCTAAATGGCAGTGATTAATTTGTGAAAACCCAGGAGGTAAATAATGTGCTAAGACATTCTGGCAAGCAATTATGTAAACTACATGAGGTATATACAGACAGAGGAAAGAGAGGCCAAACATTCCCTGGGTTGAAAGATACTGAGTTTCTTGGCCATACCTTCACAGATAAATTGCAAGGGCAAGTTTAAGTCCATGAAAACTTAAGTTAGGAAAGAAGCTTTAGAGGTAGGTTGGCGCAAATGTCAGTTTGATACCCAACTACATACTCATAGGCCTTTGCATCTTTAGAAAGCTACCTCTTAGCTTTTTAGGATGTTTCTGACTGGAACTTTAGCATTCATAAGGTGTTTTTTTTTAATTTAGGTTGTTTCTACTTTTTCTTTTTCTTTAGGGGTAATTAATTGAATGACAGAAACAGGTGTTTTATTGAAATAGGCTTAATATACCACATTGCACTAGTGTAGTGGTTTTCAACCTTTTGGCGGGGGGTGTGCATGGCTGGATGCTGAGCAGGGGTGGCATGTGGCTGGACGCTGATCGGTGGCAGCCGCCACGTGCGACCTTCCCCTGCCTTGTGCATGCGGCCAGGCAGGCAGCGCCTGCGCAGGATGGCGCGTGCCAGCACTCCATCCCTGCCCACGTGGAACCCCATGGGCCTTCTCAAATACCTCTGTGGGTATGCGTACCCCCCCAGCTGATAACCCCTGCATAATTGCATAGCCAGCTCTAATAGTCAATGACGTGGGATGTGTACACAGCCACATGTGCACACATGCATTTCTATCTCTATCTGTAAAGGCCAACTTATAAGCCCTTATTTAACTACATTTAGTGCCTTACTAGCAACAGTGGCACTAGCAGCCAGCACAGTATCAAGCAGTCTTTTAAATGAGGGACCATTTTTCTATTAGATTTTTCCTGAAAAATTTCATGTATGTTCTCTAATCAGTTTTGGAGCAAAAGGATACAATTTTAAGGCCAAAGAGAGTTCAGCGTCTGTTAGATTTTCTGGCTAGACTGATTTTGCAAGCATACACTCAGACTTCTGAAAGAATTAAGTTTATAAATCATGACAATGATAATAAAAATACAAAACATTCACAAAAGCCAGTAAATAGTTTCAAGAGGCAAAAAGCTCATAAAAATAATTTGGTTGCATATTTGTTCAGGACAATGCACAAATCCTGCAGTCTTTTAAAGTAGGGCATACATATATGTTTAAGGCTGTTTTTCAGTCACTATGTACCGTATACCATTGTATAAGTAAGCTGGGGAATACTGACCTGTGCAACGGCCTGTTGAGGTGAACCTGTAGCCAGGTTTACAGTCACAGCGATAGCTCCCAGCTGTGTTGACACATTCTGCGTTTCGTTGACATACTGGCCCATTTTGGCATTCATCAATATCTATCAACACAAGATGGAATTTGATTGTTAGGACAAACTGACAATAAAAAATTGAAACAGAAGCACATTTTTCATTTTAAGAAAATGCCCCCAGCTGACATGTAAGGATTTTATGCATGTTGTTTTTACATTTATTTGTATTAAACAATTCACTGAAAGGAGATTTTTAGATTTGTTTTTAAACATTTCCTGCAGATTTTCCTAAGTCTGCTTCCTCCATCCTTTTAATCTGTCCCCATCCATTGGATGAATAGAAGGCTCTTCCAAAGCCAATCATGTTGTACAGGCCTTTGGCTGGAACCTTGCATCTGGCTGCCTTTCAATTTGTGGCCCTGTTCTTGTACTGAGCTCCAAGGAGGATGGCAGCTTTAACAACATGGATTTCCACTGAAGTTGACAAGAGACCCCACACACATCCTAATGCAGCATTAAGGCCCATATATGAGAACTGCCTGATCTTTAGAGGAGCCAGACATGAAGGGATGTGACTATGAATTTTCTTTCAGCGTTAACAATCCAAAGGGGGTGGTAGTTATACAGGTGATCACAACCTGCAAAACTTCCACTCTTTCTAGCCCCTTGTTGAAGCGTGGCTCGCTCTCTCTCTCTTTGTTTACTGGCTTCTGAAGGTTCTTAAACTGAATGTAATTCTAGCTAATTTTCCTCATGGCTGGCTCTCGCAGAGCTGATGGATGAACAACATTTTCCATCTGTAATATTGGCCTCTGGTTACAGTTTGGTAAACTCAGCCCTGTTTATTTACTGTGGGTGACTAGGTTGAATGGGACACACCCATTCAGAATAACTGTAGTTGTACGCAAGAAACGAAGCTTTTTGGTAATATCTTTTTGGACCAACTGAATATTAATATGTCTCCTAACTATTCAGTTGGTCCAATAAAAGGTATCACCAAAAAGTCCTTGCTTCTCACTTGTTTCCTGGACGATCATGACCATCACCATACTCCAGAACTACTGTTGTATATAATCCTATAGTCAGACAGGATCCAAAACTCCCATTTTTCTGAATAATGCAAATACTATTACCTACAAAGATTAAAAGAGCACCAGTAAGAAACCTGACTCAGACTGGGGACTGGAGGTAAGAACAAGAATGAGACTTCCTTTCAGCATTATATCATGAACATTTCTGCTGTGCTGTAATGTTATACAATAGTAACACTTACACAGCAGCAGGAGAAACAAAACTGAATGCAGCTCATGTTAATTCCCCTACCTGGAACACAGCTGTGATGGAAGTTGTATATTCATTTAGGTATAATACATGTCCCGTTCGCTCCCACCCCCCCAACAAACACAACACAACACAACACAACACAACACAACACAACACAACACAACACAACACAACACAACACAACACAAAGGACTTTTAAGAAAGCAAAGTACTATTCTGGGTGGCCTGCTACCAAGCCCTTGGATTTCATGACTTACCAGCTTCCCTGAAAATACACTGACCATTTGGTGGGGGGCTATAAGATGGTACTGCCTTTGTCAATTGTTAGAACAGGAGTGGACAATATATGGCCCCTGGGCTGGATATGGCCTGCCAAGTGATTCCATCTGGCCCATGGTAGGTTCGTCAGCCTTGCCTGGTCCAGGCACAGGGAGCAGCTTGGGCATGCACCCAGTCCTGCCACCACTGGGCGCAGAGGTGCCACCAAGTGTGGAACACAGCCCTCCGCATCTCCATGTAGCTCTTGTGCATGCCAGGAGCTGTGGTCTGTGGGGCTGGGAGATGCAGCAGTGGGGTGGAGGCAGCCTAGCAGCTGGACTCGGCTTACTGGTAGCCCCCACAGTGGTGGCTTACTCTCATCATCACACTCTGGCTACCACTGCCATTGTCTGCACCACCACTGCCAGCCCTGGCCCCACTGCCTGGGCACTCTGGCCTATTTTCCCTGCACCCACAACCAGGGGCAGCAGAGGGCTCAGCTGGACAAAGGGGCAGGGTTTCCATGGAGACTGACCCACGACCCATGTTGGCAGGGCATGCTTGACCAGGCAATTGGGATGGGGCTGCAGGCTGGTGTCCAGGAGTGGGCAGGTGAATGAGGCTGGGATCACAGGGCAGTGACAGCACGGGGCTGGAGCCTGGGGCACAGCCACCATCTGCTCTCCTCTTGTCCCTGTGATGGGTGCTAATCCCACAGGCAGCAGCTGTGGCATATAGGCATTCACATATTTTCTCATAGAACAAAAATGGTAGTTCTCAGAGAAAAATAACCCGTCTCTGACCTGGTAGAGATTGCTCCCAGGAGAAACTCTCCCAGGAGAACAAATGTCTCTACACTTCCCTGCTGCAGGCTTGGGGAAGGGGGAGTTGCCCCTAGACTGGTTTTGGGAAGGCATGTAGAACAGGGGAGGGGGGGAAGTTTCAGACTGTAGCACTCCCTGTCCCAGAAACATTTCTGGAAAATTTCTATCATTGGACATTAACACCAGTTCATGGCCAATAATAAGTCACCTACCTTCTCTAGAAACAAAACTATGCCTTCCTGAGGAGGAAACACAGGGGCTATATATACATGAGAGTTAACTGGTACAACTTAGCTGAAATCAGTGTACTATATCCACCTAGCCCACTAGAGGTTTTAAGAAAAATGAATTCTCCCACCATACATCAAAAGACCTGGCATTTTTGGGTGTTTTCAGATTGGCGCTATCATATCTGTGCTTTCAGTTTCTTGTTATGTAACCTATGCGTCCTGATGTTGCAATTCAGTGGTCAGTGAGTCTCATAACCACAACAGGGAATGAAGGAAATTCCTACCATAATCTTTGATTGTTGACAGTGACTAAGCTAGAGAATATTTATACAGATTTACCCAATATGAAAATCCATTGAAAAAATTTTGATCTTGTTTTTGAAATATTTACACAAATGTTGTTTTCCTTAGAAACAAAATATCAACTTGAAAGTGAACAGTGTTCTTGTGACCTGACATATGTAAGACCACCCAATGTACTTATTTACTTCCAGACTATGAAAAGTGGGAAGATTTACTTGCCATAACATGTTGACTCATACTGATTCAAGGTCTTTATAGATTAGCTGGAAAATCTGGTAATCAGGAAGCAACAGAAAATATATGTGCAACAGAATTTCCAGGGAGAAGCTAAAATGGCTTTATTTAAAGTCCTGCCCAACTCACATTTTACTGAGCCCAGAACTTTCCCCTGTTATGGATGGATTTGCAAGTACACTGGATTTGCCAGTGTTTGAACTGCCAAAAGGCTAATAATGCCCCCATTTCTATGTGACAAAAGTATAAGCCTCTTACCTTCACAGATCAGTAACTTATCATTGTAGAAGAATCCCACAGGACACTCGCATCTGAAGCTGCCAACCATATTTATGCAGATTCCATTGTCACAGACTCCAGGGATCTCTCGGCATTCGTCAATATCTGTAACAATTGATTTTTAAATAGTCTGAAAAAAAGCGTATTAAATTTGTTTCTACAGAAATATTCTATTTTGCATTTATTCATGAGACAATGTAACCGCAATGTTTATAATAGCAATATGATTATGTAAAATGGTATCAGACACTCAATATTTCCCACGTGACTTGGCAAACTAGATATTTTACTACATATTTTGATATACAGATCAATACCTCTATTTTTTCACTAAAGCCAAAATTTATTAAGCACGGAGAAAATTACAGTTACTTCCCTGCTCTGTCTCATCCATGTCCTATCCTGACCTGCCTCCTTTTCCTTACACTGGAGGTTGGGGCTGCTGGAATAGGCAGCAGCAGAGCCTCATCCACCAGCCGCCTGCTGGTAGCATTCCCTTGCACTGGGGCAATTCTCCATTTGGCATTTCTAGCTGCTTGGAATCTACTATGCATGACTAACATGGAACAAGGTGTCCTCAGAAGATGAAACTCCAGCCCAACAGATGTTGTTGTCAGAAGCAATGTACAATGTTTCCCAGTTTGCACAGTTCCCTCTGTGCTTAAAAAACAAAAACCGAAAAGCAAAAACGCCCCTCCTCATACTCTAAGGGGCTGATCAAAGAATTCACTGAAATTAATGGAAAGACTCCGATTGCCTTCTGTGACTTTAGCGCATGCCTTATGGCCTTTGGCATTAAGAAGGGGAGTGCATCTGAATGCAAACTTTGGTTAGACCTCCACTTTACATCCAGTTTCTCCTCCAGTAAACCTGCGAGTAACTTTTATACTTTTTACTGACATTATGAATGCCTAACGATATTTGAAATGCCTGCAAGATACTATGCTTTTGCATTAAGTCCCACAACTTTCTTGTGCAAGGAACGGTGTTTACCAATAGTTGTTTGATTTCAGGTAACTGTTTTTGGCTTTAAAAATACAGATGTTATTTCAATGGTGTAAATCTTGCTGATTGGGCTCTTTAGGTCTTTTTCAGGCCCTAACTATGGGACCAATATCACTAAATTCATGGCAGCAATAGTTATGGAGAGAGGTCAAAGAGCATTATGGGAATGCTCCACCAATCCCTTAATTTCCTACACAAGCGTCTCTGATGCTGCTGATATTTATCCCAATGATTATAAATGGGTTAAGACCGAACCAAAACCCACCTGTCTGCCATCACCAGAAGCAATCAGCTTGAATAACGACATGGAAATATAATGAAAAAATGGAATAGAGATATTACAGCAAGTTTATAATCCAACAATGCACTGCCTGCCAATCACTACATGAATGACAGTACAGACTGCTCCTGCATGGTATAAGTCAGATACTAAATTATACCCTTGCAGCACACCCAGTGCATGGAAGGAGCAGAAATGGATAATTTCTGTCCCCAGACTAAGAAAAGGTAAAGGCTGGGCATCATAGCTGGGGGAGCCTATACAGATTCCCAGTCACTGATATAGTCTGGTTGCTTACATAGGGTAGCAACTTGTATCACTAGTTTTATTTATGGCTGAGGACACATTAGTAGCATCTTTGGGCTCACCTTTCTGCTTCCAGGAGGAAAGTGAGGGTCAGCTGCAAAGGCTGCTGCTTTTGTGCTTGAACAAAGCTATACCTACAAGTACTGAGAAGGCTGAGCCACTTCTGGCATGCATACTACTAACAGCTGCTGAGGCAGGACCTGCATGTGCCCTGCATTTCATGACCCCTTCCCCATCTAGAGTGGGCTTCTTTTATATGATGTGTTATGCCATGTAGTAGTGTCAGTGTGCAGGCTGCACAAGGCTTGACACCACCTCATACAATTACTTCTGACTAAGCAGGTCAAGAGACTAGGACTTGCCATGGTAAGCTCAGAGGTGACCTAACATGCTGGCATGGAATGGCAATGATTTTGGCAACTGAGTGCAAATGCTGAGACATGATGCTTTGCTCCTCAAACAGCCAGGAATATAGTATACTGTCCATTTCTGTATACACTCTACCTAATTAGAATGGATTCCACAGACCAGGCTATGTTAGTACTTTCTACAGCACCCACTACAAGAGTATCTGAATACTTTGGGTGCCTGTACATGAGTCGGGAGGCTGCTCCAACATGCTGTAATAACAGTGTATTGAAGCAGACTCAATCGAGTCTGCTGGAGCATTGTAATTACCAGCCTCCGTATCTCCTTGTGCTTCAAAATGGCTGGGGGGGCACTTTAACTAAAGCTCGTTTGACAAACTTTAGAAAAAGCACCCCCACTGCCACGTTGAAGCCCAGAGACACTAATACACAAGACGCTCCAGGCGCTTTTATTAGAGCGGTGCTCAAAGCCACTCTAATTAAAGCGCACCCCTCTCCCACCCACAAAGCATGTGTTAAGAATGCCCTTTATCACCTACCTATATACCTCAGCTGTCCTAGTTTTGCAGGGATGTTCCACTTGTTTTTTGTGTGAATCAAAACAAAACAGAATCCCAAAAGGATCCTCGTCTTTGAATTCCTCAGTTCCTCTCTCTCTCATTTTTACAATTTGTTATAAACAATTCAAATGTTACACATAATAATGCAGGTGTAGCAAAGTGGGAGGTCCCCAACCAGCCACAGTGCTGGTCTCCCACTGCCTCTGGGCACACCACCTACCTCTCTCACCTGCCACACCTTGCTGTTAAGTAACTAGTTGGTAACGAGGTAGGAGGCTGCCTTTTGAGGGCCTGGATATCTAAGGGCCAAAAGTACATGCTCCTACCACCCCTTAACATGTCCCATGCCTCGCAGATGTAGCTCACAGCTGTACTAAGCTCTGGCCTGAGGCCAGGCCCAACTCGTCACAGTATTGAGTCTCTTTCACTGTGCCCTGCGCGGGCTGCACTCATATTGCCTCCCTCTCACAAAGGCCTCTCACTCTCCACCACCTCTCACCTGGTCTCTTTCACACCACCCTTCCTGGGCCTTACATGTACCACCTCTTCTCTCCTGGGGACCACATTCACTCTGCCCTCACCCAGAGGGTCCTCAGGCTTCCTACTCTTCACTCCCCAGCCAGTAAGTGTGCAGCCTTTTGGGCATTTCCCACTACCCTCCTCTGAGTGAGCGGTGGGCAGTTCGCTAAAGGCTGTGCTGACTTTGCCACTGGTCTTGTAGCCGGGTAACTCCCCCAGCTGCTCTCCATCAAGGGGCTGATGGCTCATCCCCTGTCCTCCTTACAGCTTCTCCTCCGCTGCCCTCCAATTGGCCTCTGGCCCACCTATGGCCTCAGGCGCCCTAAGGCTTATCTGGACCTAACTCAGGCCCCCATGCTAGCAGGACCTACACTCAAGCCCCCTGCTCACAGGGACCCAACTTGTGCCCCTTACTCACAGGGCCCTAGCTCATGCCCCTGTGTTCACAGGGCCTCACAATTACCACTCTCTACTTGCCCCTCTCTCCAGGGCCTCACAACTGCTGCTCTCGTGCAGGCATTCAGCTGCCCCTCTGCACCCTACTCTGCACACTACCCATACTCTGCTGTCTTGCACCCCACAGGGCTCAGGTGCCACACCTGGGCATGCCTGGCCCTCTACTGCCTCTGGTGTTAAATAACCCACCCAGAGGTGGGGGCTGGGGATAAGGAGCCCCTCCTTACCTTTCACAGGGGAGGTAATTGGCCTGGCATTTCCTGGGGGCTCCCGCACCACCAGGAGCCCTGCCAGGCCACCCTTCCCCAGCTGGGTGCAGTTTCAAGTCAAGCCCAGGACCAAGAGCCTCCTGCCTTACCTCCTAGCTGTTCTCAGAGAAGCAGCTCCTCCGGGAAATGTTGCTTCCTCAGTGTCTAGCAGCAAACTGCTGCACCCAGCCCTGCTGGCCTAGGGCTTAAGATGGCCACTTGTCAGGACTGGGCCGCACCTGCTTGCTGCCTGACCCTGGTCTTAAAAAGGCAGAGCACTTAAGATGCTCTGAGCCCTACCTTCCCCCTTACAATGTTTAGCAGGGAAAGCTTTTCCCTGCTGCTCAGAAAAAACAGGCTGCCCCAGAGCCTGTGATAGCCCTAAAAGTGGCAAGCACCCCACTGGTGCTCCGCCACAGCATGTAAGAAATATTCTGACTGAAGAGGAAAAGGGATTTTTGTGTTACTCTCATACACAAGTGGATTGGAATGAACTGTCAGATTAAATCTGTGCTTGAATCAGAAGGAAAGACTCCTAATTCCTTTCAAACTTAAAGAAGATTGGCCTTACTCCAAGATGATCATAGCTCATTGTCTATTCAGCACGGCTTGATTAAAACATCTTTATAGCTTGACACTGCCTTGATCACAAGCAGCTGTAAATCAGGGCTGCCAGCTAGAAGGAGCTAGGCAGAAAGTTTGCAGGATCAGATTTAAGTTAAGGGTTGAACTCCATTGTATTGTTTGGTCTTTATTCCTCTCCAGGAAAAAACTAATTGTGGAAACAAAGCCTCCCTTTTCCTCGCACATAGGTGGTATGGAATTTAGTTCTCAACAGAGTAATCAAAACTCACCAACTGGTAACCCTGTATAAATGTCAATGAAGAAACCAGGCCTTTGACTTCCACACAGTGTTGAAAATTCATCTATAATAAGAAAACAAGATGACTTAAATTATCCCAATATTTTCATGCTAGGCTAAATTTCCCCCTTTTCCTGTACTTGGATAGGCACATGCACAAACACATACAGAAACACATGAAAACATAACCCTCTCTCCTTAATTTTATAATAGCTTGCATGGTTATAAACATTTTCAAATTAAAAACTTACCTGTACTAGGAATAGGACACTGCTCACAAGGCTTATTCCATGCTCTCCCAATGTTGTAGGAACAGCAGCACATTTTCTTGGTCATGTTAAAGAGAAGCTCTCCATCACAGGTTTGATTGTCTGCATAATAATTTCTGTAGCAGAGACTCCTTCTCATATCTGCAATAAAAAAACAAAAATGTATGACGCTGAAAAGCTCTGTTGAAACATACAACGAAGCTTGTATGAAGGTAAGAGGTCATACTTATTAGTCACCTCATACTTATTAGTTACCGCCTTTCCCAAATGCACTGAGAATATTACTAGGTCACCTGTTAGAAGACTTTTAAACACCTGACTTCTGTAGCTCTCTCCAGAGGTTGCTGAAGACAGGTTTTTCTCTAGTGTTTTACACCCTTGCTAGGAGTGACTCCTAAAACCTATGAAAAACTTGAAACGTTGGGTCAAATATGTTCTCTCAGTTGTCTAATAGCTCCGCAGTAAAGCGACACCATCTACACGTGCATCCCTATTAGACCAGAGAAAACTAATTAACTACACCATAGGATAGTATTGCCTGACAAGTACTATCTTATGGCAGAATTATTTACTCTGCTGCAACTCACGTGTAGATGGTGACCAGGGCTGGCTGGGGCACAAGGGTGCTACAGTGCAGGGGTTGCCTGCCGGCTAGCCCCACACCGTAGCACCCTTGTGCTCCAGCCCCTCCACAGCACATTGAGCCAAAGGGGAGCAGCTCCAAGCTGGCTGGCTGAACCCCCCCAGTCCCCTGCCAGCCAGGACTGCACAGCCCTAGCTCAATATGCTACCGTCATGGAAACAAAATTAAACACTGCACCTAGAAACAAAATATCACGTAAAGATGTGCCCTTTGAAACTCAACTCCAAAAGCTTCAAAAGGGTGGTGTGATGCCAGTAAAAGGAGACCCATGGCTCCTCTTCTCTTAAGGAGCAGCTGTAATCAGGGCTGCCAGCTAGAAGGAGCTAGGCAGAAAGTTTGCAGGATCAGATTTAAGTACGGTGTAAATAACTTTGCCATAGGGCATTATAATATTGTAGGTCACCATTTTTCAGGGACCATTTTGAAAAGAGATGAATTATTAGGATAGAAAGGTCACAAAACCTTCCAGAGCAAAGGCTGAACACAGTAACAATCTTTGAGCAAAAGCACCAATTGAATCACAGACTTTTAATGACGCATCACCATCGGTCAGCTCCAGAGCATGAGAAATACAGGACAAGGTCCAGCCATGTGCTGTCCTCTACAATGCAATGGTTAACAGTGCCTAGGCAAGCTCTGCTGGGATGCTGTCTACTGTGCTGCCTCTACTGCAGCCAATGATTTTTCAAGCCACAGACTGGCTGGTGTTATACAAAAATAGTTTGTTAATCTTTTGAGGCCTGGTCCTACTCCCACTGAAGTCAATGGGAGTTCTGCCACTGACTTCACTGGAAGAAGAATAAGCCTGCGATGCTCAGACATTCCAGCCTCAAAACATTACAGCCGTCCATCAATTTTTACAATAATGCTCAGTGGAGAGGCTCTGTGCATAGATCAATAACATGATATGGCCCAAAGTACCCATGAAATATCACTCTTGCCAAAGGATTAAAATGGAAAATTCACTTCACATGAAGAGCAAGTATAACACCTTTTTACTGTGGTTGGAAGGAAACAGTAACATTGTTTTGCCAATCTAAACGGACTACGCTGATTGTGAGTTGTTTTCTAATAAACCTCTGACAAAAACCTTGTCTTAGTTTACTTAATGAAAATAAAGAAATAGACTAGACCCTCAGTTACATGGACATTGCCAGAACTGCATTTAATTCATAACTGTTCTTCTGTGTAGCTTAACTCAGTGGAGCCATTTACACTAGCTGCTGCCCTGGCACAAAGTGTAAAGGCAAAAATCTTTAAAAAAAAAACCAAAAACCCCTTACCCATACAGTTGTTGCCACCATTGACTTGCATGTAGTCAGGAGGACAGATACAGGTGTAGTTTCCAACAGTGTTATAACAAGTGCCAGGACCACAAATTCCAGGTGTTTCACATTCATTTACATCTAATAAGAAAACCAAAAGTCATTATATAACCACAGTTTATATCAGTCTCAATTGTGTTGAGACATTAGTAAATTTGGGTTAAGATGGCCCAGCAGTTTCTGGGGCAAGAATATACTGCTAAGACTACTTAATGGTCTGGGTCAGGATGGGCATAGAGTGTATAGGAGAGGGAGTAATACCATGAATGGTTATCTCCACAGGTGAGCCAAAAGGCCTCACAGCTAAGGTGGGCCTTGGGCTGCTTGTATATTCAAAGGGATGGGCCAGTGACAGTCAATTTCCTCTAAACTTCTGCCCTAGCAGTTATCTTTGGAGATGCTCTAAAATCAGGTAGAAATCACATCTATGTCTCCTCTCTAGGTACTAATCACCCCTTATGACAAGAGAACCCAAGGAAGATAAGAGTCCCAGTAAACTAGCAGGAGTAAGCCGGACAGAGCTGAAGTCACCTTATCTTATCTTAAACAAAACTGGTTTAGTGAATTTTGATTCGATGGGCTAGAGATGGTAGAATAGTTGCGCTCAGCAAATGTGGCAACAATTACACCAAAAGTCTCCAAGCAAAGGGAGAAAGTAAAAGATGGACACTTGAAAGTTGCTTAAACAGCCTTGCTCATTTTAAACAATATTCGGCCATCAACAGAGAAAGACCTGTATGGACAAGTAGACTTATATCTTCTCTCCACTTAACAGGAAGCCTGTTAACAAGTTGAGCTGCATGTATACAGTACTGCATGAAAAGTCTTTCTGCTTGATTTTTAGCCTGTAAGCTCTTTGTGGCATGAATCTTCTTATATTTACCTAGCCTTAGCACATCACAGCCATTATAGAAAACTAATAATATTACTGATGGTCTGAGAAGCTGAATATACTCTGAACAATGGAAAAGTAGGCATCAGGTTTGGGGATTTTGTCAAAATTTGATACAAAATGCAAACTATAGGCTTCATGGGATAAGTGCATAGCATAATGCACTAAATGAATGCTACCAACTCACTGTGGAGAATGAAGGCTGCAATACTAGACATATTTTCAGTTAAAGACTCAAGCTTTAGATTGGAGGAAGATGGACAATGAGCTGCACTTAAAAGAGGATGATGCCATTTCCACCTGCCCAGCAAACCCAAGCAGTCATCTGTTTGTTTGTTTTACTGCTTAGTCAAGGTAAATAATTACACTGTCTACCAAAGAACTGCTATTTCTTACAGTTAGCTGGTAAATCAGAAGGCGGTAGACAAAAAGTTATAAAAATTTCCACCAAGTCAAAAGGAGTTCTTTATTAACAAATAGTGTGATGGAAAAATTTTGACCAGCTCTACTGTCTCTGCATTTACACATCTTGTTTTGGCAGAACCGATTGATTTTGATGGATGTTGAGTTGTCAACACTTTGTACAAAATAACTGCCAATGCTGGGTAAATCCAAGGACTACATACCGTCACATACTCTAGTGTCTTCATTTAAATAGTATCCAGATGGACACTGACATTGGAAACTTCCAAATGTATTGATACATTTTCCTCCTTGGCAAAGTCCAGGTAGTTCTTGACACTCATCAATATCTAGAAAAGTGAAAGCGCCAGTATGATTATATGGCAAAAAGAGTACATTTTACCAAAGAATTTTGTCATTGTAGACATGTAAAATATTTAAATTATAAGTATTACCTTCCAATATAACTGTAATCGGGTTTGGTCGGAATCCTTCCCCTCCAGGGCACAGAACCTTATACTCAGCTGAAAAAAAAAAAAAGATTTTATGAATTTTCAAAACAATAATATTTGAACTTGGAAATCTCATTCTAGGGAACTTAAATTTAAGGGACATAAAAGAGCCTCAGCAAAATAAGGTGTCACCTATTAATATAACATTGAGTATGGCTTTCCCCATTAGATAGTACAGTTTTACCTGCAATAGCACCATTGTGCAGGGGCAAATATAATGTTCGTTTTGCTGATCTTATGCCAATTCCAAAAGATTTTGTACTGTGAGTGGTATAATAATAAGATACTGCAGTACATGTATATACACAGCAGGTGGTAATACTAAAACTATACTATCCAGAGAAAGTAGAGAGAGACAAAATAAGCAAAATATATTGTTACCTCTAATGACGTTAAGTCAACTTACTTGAGTTCACAGCCGGGCAATGTTCACAGGGAATTCCCCAAGCTTTTCCCAGGGAACAGCAGCAGGATGCTTTGGAAACACCAACCCCAATCTCATTGCTGCAGAAGGTACCTCCATTATCTCCTCGTGTTTTAACTTCCAAGTAGCAGTTGCCAGAACGGGTATCTATTCAAAATATACACCAAGCCAAACATTATATTGCAGGGGAGGGGTGACTTTTTCCCTTTCTTTCCCTTTCTACCCCCTCAGCTCATTTATCACCTCTTCTCTATCTTACACTTAGACTGTAAGCATCTTGGGGGAAAGACCAGTTATTTGTTTGTGCTTAAGCAGCACTTAGCACAATGGGATCCTGGTCCATGTCTGGTAATCCTAGGAGCTATGGTAATACAAAATAATAATAAAAAATGATGACACTAGTTTCGGTGCTGTGGAAGTTATCCCTGCAAGATAATACAGGGTTTTACCTGAAGTATTAGGATCACTTCCATCCACAGAGGCCGTTTCTAACACCAGTAACTGGGCAAAACGTTTCTCTGTTAAGTCCTCCCACTGAAACCAGTGAGACTGCTTGCAGACTAAGGACTTTCTCAGCTTGAATAAAAGTGTTACATTTGGGCTCTCTCATTTAGGTGCATATTTTCATTTATACTTGTCTCTCCCCATCTCCTTGAACCCTGGCCCCAATTCTAGGAACTGCTACTTTCATATGACTTTGATATTAATGTAATATAGATAAATACCCATTTATTAAATTAATATATTTGGAAAGTAAGATGCATGCAACTAAGATGCATCTCTCCCTCCCCGCACTGACCTCTTAAACAATTCAGAACCAAGGAGTACCAGACAAGTACTGAATGGTTGAGGTCTAAGTCTCACAAGAACATTTCCCTTGGTCATGACAGTATGGTTTGGCCAGCTGCACCTACAGTCAGATCTGAAAGTGTTGTTGGCTTTATGCCACACCTTTGGGTTCTTTCAATCCAGGGGACAGATGGAGGCTTGTTTGGGCTTCATGCAATTTAAAGCAGCCTCGTGGCTTCTCCAATTTGTGCACAGCTGCATCATGCACTGAAGGGGCTTTTGGCAGTAAGGGTTGGCTCCAGTGCAGCAGTACTCTAGCTATACTCCCTTTCCTTAAACCAACCTAAGCCAGGGGCAGTAGGATGGGAGTTGGAGAGCCCTCCCAAACAGCTAAACACCACCTGGTGGACTGCCTCAGCCAGCTGTTAGCATTACGGTCCATTTGTGACACTACTTCTCAATAACATAAAAAATGATATCTTACCAACACAGCCAACACGGGTCGGATTCAGCTCAAAATCAGGGGGACACTCACAGGTGTAACTGCCTGGGGTATTGACACATGTGCCACTGATACAGGTTGTGGGGTCTGCACATTCATTAACATCTGCAACAATAACAGCAGGGCTGTTAGGAAATACCGCAGTATAACACATAAGCCAACAATATGCTAAGTGTCAGTGTGTCAGACTCAGGAAATCATGATACTATGGCTTCTCATGTGTTGTATCTTAGTCATTCTCCAGACAGTTGCAAAGTACCACTGAAACTTTAGAAACAGATGTTATCCTGATATGCAATTGACATTTCATGGAGTAATACTTCATTTTCATCAGAAAAGAATAATTCTATAAAAAGAAATGCAGTGAGAAGTGCATGTGTTGTTCAAAAAAATATTATCATCTAAAAACATGTAGGAGCCCTTGTACTTTATGTTACTGTGAACAGAAAGTGTAGCACACAGCAGATCTCTTCCTGGGAGATATAGACGGAAAGACGCAATGCCTCTGTTCTGTTTCCTTTTCTTCTCTTGACCTAGTGGAACCTTGGGCATCCACTGCTTCATCATGCACAGGCTGGGAGGATGACTACACAAGTCCCCAAGTTAGGCAAAGTATTTGCATGAAATTTCCTGCTGACTCTTTTGTGCTACTTCACTGTTCTGCACTGAAGGATCTAGGACAATTCTATGTTTTCTTTATAATCTAACACAGCACCAGCTTTGCCAAAAGACTAGACCAAGATAACAACAGCTACGTTAAAAACAATGACATTTAAAATGAATCTTTACCTGTGCAGTTACCACCGCTTCTGTCTAATTCATAACCCGTCTCACACTCACATCGGAATAGACCAGGTAGGTTATGACAAGTTCCATAGACGCAGATCTTAGAAAGGGTACACTCATCAATATCTTTAAGAAAAAAAAACATATGCGGAAAAACAAATGCCATTAAATTTTCTTTATACAGAGAAATGAAATCTTGCATGAATCAGCATTTGGAAAACTAAACATGGAACTGAAGGCTGGCTGTTTGTGTATACTCCATAAAATATGTTTTAGATTTGAAATAATAATATATAGATTTACATTTGGAACCTAAAGGATCCAATCTAGAACCCCTTACTCAGGCAAAAAACTCTCACTGGAGGCACTGGGAGTTGTACCAGAACTAATCTGAACCCCAACTGTAGGTTCTCCTGAGGAACAGTGAATTTTAATATAGAAACAAATATGCCTTAGAGAAGTGAAATTCAACTCTATGCCAATGGACAGTACCAGGAAGGGATGACTTCAGTTAATCACAAGCCCTAGTATGAGGGTGAATTTCACCTTGTTCAGGTTTATTTCATCCAACACATTTTAAACAGACTGTATTTATTTTCTGGGACTAACTACTATAGGTATTTTGCCTAAGTAAGGACTGCAGCATCAAACTCAATGTTTACAGAATACTGTATGAACTGCATAATGAACTACAAACTCAACCCAGTAACAAGAGCTTGTGTTTACAAAGGACTTGAAAATGCTTCTGTGGTTAGTATACATAGCAGAGACATCAGGAGAAGGCTGTTGTAGCAACAGAAGAGAGGCACTATATGAGCTATTTAATGCAAGTTTGAAGATTATTTTGGTTGAAAGTAAATGGCTACATAGATAAAACGTTAAGAAATCAATTTGTTTAAATTTACATGGACGTCCAACTCTCACAATTTATGCTTTATACTTTATTAGTAAAAAAAAAATACATGGAACACTTTTGGGTAGCAAAAGTACACAATCCTATTTACGGTCTTCTTATGAATGTCATCCAATACCTGTGTCTATAATACATTCAAACAAGTTGGGTTTAAGGATCTCAGTATTGGAGAAAATATACATTTATTTATAGATCTGAGCATATAATTTACTCATTGATTCTGTCTTTGTTTTCTATTAGTTAACACATTGTAAGATTCTAGCATTTTTGTACTCCCAATTAATTTAGATTTTTTCATATTTCCCCTTCTCCCACCTTTTGAGTGGCTAACAGAATATCGACTATTTACAAGACAAGGTATTGTTCTGACTTCAGGACTTAACTAACCAACTAGTGCAATGCAAACTGTAGATCTCAAATACATCATTTGAAACTTACTTGGAGCAAATATTCACGCACCTAATTTTTGAAATGTATGTGAAATAGGAACAAACTCCTGAACTCTCATGCATAGGGTTGAAAACTGCTGAGTGGCACTTACTTTCAACACTCAGCAAATGTTGATGGGAACTTTTTTCCACTGGGTTTGCAACAATTTTGTTGTCTCATCTTTCTAAACTGTACCTTTCCTTACATTGGATAATTATGCCTTTGTATAATCACAGTTCATAGAAGCTGTTCAGAATGCTTCATCCGCTACCAAATCAATACTTCATGATAGATTTTGGGTCTGATCCAAAGCCTAGTGAAATCAGTGGGGGGGTCTTTATATTGACTTCTGCAGCCTTGCTTCCCATATATTAGTCTTCCTACATATTAAAGACAATATTATGATGGTTTCTGCTAAAGTGGCATGAATTGAATAGCAAAACCAGAAAAAATTGCCTAGATGATAATCCATCATGGTGGAAGAAACTCTTCAAAGAACTTCTCTCACTCTCTGGAGCTGGCTGAGAGCTCTGGAGCTGTGAGACAAAATTAGTATCTGGACACAAACAGGAAAACATGACATTCTACCCTTGGCTGTATTTCTTTTGACCAATGTGTTTTCCAACAGTTAACATAACTGCAATTGATTGTAACGTTTTTCAAAAATAAAGTGTTAAGACAGAATTTGCAGAGTGTTGTTTAAAGCTTACAGTGAATTACCTTCACATGCTTTCCTATCTGGACTTGGCAAAAATCCCATATCGCATTCACAGCGATATCCTCCAGGGACATTGAGGCACTGCCCATTTTCACAGAGGTTCAGGTTTTCTGAGCATTCATCAAGATCTGTGACAGAAAGAGGAATTGCATTTTACTGTGAATACTTCTCACTAACAATCGATCAGCTAAGATAAATTGTGATTGCTCACTGAAGAAATAAGTCTAGTTAAATGTTTATTGTCATACTAAAAGGCCAGGGGCAGTTTTTCACTTTGAAAATATGATTTCTAATAAAATGAAGCAGCAGCGAAAGGTAAAAACTGTTAAAAGTAGTTAAATCTAATAACAAGTGCAGGGAATGGAGTAATTTAAACTTAGAGCCAAATTTAGACAAGATAATATAATTCACATGCTCTCATCATTATGGTTTGTATTACAGCAGAGCCTTGAGGCCCCAAATGAGATCAGGGGTCTCCTGTGGTAGGTGTTGTCCAGCATACAAACAAATGGTAAGAGAGACTCGCTGCTTCACTGAGCTTTTATTCTAAACAGACAATACAGACAGAGTAGGAGGAGAAACAGACAAGAGGGGTGAAGTGGCCTATTCCAAGTCACACCGCTGTATGGCTGGACTATACTGCTGTTGAGAAATAAATTGGCCCTTTTCTCTAGTTGACGTTTTACACATCACATGTGCTGCAATGGAGCACAGCTGGAAGTCTCAGTGTAAAAATCTAGGACTGAGAAAGCAAAAGCACCACAGATCAAAACTGATGCTGCATGCCTTGGCAGAAGGCTTCCACAACACTTGCCTGCTCCAGTTTGAGTTCTACCCACTTTTCAAATTCCTAAGTAATAAACAAGATAAACGCCAGAGTCCAATCAAAATGTGGGAACGTAATAAATGCTTGCTTTTAAAACAAAAAGGATATTGCAGTCCATAAGCTTTTCAAAATAAAGAACTTACGTATTGAAAATAAAACAGTTGTACATTATGAAGGCCATTTGAGAAGCAGAATCAGATTTGAAAATTGTATACAGTGCAAGAAACAGAGTTCTAGTGTTTATTCATACAACTGAATGATTCAAATGTAATTTACTTTAAATCAGCTGGGGCAGATTACCAGTTGAAATAAATCAGTGTAGTCAACAGGGAGCTACTGATTTACACCAACTGAGGATCTGCCCAATTAGGCATTTATTTTAGGGCTCTATTTTATTGTGCATCACTGTAGAATAACTTTGACACAAAATCTATAACAGGGGCAGACAAAATTTGGCCCATGGGCTGGATCCGGCCTGTCAGGCCATTCTATCCAGCCTGCAGGGCCCCTAAAAATTTTAGAAAATGTATATTTATCTGCTCCTGGCTGCCTGTCAATGATGACAGGAACCAGGGGCTGTAGGATCCAGGGGAAGCCAGTAGGATTTGCCAGTAAGGCCAGCCCAGCCCTGCCCTGTCCCCCCAGCCCCCTCCTACTCCCTCTCCCCCCAGCTGCATCACAGGACCACGGGGTCCATGCCAGTACCCCAGGGCCAGGAGCAGGAGTGGGGGGAGTGTATGGGGGGTCTGATCACAAGATGGTAACCAAGGGGTGGGGCACCTGTCAAGGGATGGGGCAACCAATGCAGCCCTTGACAGCTTGCCTAAACTCGGTAAGTGGTCCTCTGCCTGAAATAATTGCTCACCCCAATCTATAACAATAATCAAAATCCTTAGCGCAAAAGCAAAGTTACTAGTGACAACTTTTATACGGGCTAATTTGCTCTTCAAAGCAGAAAACTTTTAAGGTGGGGAACATCACCAAACAAATTTATAGTCTATAACATTAGGGTTCAGAAGTAGCTGCTTGTCATATTTCAGCACTTTATCCTGAAACTATAATCCAGATGATGCAGAAAAAGGACAGTGAACATATGCTAACTTCTGGAAGGCAAACATATTCCTAGGCAACTGTACGAAGGAACATAAACAGATGTGCCTCATTACTCAAGTGTCATGTGGGTGGCCTATAATCTGGTTTATTAATTGGTCCAATTACAGCACCAAGCAGTGTTTTAATAAGTTTGCCACCCACATTTATTAACAAGTAACACTCATAGAAAACTTTCACAGGGAAAAATGCCATTGAGTTTCATTGGCCAGCTTTTTCATAACAAATGATGTTATGTTACATGAAATGGGAGACTGTGACACAATATCTCAGGATATACCTTAACAAAAGACTGGAAAGATTCAAAACAAACATTTTGGTCTTCAGTCTAACGCTTCCTGACTTCAATTCAATGGGAGGCTTCCTGGAGCACAGAAAGACTGCAGGATCAGGCCTCTGGGATTGTAAAATTTTGGATCAGCACTTGAAATTAAATTATGCTACATGTAAGAAAAAGGTAAATTTCCTCTACAACTAGCCACTTCAGATGCTTGCTTGGGCATTTCACATTCTAGTACTTGCTCACTGCAAGCTCACCTGTACAAGTGAAGCCATCTCCTGTGTAACCTTCTTTACAAAGGCAACGGTAAGAGCCCATGGTGTTCTTGCAATCAGCATGTGGGCTGCAGTTGTGTGTTCCATTGGAGCATTCATCCAAATCTTTAAATATAAAAGACAGCCATATTAGTAAAAACCAGTTTCAATGGAACCTTTAAGATACTCAGTATATGGCACAGAAAAACTCTATTCTGAATATCTTTCATAATAAAAACAATGCACTATGAGGTTTGTTTTGTTGTTGTTGTTGTTTTTTAAACTTGACTTTTTTATGAGCTCTTTTATTTAGACAGCAAGAAAAACAACACATGCAATGTATCACTGGATATTCTAGATTACCACATTCAGTGGTCTAGACTGGACACCAATTGTTCTTTTCTCAACTTGAAGGGATATTTCTCTTTCTCTCTCCATTACCTTCTTGATGGATATCTCCTCTTCTCATTCACATATCTTTGATTGGAAAAGCAGGATTTGCAATGTGCTAAGTAAACTGTTAAGATAACTCTGTAGTGCTGAGTTATATAGCAACTGGTCCTCAATACCCAGGATGAAATCCTGACTAGTCAGGTCAGTGGTAAAAATCTTAATGACTTCAAGGGAGCCAAGATTCCTTTCCAAGCACATCAAATCTCTCAGGACCCTACTACACATTCACATTAGATCTGGATAGAAATCAGCTATAGAGTTATTACACTAACTCTGTAGCTGGTTGGTTCTTTTATAGTCATTTTTATGGTGTGATAATTACTTTGCATGGGTGGCTGATTTAAATTTATTGCACAAATAACCAGTTAACTGTTTTATTTATATATATAAAATGAGAGGTAGCAGGGGCCTCAGTGACCTATACCAACTGTTTTTTTAAGTTACTGGACGTTGCTTTGCTTCCTATTGGTGTTGGATTCCAATTATTAAAGTAGATGCAACAATACATGAAACTTACCTGTGCACTTGACACCATTTCCAATCCAACCTAAGCTGCAACTGCATTTGAAACTTCCTGCTGTGTTTGTGCATATGGCATGTCTGTCACAATTATGAGCTCCAATTTCACACTCGTTGATATCTGCAACGACACAGGCAGTTTTGAAAGAGTCTGTATGTCCAGGTTCTCACATTCAGCACAACTGATGCACAGAACACTACAAATTGGCTCTATAAATGTGACCAAAGGTTTGAGTTTTTTACAAGGCATGTAAAAAATAGGTGCAAAAGAAACAGACCAATGACAAAGAAGAACTACTTAATAGCTTGTGGGTTTCAAACATGCACTGTCCTATTGTTATCTATACTTTTCTTTGAGAATTACTTTAAGCAGTACTTTTGCAGAATAGTATAACGTATTCCAAAGTCCCAATTGAGATCCATACCATAAGGAGAAAAATCAATGCATTAAGATTTCCACTTTTTCCTTGTATGCTCCAGGAAGACTAAGTTCACAAGTCTCCAAGATGAAGAGGCATACCAGCCACAGGGAGCTCTAAGACTGAAGTAGATTTTGGATCCTATGTTCTCCAACAGCCTTGGAAATCCCCTGGGCCAAACCTGCTTATTCAGAGCTGGTATATGACAGAAAATGGTCTCTGCATTAGAGAGATGCTAACATAATTTACCAGGCTACCACTTACAGGGTCATACCTTAGACTGTTCTTAGTTCACCTAAGGAGTGAGATGCAAAGCTTGCTTTCTACTGTTGCCATCTAACCGTGGGACCTCCTTTTTGCCTAAGGGCTGCTTTAAATTGCAACAGAGCCCCTTCCTCCACCAAGGAATCAATATGGAATGCAGCAATATGCTCAGAGCTCTACAATACCAATGGGGTTGGTGGTTTATACCAGTTCTTCACCACTCTAATTCCTCCCCTTGCCAGGCATGTCACCAACCAAACACTGCAGCCAGGCTTTGCACTGCCAGAGGGAACCAAAGCAGAGGGTGGGGGAAGGGGAGGTTGTTAGAAACTGTTCCAAGGTATTTAGTCTTAATGTGAAGGTTGATGGAAGTAAAACTTGCTCTTGAAGCAAGTTATTTCTTAAGAACTCAAGAAACCTGAACAAAGTGGAGGAGAGAAAAGCATCCTTGAAGGCAGCAGATGCCATCCATCGAAACCCTCAAAGTATGCATCCTTGCCAGCACATTCCACTTCAGCGCTTGGTATTTTCACCTTAATTTTGATTCTTGGGCAGTGTCAAAACATATAGGCAGAAAAATAAACCAAGCACAGCTCTCTTATGTTAGGAAACAAATTCATGCTTCATATAAGCACCTGGAGAACATATAAACTCGAAGATACTGTTTTCAGAAATTGTCTTGGAAGCTACAACAAATGCTGCAGAAATTCTACACACACGAGCCATAGATTTTACAGCCTTTACTGTAACCTAGCACTCTCTAACTGTGTTTTGGTTTGCTTCCATACATAGGTAGTATATTGTCTAGTATCACTTCAAATCTCTTATGAGTTTCTGTCATTTGTTACTAGGCTTTTTACTCCCTTTACTGTTGTATTTGGTTAAATCACACTATTCTGCAGAACATCCAATGGAAAGGAAAACCTAAGGTACAAACTTGGTATGATCCAACATCCATAGAGCCCAATTCCTTCTCTCTGGCAGAAATGATTGAGCAAAGGCATGGAGCATTGACTGGAAAGCATAGAGATCCCCAGCCCCAAACCTAGTGATAGGACCAATCCCACTGCATGTTATTTTTGCTCTTCTATGGAAGGCAAGTTAATGGAGTTCAGGGCTCATTGCCTCTCTGCTAGGATGAGAGAGGGGTCTGAAGCAGATGCCTAAGTGTGTACTTTCCCACTGTTTGGACATTCCTACTGAGGTGAGTTCAAAACCTGTCTGTGCAGATCTCGGTACAGATCTGAAGCTGGCAGCCTGATCCCACAACTAATCAATCAAGACTAAGACTAGGACTCCTAGAAAACAAATATAGGCATGCACACTTTTTATATCTAAAATGAGAGGTCAAGAAAAGAAAAATCATAGAACATATTTGCCTTCACTACATGAAAAAAATCTGTAAGATGACAATACCACCCAGAGCAGGAAACTCGTCAAAAGTCTTAAAGGGAATCAAGAACATGAACTATGGCTTGCAGGACAGGGAAGGTTAGGCACCATTTCTAGAGGCCAGGTAGAGTATATATTGGTGTAAAAGAGGAAAAGAAAAACCCAGCAGTTTGCACTTGAACCTTTACAGGATCTGAAAAGAAACAAGTTGTTAAACGACTGCAAATATTAAGGGTGCTCTGTATTTGATTACATGATGCTCAGAAATATTCAAACAATTGCATGCTTGCTCATAACCTTTGGAGAACAACAAAACAACATAAAAAAACCACTTCCTTCCAGATTTTTCTGCCAAGAATTTTTAAACTACCAGCAGTTATGCTACAAGTCATATAGGGAATCTCTATTCTGGCAACCTGAGCAATACAGTTCAGCCCTACATCAGCTGATCATGGACTCTAATAGGAGCAAGACAGGATCCACAAATGTAAAAGTAAACTATGTATCACTTCTAGCTTACCAAATTCTGCTTTATGAAGCCAAATGCTAGAAACTGAATTTTCTTAGGTTGTATCCTGACATCAGCAAATGGACACATCACATTTTTGTAGTGCCAAGGAGTTAATGGAATTAGAGTAAAATGGGCCTTTCAGGTTAGTCACATTATTATTTCAGACAACTTCCGCTGGACTTTACTACAAGGGCTGTCATGCTGGATCTACAGGTTTTAGTTCTAAGGCTCTGATCTTGCTGGCAGTGAACAATACTGATCTTCTGGGGACCTAGTATATCTCACTGTAAACACTCTGAAGAACATGCCCTAATCCTCACACTCACTAAGGTGGGATGTCCTGACTATACTCATCTGTTGCTACCCTTTTTGTGTCTATTCTAGGCTGGATGTCACACACTGGCAATCTCTATTGGATGAAAGTAGGAAGTAAGTCATGAAAGTAAATCTATAACAAATATGGACTTTTACGAAGGGATAAACTCCCACATTATATCATCCATTGAAATGCCTAATTATGAGTTTTGTTCCAAGCTCTGAAGTCTTCACTCAGCTTTTATTCAGAAAAAAAATATGTAATTGACTTCGAATGAGTTTTGCTTGAATAAAGACAGATTAAGTACTGCAAAATGCATCTCCTAATAACATTTACCATCACAGGGATGTTAGGAGGCTTAACTCATTTATGAATGCAAAGTGCTTTCAGCTTGAGATGAAAGCTGATACAGAAGTGAACAATATCATTCTCATCCTCATTTCAGCTTGTATTTATTTTCAAAGCCATCTGCATTTAAACACAGATCATGTTCTGTCATAATTCATTTGGTCTCCTTGCATCCTGTGGCTGAATTATAAGCTTGACTTTATTGCATCACAACTATTTCCAGAGCAAAAAGAAAGATCTCAGATCAAATAAAGTCCTGTCAAAAGAGGGGAATAATTTCAGCAGAAGTCGTACCCACTTAAGTTGGGGATTAATTTGGATTTATGTTGCTATAAGAACTGAATTATTACTTCACAAGATAAAACAAGATGGGGAAAGGGAGCTCTGAAGGGCAAAGCTTTATTCAAACACAAGTCTCTTCAATGACAGCACAGCCCAGATTCTACTATACTCAAGGTATGGATAAACATACCTTTTAGATACTTTAAAAGAGGAGAGAGAATTGTTCAGAGCTGTTTGAAATGTGCACTGTAAGTGTTATGTCTGCATGATCCTATAGTGACACAAGAGAGGTAAATTGCCGTAACTTTGATCCTGAGTAAACCAGGGTTAAGTTGGAGTGGTTTGGCTGTATCTGTATAACTACAAGATCATGCTGATGCAACAGTTGTTTTGTAACATTTTACACTGGTATCTTTTGTCATGGCTACAATTTTTAGGCGTGTCTATACGTTCTCTCTAATAAGCAGTACCTTGCTTGTCAACTAGTTCCATCCCTTACAAAAGCAGTACTCAAAAAGTAAAGTGCTACTCAGCCTGACCCAAAGAGAACACAAAATTCCCATTGACATCAGCAGAATACTCATCAGAGCTGAAGTTGAAGTGCTCCTCTGTATAAAGTACATTTTTTGCTTAAGTTTTCTCCAGGATGAAATTTCTCCTTTAGAATTAAAGCTGTTACAAGCCAACACAAACACAGAAAGTCCAATCAAAGACTGACACTACATCCTCAGCAGGTCCCACTATGTTCCGTGCTACCTTACACATCCTCATCTTTGTAACTGCACAGCTCCCATTAACATTAAGGGAGTTGTCCGATTACAACAGATGAGAATGCATACAATAAGTAACATGCAGATCTGATATAAAAGTCATTCCAAGCAATTCAAAGATAAATTGCCAGTTTCCATGTTTATGTTGGCTCCATTAACTCTCTTTTCTAGCAAACATTTTTTTCAGTAGGAGAAAATGTGTTTATCCTGCCAGGTTCTCTTTTCTTTAAAAATGTCTGAAACATTTTTATTCAAACTTCACCAGAAGGAGAG
>NW_017728996.1:25193892-25203088 GCF_001723915.1 Gavialis gangeticus | reverse complement strand
GCTCCATTAACTCTCTTTTCTAGCAAACATTTTTTTCTTCAAATATCAAGCAATAAATAAGGCATCCTCCCATCAAACAGTTACATATTTGCAACTGTACATATACAATCATACATGTACAACTGAATGACCAAAAACCCAGTTAGTATGTGCAGCATCACCAAATACTATCTGAAAATTAGGGACCTAAAGCAGAGAGCAAACTTTTTTAGGAAGAAGTCATCATGCCTTTACACATCCCTCTGCACATGATTAATGTGGAAGGTACCATAATACTTCTGTTGGCAATGGTAGAAGTGGTGGAAGAAAGCTGGACTTCAGAAATATCTGCTGTTTTTTTTGAAAATCTTGATCCACTATCAACCTGAGGCTAATGAACTGAAAGCCCATGAACATCCACACATTCAACTCAGAGCACTCAGCCCAGGAAAGGCCCTCTGCATTACTTACCCTTCAGATCAAGGGCTTCAAGTAGGGGCTTAAATGACCTGTAGGAGCTGCTTCATGCTGTTTGAGTGGGTGAATTTAATCCAGCCTCAATCTATTGTATAAACCACTTCTGTCAATGTCTGCAAATCTCTGTACAAGCATCCTCTGACTTTTTATATGTATTTTTGGCTCTCTCTGAATGTGTGTCAACTTTATCAGACTGCTGTTCCAGCTGTATTTTGAGTTGGTGCCTCTATTCTGTGGAGCAGGTCACTTGGAAGTTACATTGCACATCTCTTTCTAAATCCCTACCTGCCTGAGATAATGCTATGTAAGAACTTCTCTTAGACCTAGCCCCGTTTCTTTCCTAACTCTGGAAAGTGGTGACCTAGAAAACCTTTGTTCTCCTTTGGAAGTAGTCTTGGCATTTATTTAGTTTCTCACTATAAACATCCCCCTATTTACACATGGGGCAATTCATGCCTATCTAGAAGCATAGTAGGTTTATGACATCAGCCATAGGCACAGTTATTCCTGAAGAATGCAGCTTCCCGTTTTATAGGGCATTTTTAACAACACTTTAAAGCAGGTTTAAAGTGGGTTAAATGCCTTTTGCACTCCTTTAATGGCATTGCTGATTGCACATTCAGCAGCGTATTGAGTGTTAATTCCAGCTGCTGTAGCACATTCGACGGTGTAATGCACCTTAAAATGATTTTGCGATGCAGCAAAAGACTTTGGGGCAGTGCAAAGTAAAACAGCTCGGAGGAGTTCTAGTTTCCTACCCTATAGCCATGGAAGGAAGCACTGGGCTCCATGCGGCTCAGGGGCTGTGCAGGCAGACCATGCAGGCAGCCTGGCAGCAGCCCAGGAAGGAGTTTAAAAAAAAAAGGCAGCAAGCCTGATCTCCCCCACCACTGAGCCTGCCTACCTGACCTGCACAGGGGCCTGGTGCTTCCCTCCACAGCTGTGGTGCCCCCAAGACTGCCCAAGCCGGGTGCCTGCAGCCAGGTGCCACCTGGGAGGGCAGGTGCCACTGCCCAAGATGGAAGCTCCAGCCCTACCACCCATCTACAGCTCAGGGACTGCTCTACCCACCAGCAGCTCACTCTCCCCGCCCCACCACTGGAGAGGCAGGTAAGGATTGGGCTCCGACACTGGTGTACATGACACAGGGGTTTACTTCACCCTAAATTGAAGCTGTGTTTTTAAAAAACCACTGCTTCAATTTAGGGAAAATTAAACCCCTGTGTCATGTAAAAATGCCCATAAAGAGGAAATGCATTTGTTCCACTGACACCAGAGTTCTCTTGTGCCAACAGACCAAGGCATGGCATACTATTATTGAACAGAGGACAGGTGCAGGGACAGGTTTCAGAATGCAGAACTTTTTACAAGCTACAATGCTAGGGCTTCTCAAAGTCAATGGGAGTGATGCTGAGTGAGAGCATCAGGGCCTTCTTTTTGGGTCCTCTTTGTCAAAATATTTGTTTTCAAGTGTGAAGCTAATTAACAATTGGTATTGACTGCTCCTTCATCCATAATTACTAACAATACCTGGACACATGGAGAATACTATTTTCATTCTTATTAATTTCCAGATTACATAAAAAAACAAGAGGCCCTTGTACTGCATCCTCCTTAGTCAGTCAATACTCTGAATGGCTTCAGTGGGAATACTGGCTAATTCAGGAATACTGGACAAGACCCACATTCTCCATCTGAGAGGTAGTCACTAGACACAAGATCATGTCTAGAAGCAGGCAAAGCCCCTTCTTCAATTCTAGGTTGCCCATCGTGTTTCAGAATTTCCTGCCCCTTCTGTTTCTGCTCATGAAACATGGTGTAGAGATATAAATCCTGCATCTTCAGGCTCAGTTAAAGTCCCTATTGGCACAAACTTGTGCTTGCATTGTTATAACTGATTGTCAGTTTATGAGTGTTGCCTATGACCTAATTTACCCTGACACGGCTGTGTGTGTCTCAGCATGTTTCCACGCATGAAACTTCTACTCAAATCAGTAGGATCTACACATGGTCAGCAGGGACAGGATGGAATCAAGCAACTGTCCTGAATTTTCTGGGCCACACCTGAATTCCAGGGTCATGCCCCACTCCTTCAACAAGATTGTTAAAATGGAATTTTTTCAATTGGTCCTGAGTTGGCTGAACCCTCTGGACATTTCTGCAGTGCATCTTGCTGCATTTGCTCAGAGGATGCAAGGTAATGGTCCTTGGTATTGCGTGTAAATATGGCTATACTGCTCCTACAAGCAACATAGTCACAATTACCTGTGTTGTGCCAGGCTACTTAGTTCTGCCTGTCATCCAAGCTGATTTGAGCTGGTGCAGCACTGCATGAACATGGCTATACTAATTAGTCTGAGGAGGGCAGGAGCAAATCCAATGTGTGCAGCACTGGAGTTAATTGCTTCTCAACACAGCTAAACAACCCTCCTGTGGTGGCCACACCAACCAGAACCAAAAGTTGTTTAAATTATTTCCACTTTTGTCAGTCTGTGGAATATCTGGGATGGTGTCCTAGAATTTGCCCCTAGAACCTGGTCACATTGATAGGGGCCTGTTTCTGCCACCAAGTTACATGTAGTATAATTTCAGGTACAAATTTGGCTCAGATGATTTCAGCATGGAAGAGTGTTTTACAAAAATCAGAGCAGCTGCAGATAAGCTGGTTTTCTGCACTAAGTCCAGAGAACTAAAAATTAAAATGAGAATTAAAATTAGCTGACTTAAACCAGTCATGGGGAATCCTGTTTTGAAAATAAAAATATTTGTAGTTCTCTGCACAAAGTGGTTTCAGAAGCAACATATATCTTTGCATAAAACTTTTTTTTAAGCTAAGCTGTCCACATTCTTGCTGAGAACTGAAGGTGGGGGGGAAATAACATCTGTGTGGGATGGGAATGTAAGGCAGTGGGTGGATTCTGAATACTGCTAAATGATTGGGGAAAAAACATGTTTATTTGTTAAAATGGAAACAATAAGTAATGACAAGGGAGCTGAAATATTTAGACAAAACTGTAATGGAACCCAGAGGATATTATTTAGTTGTTCTCATGAAGCAGAAAACCTCCCATCTGAAGCTTCATACACATTTTTGTAATTTTTTTTCCACAGGAATAGTTGTTATTAAAAACCAAGGGTGCTTTTGAATAGTTTGACAAGGAAATAATTCAGCACTCTTGTCATGTTGCTGGTCTGAATATATACAGAATCCCTCTATGACAGAAACACTAAATACTGCTCTCACGGGACTCACCTACTTGGGCATAAGAAGGTCAGCTGCGACATCAGGATTGTTAAAAAACAGCAACAATATTGGGAATTCATGGCCTACATACAAACCATGTTTGTAATTTTCACGCGTGGAAATGTGCATGTTTTGACACCAGTGGGGAGTCCATTTCTCACTTTGCCCTGCGATGAGGAACTCCTCTTTGAAAGCCTCTGGTTTGGAAAGTGTTCATTTCTATCTCTCTTTTTATACCTGGTGTCCTTACAAACTAGCCCTTGCATTCACTTGCCTAAGGCTTTCATTTGCTGACCATTAGCTGCTCCCTGCAGTAGCATATTGACCAAGTGTATCTGAAAAAGCATGTAACTATCAGAGTATAGTAAGAATGAACTTGACCTGCAGTTTATGCTGTTCTAGTATCTTGAGATGTCCTTGTCTTTAATTTTGTTCTGTCCTTAGCCTAATTCCTGAAGCAATGCTCTGACTCAGACTGAACTAACAAACTGACCAAGATCTGCACTGTAGATCAGTTCCATGTAGATCTAGTCCGTGCCTTCCTATACGCAAAGAACACAATCTACACAGACTGCAGCAACTCCTCCTGCCTGGAGGCACTGCTTTACTCAACTACATGCAACAGAACCCAGATCATTCCCATCCGGGGAGTTCAGAACCTGCTTAATTCACAGCAAGTGGCAAAATTCAGAACAAACTGCTCTGTGTCTTTGCTGCGGTTTTTCCTTCGAAGGCCCTGTTTCCCTGATCAGTGGGAGTTTATCAGGGGTCTTCTGATCACAGCTGATCAGAGAAGAGGCAACTTTGAATGAAAAGCCATAGCAAACAGCTGCAGCTCCTCAGTAGTGCTGTGCAGCTGCTTGCTGTGGCTCTGTATCCCCTCAGATACTTCTGCAAGCAAGTGAGGAACCTAATAGGGCTCTACTGTACTTACCTAGTAGTACCCCTTCTGGTGGTTCACAGGAACTGCTTTTCCCTGCTTTGCTCATGGGAGTCTAAGCACATAGTAGCTCCTTCTGGGTTGGCATTCTTCCTCCCCTTTCCCAGTACCCTGCAAAGCCAGCAGCATAGCTCTTCAAAGCCAGCAGAGTAGCTCTTCAGACTCTCTCACTCCCACTTATCTCACCCAAATAAAGCAGCGTTCTTGTTATGCCATAATCCGTCACCTTTCCTCTCCACACAGGCTTCTGGCTGCTCTTCAGTCTAGCAAGCCTCTCTGCCTGGAAGCAGGTATATGCCATTGTGGTTAAATGAGCCACACAGGACACTCGAGGGACTCATGTCCTGTGAGCATCTGAATGTGACCAGGAAAACCAATGAATGTGGGAGGGCTGCTTGAGAGGCAAGTACTTCGCAAGTAATTATAGGAGGGAAAGGCTGAGGGACTATTACGCCACAGAGAGTAGCAGATGCGACAGTTTGCATCTGTCCAGATATTCATGCTTGATTCTGGAGGGATCTGAAATGAGAGATTTCCTTGCCTCCATTCTCCTATTACTAAACCAAGGCTGCAAGGGATATGTTCTCAAGTCTGGTTTTCTTGTTTGTTTTGTTTTACTTTGAACTACACCAGACGTCACCGGGCTAGCTGGCATTTCCAGAAACTGTCCCTGGGAATAACACTTCAGAGCCCTTCCCGGCAGGGCCTTGCTTTGCCCTTCCACCTCCTACCAATTACATAATACTTCCTTACCGTTTAATCTACTAGCATAGCCCTGGGGATGTCACAGGACAAAATGTGTCTCATCACCACTTATTACCCTGAGAGTGATAGCTGTGCCATGAGTAATTGAGCAGCACAGGGGTGTTGTACTTCTGTAGAACTGCAAGCTTTGTGTCTTTTCATACAATTTAGAGTAAAGAAAAAGAATGCTGAAACATTGGTAAAATTAAGTGTTTCTTGGATTTAGATCAGTTCACATGTAAGCAAAAGGCAGCTGTTGCTAATGCAAAACTGTTCATGCATAGTCCAACATACAAAGTAGAACACCAGCTCCCATATTGATCTGTCCATATGAGCCATATGAAAATTCAGCATCATGTATTTTGGACCCATATTGTACATTAATAATATACTTCTACAAGGGCAGACTTCAGAATGCATGCTTTGCCTTCCAAAGATTGCCAGAACTGTGTTTATGCTAGATCTGTATTGAAAATTAAATTAAATGTATGTTTATGTTCATATTTTAGGCAAAGCCTATGAATCTCAGCACCCTGGCTCAAGATGCTAGCACTGGTATTATTAATGTTAGTGCCCTCTCAGCCTGCACGCTTGAACCTCAGCACTGTTGGCTGCCTCCAGATATGAAATAATGCGTATTTTGGTTTAGCAGAAATATTTTGATATAATTCAGTTAGTCATGTATCTGTACTGCTGCCACTTCTCAAAAAACTGAAAATGTATTTTAGCATATATTTCAAGCCACTCGTGTTTGCCAAAGTAACATTTGGATAGGATGCCTGTTATTTGCATACACAGTATACAGTTTCCTAATCCAAATCCAGTGTGGTCGTCTTTATGTGGTCTTTGGTGGTCTCATCATGTTACGCTGAATTGCAGGTTCTGTTCTGTCCTACCAGCAGGCATACAATAATGGGCCCAATTTTGCTCTGAATAGAATTTTGTCACTCACTTCAATAGGAGCAGGAGCAGGCTCTATATTATGCCAAACAAACTTAACATAACTCCAACTCAGCAAGTACATCCGAGAAACTTAACATTTCATAGCAGTAACTGCAGTCATACAGTGCCAAAAGAGAGTCTGCAAGCTAGAAAAGGGACACAGAGAATCTCAAATTATACAGTTGTTAATTGTTGACTTTAAAAATGTACCTGTGCACCCAGTTGTTCCTTTTTTGCCTGAATATCCCATATCACAATGACAGATAAACGAGCCCTTTGTATTCTCACAGGTTCCACTCAGACAGATGTCTGGATACAGACCACACTCATTAACATCTGAAAAACATGATTTTAAGATTTATATCACAAAGTTCTTAGAAGGCAACTAACAAAGTCACTGAGATATGAACACTGGTACAAAAAAATATATCTGTATGCATAGAGAAAATTAATTAGATTAAATATTCTTTGCCAATGTAAGGACAGATAGCCAAATCAGATTTAACACTGCCACATCAGTGTGTTTTTAAATATTTCCTACCTTCTCTTACGTTCAGTTTACTTCCAACTTTCCTAAATAAATTCAAAGGATCAAATTCAATGATGAATTTGACCTACTGACTTTTCTCAATATATTTTTTTTCCAAATATATTTTGTAATGTCATAGTAAATGTGTTTCAGTTTAAAACTTTAAAAACAAAATTATATTCTTGGATCTCAACAAAGTATTGAACTTCTCTCATAATTTTGTCCTGGGGGCAAGTTTTGGCCAGTGCTATGACTAAGACGGTAAGAATTTTTCCCAGTCTAGTTCTGGCTCTCTAGCAAATCTGGCCTACACAGCCATCCTGATATCAGCTACATGGAAGCATTCTGGAAGGAGCTCCAAAGAGCAAGGCATTTTTGGCATCTCACAATACTTGCACCCTAATTCAGCCAAAGAGCTCACGACCCACAGGTTCTTTCTGCTCTTGACCAAGATAATTTGAATAGTTAAGGTGTGTATGTGGCCTTAGTGAGTCAAATGAATCGTAACAAAATGCTGCTCTTAAAATGTCACCATTTTGTCTGCTCTGAGGAAGAAGTCAAGTTGGCATAGTGTTGGAACTTAAATTTTCCTTTCAGCTCTTTTTTTTTTTTCAAATGCACATAATTCAGCAAATATTTTCATAGTCTACGGGTGCAATTTCAAAACACCTGATCATCTGCCTGTCTTGCTAGGATAATCATTAATACGCCTGTTTGTTTGCATATTTTAAATAAATTGATTAATCTATTATCAGATTTATTCTACTAAGGCAGACCAGACTGGTTATAAGGAAGAGTAAGGAACAGAGATATTTTCACTTGCCGACACACGTCTTCATATCTTCAGATGCCATGAATCCATCATAACAAAGACACCTGTATTCTCCTGGTATGTTTGTACACTGGCCTCCATCGCAAATGTTAGGATTGTCTTCACACTCATCAATGTCTACAGGGAAAGTTTAGATTACGATATACTTTAGATGTGTGTACGTTGTCATGAAACGCAATCCACCAAATCCTACAAACAAATTTCAATGCTTTTGACAAATGTGTATAAGACTAAATCTTCCAATTAAGCCAAATGCAGCATTGCACAAATTACCCCTTTGGAGAAAGGACTCTTTGGGAATAGAAGCAAAGCTTACATACTGTCACCAAATACTATGGAACCTTTGTCACACAACACAACCAAGTTATAGGTGGCGGTTTTGGATGCAGACTTGCCATTCCACACAAAATTCCTATAGATTTCAACAGAAGCCACAGCCTATGAACATAAGCAGGATCAAAAAGAATCAGCACCATCTTCAAATGATTAAAAAGTATGCGCTTATTTCATTAAAATATTTAGTTATTTGGATCTTTTCCTCCATTTCTGGCTAGTTTGCCAAAACGTTTAGATTCTCCATCATTTAAAATGTTTCTCTCTCATGTTAGCCATCACTGACTTCAGCCGAGTTGAGGAACAGGAGACTTTTCTGCTTTATTGCTGCTACCTAATGTCTGGATTTTTTCAAAATCCAAAGGGCGTGTTAGAACTTCTTTTAAACACTCAGGATTTCTCTGTGTCGCAGACAACTTATACCAGTATGATCAAGATCCAAGAATTTGCTTAGCGATTCCATGGAAAAAAATCAACAAAACAAGGCCATGAATTGAGAACCCTCTCACATAGGGAAAGGGTGTAACTCATTATCAGACTGGTCTATTGTGGATTTTAGTAATTGTGCAGCTGCAGAAAATGAACTCACTTCAACTGTTTGCCTTAGGATCTTAAGTTCATTATTCTTTTTCTATAACAGAAATGGTTGGGCCTAGTGTTTTGCATGGATAAGCAAACTCTTGCATGGAAAAAGCTGACTGGTCAGTCTTCATCTTAACATACACATTAAACTGGAAATGTTGATTTGAAAGTAAAATTAGAATTTACATGCAAAATAAGTTCTGGAAATGGGGGAAGGAACCACCAACATAAAGAACTTATTTTACAAACATAAAGAACTTTATATTTACCAACCTGCTGCTATATCACATTCATGTTTGGGGGGGGGACAGGGAAATCAGCTGGCTGACAAAGAATCTGTTGTTTCTCCTAATTGAACTGATTATTTATGCATAACCTCACCAATTCAAACCTGACCTGCCACTGAAATGAACAGAACTCTTAATAGTTCTATTATGGAGGAATACATTCTGCAAAGACTTCTTTTCAGGCATGATGTTAAAGACGAAAGACAAATACTGTTCGCGTATATGTTGCTTTTATATACTGGTATGTGCATGTGTACACACACACACACACACACACACACACACACACACACACACACACACACAC
>NW_017728996.1:25163914-25193832 GCF_001723915.1 Gavialis gangeticus | reverse complement strand
CCCCCCCCCCCCCCCGAAAATATAAAATCATTGTTCAATATATTCAGTCCATATCACTAAACATCAGGCAATATATAAAAAAAAAATGATCGTTCTGTTGTTCGTATAATGTCATACAGTAGAGCCACACATTTATCACACGTGGCTACTGAGTGTCACAAGCGCTTTTTCTCATTTCATTATATTAGATTTTTGGGGCCAGATTTTCAACCAATGTCCTAAAATATGTATGCACATTTTTAACAATTCAACGTGTATGCAACTAACATACAATCATTATGTGCTGAAGGTAGCACTGGTACCCTTTGCAAGAGGTATAAAAGACACCAGCTAACAGTTAGGATAGACTTTCAGCTAGAGGTCTACCCAAACCCTCTGCCATGGTTGCTGGTTTCTGCTTTTAAAGTATTACATACACATAACTAAATATCTGCCTATGCAATCTGTAGAGAAAGAGTTCATTAAGTATCTAATTATTAATATTTGTGCTCACAAGTTACTGCAGGTGCAAAGTGCTAAAGTAATTATCTACAGATGCACAATTGCATGAGAAATAAGAAACTGGTACTAAAATCTGGAATCGAATCTTTACAAATTTAATAGAAATTGATAATATTTATCTTCATAAGCATTTATTCATTCTGCAAATGGGAACTACTTTATTAAAAAAAAATCTAGTGGCACAAAGAGACAGTTTGTTTCTCTACAAGAGAAATATGCTTCATATTCCTATTTGCCTCCCTACCGATATTTGCCTTGTGAAGTACCACTCAGAACTCAACTGCCTGTTCAGGTCCAATTCTTTTTATACTGAAGGATGACAGAAATGCAGAAAGAGAAAGAACTAGAAAATATATTGAAGTAGTTATAGCCAGGATCCTGTGCACCTTCACTTCCGTCCTTATTCATTCAGATTGAGTTCAGTTTAACTGCTCACATGAGTAGGGATTTGCAGTATCGGATCCTAACTTCGTAACCTAACCTTGTAACTGTAAATACATACACCTATTATTGATTGCTTTTACTTCATTGACAAAATACTGAAAAAACAGAAAAACTAGAGCCCATAGAATTTTAAGTTCCATTGGTATGCATGTCAGCTTTTGCACCCAAAACTTTGTAACAAGATGGGGGGGTAGGTGTGAAAGTCTGGCTTATGAAAATCTATTTTTCAGAACACTGGAGAGGTGTAAATACAAAGTGACTCATAATTCAGTTCAGATTTTGTTAAAGTCCCTCAACCAAGTCAGACTTGACTACAAAATCCTGTGGTCACATTTATGGGAAAGTAAACTTTTGACCAGAAACACCAAAAACCCATTCCCTCTTTTTTGTAAAGGTCAGTCTGTAGGATATATATATATAATTTTTCTTTTTTAAATTATGAAACTGAAACTGAAGCCTTAAATTCTAGAGTCCTGTGGGTTTTCAAGGCCTACTTTGAGGTTTTATTTATGCCTGTTTGCAGAAACAATATTCTCAGTTTAGGGCTGGGGTGTCAAAGATATGGCACACGGGCCACATCTGGCCCACAGAGCCCCATCATCCAGCCCACAGTGCTGCCTGTGGGTCTCAGACAGGACCAGCACACTATGTGTAGTGTGCGCTGGACCAGACCCAATCACTGCACACACAGTGTGGCACTGGACTAGCACACGTAGCACACAGGGCTGGGACATGTGGAGCCAGTCCAGGGTGCCTGCTGCATGAGTTTGACACCCCTGGTTTAGGGTCTTCTTACTGAACTATTCTGGAAGGCAATGCTTTTCCTCTTTGCTGTCAATGTAGGGGATCTTTGTGTGCGTGTTAATAGGAACATCTGGGGAAGAGAGGGTAGAGTGGAGGGAAATGTTTTCTATCAATCCCCAGCTAGTGGAGCTGAAGGCTCCCTAAGAACTGCTCTAAGTTATGCTGGGAGAGTCAGTCTGGTCTCAAATCAAGCCATGAACAGGAAAACAGAGAAGAGCAGTCTCCCCTCCCTCCTTTCCACACACACACACGGTGCTGTTGCTACTAGGATTTAGATTTCACTTTATACACAATTTTGATCAAATGGCTCTCATTTTTGCATTGAAAAGATGCCTAAATATGTGAACATTGGCAAATTTTCGATGCAAAGCTGCCTGTGCTAGAAATGAGAGCCACTTCTGCTCACAAGGGGAAAACATTTCTAATCTAAATATTTTAGATTTAGAAATACTTTGAGTCAGTCAAATCCACACTTTTCTAGTTGATTTCTGCTTTCTAATGATTTCTTATTCACAATGAGGCCACTTCCCAGAGCTCTGAGGGTATAAAGGGACCTTGAAGGGGTAGTAAATTACATTTAATACATGTTAAGGCATCTTTAGATCCTCAGTACTTTAGAGCATTATCCAGTGGCCTTAATGAAAATGAGAATTTAGCCTGAGGTTTATAAATATTTATGAATTCTAAATGTGAGATTGCTCTATTAATTCAGTGCAGACAGACCTCCATTTATCAAATTGTAAAGGCAACTGTATTTCCAGGGATTAATTACATTAGGTTTCTGATGTTCCTTTCCCACTCTGAAGGAGATTTTGGGCAGAAGAGGACCAGAAACTAGCTTGGGTGAGCTGCAGCTGGCAGGCTTCCCTCATCTCCCTGGATCAGAAATGGGGTACAGTATTTGTGTAGTATAACTACTGTTCAGTTTCTCACTATTAGCACAACATCGTAAGAAAGTAGGTCTTGAAGGGACTTCATGGCTTGGGACAGAAGTTACACACAAACCAATTTAAGTGATCAGAAACTGGTGAAAACCAGTAACAGCACATAAATTCAGTGCACATAAACCAGTTTCAAAATGACTGAAACTGGTTTAAGACAAACCTAGCTGAATGTAGCATCAGACTTAACTGATTTGGGTTGAAGTATTTTATGGAAGTTCTGTCCCAGACCCCTTCCTGGTTTAAATTAAGTCAGAGTCCTTCAGCATCCCAGCATGCTTTTCAGCTCTGAGCTGGGCTGGGCTTGTTGCTCCAGAGAGCATGGCTTGCTCTGGCCCTCTTCTCCCTACTTGGAGCTCTGGCTGGCTAGGGTGGAGGTGGAGACTGCAGCTGGGAGACAGCAATGTCTGCTTGGCTTCCGCCTACCCCGAAGTAGAGCTCAAAGTAACAAGAGAGACTTTGTTTTCTTGATGGGTTGATAAGCATTGTGTTCTGATAAGTTCCCTGCTGGCTTGCTGTCAGTGTTCAACAGTGGGCAGAGAGAGGTGTGAGAAATGACCTGGTTTGCAATGAATGCAGTGCCTGTCAGTTTGCTGCAGACAGTATGAAGAAGCAGGGAGAGGGAGATTGCAAAGCTCAGTATCATCAACAGATGCATGCGGTCCACACAAGCAGCCCTCCCTCCCTCCCATCCCTACCCTTTGCCTCAGAGTGCTAGCCAGGGACCAGGGGCTGGGGTTTGGCAACACTCCCACCCCTTGAGCAATGAGCATGGGGGAAACCCTGGTAAGGGCTCCTTCCCCCTCCCCCTCCAGGCAGACCCTAGCTGGGGACTGTGCAAGCCAGGGTGGGAGTTTAAACCCCACCCTAATCACAGCATCCTGCCAGGGGCCTGTCCACATCCCCCCTCTTGGCACAGCACTATGCAAGGGAAGGGAGGGCTACTCTAGCACCCCCCAGCTTCTAGCATGAGCCACTGCAGGTATCTGCCTGCATTTTCTGAATCAAAAGTGAATGTCTATCCACTTGTAAATCCATGCAATCTCTGCAGGTTAGAGTAACCTGCAAAGATTGAATCAATTCAGGCTTGGGCTTTTTGAATGTCTGCCCCTATACCATGAGGTCATTTAGTTCAGATGACTGCTCAGGGCAGGATGATCCCTGAGTAAACCATCCCAGGAAAGTGTGCATCTAACCAGCTCCTGAAAATATACATGGGTGGACATTCTGCAGCTTCTCTTGGTAGCCTGTTCCAATGCTTGAGAACTCACAGTCAGAAAAATTCCTCCTAACCTCCAACCTATATTTTTTCTGCTGCAACTTGAGGCCATTGAGGCTCTTAATTCCATTCCCTAGAGACACAGAGAAAAGTCTATCTCAAGCCTCTTTATAACCGCCCTTCAGATATTTGAAGATTGCTGCTCTCAGAAATTTCTAAAAATCTCTGCAGAAAGTGCAAGAAAGTTGCCTACGAAAGATTCATGCCAACTGGGTTTTAGAAGGTCTGAGAAAGACAGAGTTGTAGAGTAATATGGTAGTCATATTTTGCTAAGGAAGAAAAAAGGAATTGCACATGAGAGTGTTGTTCCAACCATAAGAATACCCGCTCACTACACAGCTACAGAATAGGATAATGAATTTCTATTAGTAGTGCTATCTAGTCTCTCACCAGCATAATCATTTTTGTATACCTATATCTAGTGTGACTATTGTAAGCTCCTGCATTGTTCACCTCGCTTTGAAAACAGCCTTTTTTACTGATCTTGATTGTACCCCCAAGGGTTATTGAGGCAACTGAAGTCTTTTGGCCAACTCTGGATCCAGCCCTGCGTCTAATACATAAGAGAATATTTTGTATTAGGGGAGAAAATTCACCTTCTACACAAGATAAAATAGTCTTTGCTCCCATACCCACAATGGACAAACTTTTATCTTTCCTCATAAAAGCCACAAGCTCAGAACTAATACAGCTATAAATACCCACAGGAAAAACTATGACATATAGATATATCTATATCTGTACAATATGATACCTGCAAGAAACTCATGACATATATATACACACACACACACACACACACACACACACACATATAAATATATATATATATAGCTGCAAGAAAATGACTCCCATTAGAAATCTAACTTGCAGTTGTGATGTTGTGACATACATAATTTCATCCAAGGAGTGTAGCAAATTCTGTCAGTCAAAAACATCTGGATATACTTTTATCTTTTACTGTACGTGGTATGTGCCCAAAAAGAAATATATTTGTCATAAAATAGTCAATTCAGAATTTTAGACTGTTCCTAAAGAAGTAGAAAACATAATGAAGGCTACTTAGTATAACTGATGGTAGATGGTTTCAAGCTGTAATCTTAAAGTTATACTTCATTTTTCATTATACAAATTAAAAAGTTTCAGTACAAATGCTCACAAATCTGCTTTACCAGTGCAAGTCCTGTGGTCTGGCATTAGTGCAAAGCCTTGTTTACAGCTACAATCATAGCTGCCCTCTGAGTTCGTACAGAAACTCTCACAACCACCGTTCATTATGCTGCATTCATCAATATCTAGAAAGAAAAAAAGTATTGTTAAAAATGCATATGGAAAGCCTTTATTTAAAAAAGGAAGTGCATTTCAAAGATGTATTTTGGGCTAAATTTTCAAACAGGCATCAGTCCAGTCTCTGGTCTTGCACATACTTTGCATGCACCTCTACCACACCCAAGTGAATATAGAGGCACATGCTTGGATATAGGCACTAGCTATTAAGGGAGTGAGATTTATGTTAATTTACCTGAATGCACATGCAAATCACCCTGAAACAGGAACTAACTCCATTCCTAGAGTACCTGAGTTCCCTGAAATCAGTGGAACTGCTTATGTGGGTTTGTAAGGCTGGCCTGAACAACTTGGCTGAGCACATCTTATTCAGATAGGATCAGAACTACATTTTTTTGCCTATATATCAGAATTTTATTTAGCTTTAAGAAAACAGAGCGGAAAACCATATGGCTAAGCTATCTGCAGATTAGATGCAAGGAGGTATGCGCTCAGAGCATACACAGTACTCTATTCTATCAAAGCATTGCAGGAGCTGGGGTGGTGCGGGCACTAAGGAGTACGGTTAACAGCACAAAAGTCAAAAGCTCCAGGCCACAGCAGAAGCACTCACAGCATGGCCTGTCAGATTCCAAGGAATACACAAATTCTGCTAAACACCTTGTCACAAGGACATGAAAAAGGAAAGCACTGCAACCTTAAATACGGCAAATTGTGAATAAAGTACTGATCTCAGGAATAACACAATGTACCTCAGTGGTTCCTGTACTTATTCAAACGTAAGTCACTTATAAATTACCACGTTGTTTTATATCTAACAGTTAATCAACTGAAATGCTAATTATTATATAATTATACAGTGTAAATACTGCAACTATTCCAAAATACCAAGTAAATAGGAAGGAAAATGGACACAAACAGACCAAATTTGAAAGCATCTCAGATACTAGGATGTTCACACTTCAGTATCCTGCATGCTACCAGTGTGTCAGAATCATACCGTTAGATAGGACTTCATGGGTCATTTGGTCCAAATCCCCTGTGCGAAAGGAGGAATGCTACTCCCAAAAATTCTAGTCTGACATTAAACCCTAAATTATTCATTCAGGAGCAGTCATTTCATTAAAGAGAATAATATACCTACATCAACTGTTCTCAGTAGGAGGCAAGTGTTAATTTGTAAACTGTCTTCACTAGTAATCAAAGGATCAAGTTCTTACCAACACAATATAATTTGTCAGGTGTAGACTGATATCCAGGGTTGCAGGCACACTGATACTTCCCAATAAGGTTGACGCAATGTCCATTTCTGCACAGGTTGGTACTTAAATCACATTCATTAATGTCTGTTTCAAAAGAGAAAGGGAAGACATAAATCTGTAGTGCAACAATGAGCAAATGTCATAGATGCATGCACGGTAGAAGGCAGGGAACGTAAGCTTACAAATGACCACTTGCAGTATAAATTGTATTTGCACCATCATACCTACACACGCTGAAATATTTGGAGCCATTTGATGTCCTGGAGGACAGTCACAGCGAAAGCTTCCTTCTGTGTTTATGCAAATTCCACCACGGCATAAAAGAGGATTCCGCTGACACTCATCAATGTCTGCAAAAAGAAAGGAGCACAAATCACTGCAGGAAGTAACTGTCTGTGCACATAACAGAATACATTGCTGGTGCTAAGAATAAATGTGTGTTTCAGCTTCCAAATGTATGAATATGAAGCATCCCCTCCCCCCCTCCCCAAATATCTCTTCTTCTATAAGAAGTATTCCGAGTCCCTTTCAGTCACTGATATTACTTCCTTCCCATACCCCAAGAGACACAAACTTTCCCAAACAGATACCTTGCCCCACTCTCTCAGAAAGTACACAAAACTGCTCCTCTCTTTCCTGTAGATAATGTCTTCATTTTTCCCTGTCTCCCTCTATTTTTTCCTACCCCACTCCCTTTCCTACATAAACATACACTACGGGTCCACCAGCTTCCTTTGGCTGATTCAACACCCAGCCATCAGCTTCAAAAGCAGCAGGAAAAGGCTGCATAAGAAGCTATTGGGTTCTGAAGAGTGAAGAGGCAGGAGCTAAATGATATTTATGCTAGATAAGGGCCCTACCTGTCTCTCGGTTAATCCCTGCTGGAACCCATTCACCTCCTGCACCACCAATGGATAAAATTCTAAGGGTTGGTTTTACATCACAACCCCATGTCACCGTATGTGTTCTGCATCAGTCATCATTTAATATTTATACTGGTGTTTAACTAAGCTTCTCTTCATTGCTCCAGAGGGTCACATTCTGTTCTCAGACACACTTTAATGAAACCAAATAAAATCTGTTGCCTTCTACACTCTTGATTTATGTCAAAGGAACTCGGAGCTCAATATGGCTCACAATGACAACATTAGTAAAAACCTGCTGCCAATCCATGCTAATCATGCCATGCCACAATCTGTGAGATAGGGATCTTGGGGATGAATTAAGAATCCTTGCCTTTTGTTCATTTGTGCTTTGGCAACCTTGAGAAGTAGCTAATTCATTCTTGGGGTGAAACCTAAGCTCCCTCTTCAGGGTCAGCTCTCAACTGAGTTAAGTAACTGTCACTTCTAATTAATTTAAAATAGAAAATGTCAAGCCCCAAGCCCAATGAATGCGAAGTATGCTGGCATCCCCATTCTTTGTGGGGAAATAAGCCTGAACTTCAGTACTCCAGATAAATGGAACCACAACTCAACTGACGGTTCCAACTAACAAGGTTTGCAAATCCAAAACCAACCTGATTTACCTATTGTAGTAAATGTGCTGATCCAGTATAAAGGAACTTTGATGACACATGTCCTATTTCAGTTTCCAGAAGTACAATCAAATTAACAAGACTTTATGAAAAAACAAGCCCAAAACATGGCCATTGTGTCCCATCTTTAGTACATCATTTAAAGCATACCCATGCAGTTTTTCATCATCATGAATCCACTTTCATATCCTTCAAAACATTCACATTCAAAATCCCCAGGAGTATTGACACAGTTCCCCTGGCCACAGAGATCAGGAGATATGCGGCACTCATCAATATCTGCAACATAAAGCAACAGTTTAAGTGCATGTTAAAAAATCACAAATCAATGTTTTCTTTTAAAAGCCATTTCCTGATAGCTAACAGCCAAGCACTGTACCTGTACAGTTCCTTTCTTCAGAGTCAAGTGCAAACCCGCTGTCACATTTACACTTAAAGCTGCCAATAGTGTTTCTGCATTTTCCATGGGTGCAAAGACTGGGGATCATTTTACACTCATTGATATCTGAAAAGGAAACAAAATAAGTTAATAGATTTTAGCATCAGTTTGATTTTACTAAACAGGAATGGCTAAATACCTTTCCTAGAAGTTTAGGCTAGTAAAAATCTCCAGCAGAAAGGAACAACTTTTTGAAAACTGCAGCTGCAGTTGATGCATAAAACTGCCTGCATCCATACAACAATTCTTAAGCAATTCTCTAATCCTTTAACTCACAGATTTCAAAAGTGATTTAGAGATAGGTATCCTTAATCCTATTCACTGATGGGTTAATTGTGGGGCTCATCATGTCCAAGTTTCACTTGGATATGAATATTTTCTCTCCATATTAAAAAAGAAACAACAACCTACATGCAACAATACAGCAACAGATTCAGAGAATGATTTGAGGTGTTTTGGGAAATCTGTAACTATGCATTTGTTGTATTTATTAATATTTAAGCCAGTTTATTCCTCCTTCTAATTGTAAAGGTGAATACAAAAACCTACAGAGACAATGCTGAATGTTGAAGAGGAAAGCAAAAGTGACTACACACTGACTGAGAAGTGGGAAATAATCTCCTTTGAACTAATAATGAGAAACATTTGTAATGCAACTAGGTTCTAATAGGAACCTTCCTGCAATGGAAATCTAATCAAACCTTTTTGCCTCTCATCTCCTCTTTTTCTAATCCTGCACCCTAAAGTAGGGGGTCTCTAAAGCATCAAGACAACAGGTTATCAAAAGTTTTGGCATTTTATTTAACAGAACAGATTTCTCACTCCCTGAAACCACTCTCCAAGAAGGAAACAGGAACCATGCTCGTATACCCCCTAACACACACAACTGAGGAGCACGCAGGGGAGCAGCTCAAAGGACTAGCATCCTTCAGAGTTCAGCATATCACTTTTTTGACAGTCCCATCCTCTTTTACAATTGGAAGCCCACAAGAAGAATTCAGATTATGTTCCATTTACGAGGTAAGCACTAACACATATCACTGAAGCTGCCTGAGATTCTTCTGTTAAACAAATATTGGCTTCTTTGTCTAACATAAAGCTGATCCAAAGCCTACTGAGGTCAACAGAAAGACATTCACTGTCTTCAGTGGGCATTGGACCAGGCCCATGGCAGCCAAAGAGAACTGCCAAAAGAACCACGCCATCCCTGGTTTCTGAGAAAAATGAGGTGTCCATGAGTCATAGAAAATAATTAACATAAATAAAAGCACATGTCACACTTTTTATGGATAATTAATGGCCTAGTAACTGCTTATAAATCTAAGTTTGAAGCAATCAGCAACATTCACTGTTCTCATTTACTTTTGTCCCTATTCTTCAAATTTCAGTGCATTTGTTTTTCAGATAACCAGTTTCCTTAAATTTCTGTTCTGAACATATTAATATGCACTTGCCTTTATGACAGTATAATGTTTAATCTACACAGGTAACTTAAGCTAGAAGCGGTCATTGTGGAACATGTTTGAATGTCGCTGTGGAAGTCCCATTAATACTTCTAATTAATACTCCACTGGTGGTACTCATTTCTGCTCTGTTCCATGCATGTGGCACACAGCTTGCTTTTTAAAGGGCTGCAATATTTTACATAAAACAGAGTCTTTGAGCTTGTTATGGTTTGTGACATGCAGAAAATCAGGTCAAATCAAATGTCCCTTCTGGCCTTAATTCTTATGAAATGCAACAGGATCCACCAAAGTACCTGAAGTGGGGATTCTTAACTCCCACTGAAATTTCCAAAGCCACAGGAGTTTATCCAAAGTAAAGGAAGAGTAAAAACTGAGTAAAACCAACAGTATTTGTTGCTAGTGCTTTAAAAGTTATTTTAAAATACCTTACATACCTTTGGAGAATGGCTTTCCATTTATTTCTACTCTAGTAGAAAACCCAGGTCCTCTTGGACAAAGAGCAGAATATTCAGGTGTTCCCTTTAAGGGGCATTCCTCACATTCAGAGCCCCATGCTGCACCCACAGAACAGCAGCAAGCATCCATTCGGTGCCGGCCTGGTACTTGCAATGTACATTGTTCATCTTCATGCTTTAGGTAGCAGCTCTCCAAACGAATGTCTGTTGGGTAGTTAAACAGTGATTTGATGGAAAATTGAGAGGGAAGGGAGTGGGAGAGGGAGCAAATGAATGCGAATTTAATGAGCAGCAGAGGTATTGTTTCTCAAAAACTCCTTCTCAGAAAGCCTTGCCTGGGCAGAATGCACAGAGATTATGTATAGCTCTTTCCCCCGGACTAGTGACTCTAAATTTTGGAATTAACGTTTCCAGATTAAATAAACCTAATATGGTTTAGCATTTAAGATTGATTTTGGATTAGGAAGGGGGTTGTAGCTCTGCTACAACCTATGCTTTTGTCATTCAGTATTAAAAGCTTAAATATTTATTATTAAAATTGGTAAATATTCTCTGAATGGAAGATAAGCAGTACTTAAAATCAATATATTCTGCTGTACTCCACAAACAAATGCTGCATAGATATACAGCAGCTTTATAGGCCTCATCAAACTGAGACGTACATTAACCCTGGCCTGGAAGGACTATCTTTGAAGACAAACATTATTAGTCTCAAGCTGAGGCTGCCAATAAAAGATGTCAAGTTGCATCAGGTTTGCTGATAGGTGTTAAGATACCATCTCTCTACTAGGATTTGGGTCAGTGCTTCTGTGCCATTTTACATGGCCACCAAATGGTAAAATGCTTTTGCAACTGAACTATATTTGAACTGGCAACTTAAAATTGAATGGCTTTGCCTCCCATTACTGACCTATTTTTAAAACTGCCCTGAATAAATTTTATTTTCCTTTTCACAAGTGGGGGCTGCAAACCTTTGTTTGTCATACAGAGATTTGGTTGGGCTTCCCCTACCTCCCCAACAACAGCAAAAGAACTGTAACTGCTTAATACCTACCATGACACATCCGTCCAGAAGCATCTAAAGTCATTCCGTAGGGGCACTGACAAACAAAGGATCCCAAGGTATTGACACACTGCCCATTGGTACATACTCCAGGAAACACCTCACATTCATTGACGTCTATTTAAAAAAATCATTAAAACAAAGAACATACATAAATTACAGGAATATGATGGTTCCAACATTTGTGCTTTAGGGCAGGTCACACAAAATATCAGCAGCTTCCAGAGTTTGGCAAAACTCCAAATTCTTGGGTTTTGCTAAGCAAGTCAGACAAAACTAATTAATTACAGCAAACTGCAAATGATTAAGGTATTAAGCGCTGTTATTGTGCAGTTGATGTACCTATTGAAATCTGGGTCATAAATACAAAATTAGGTCACTGACAAAGATGCTCCATTGCACATTCATTGTTTGCCAGATTTTTTAGAAGTACTGAGGTGCTGACAGATGCAGACAACTGCCTACTGAGATTTTCAAATGCACTGAGATGCCTGCTTCTCACTGGGTGCATATACACGAGCTCTTTACTGAGGAGTTGACTGATTAGCTCTTCAGTAAAGCATCACCATCTACACATGTGCCGATATTAGGGAGGAGTAAATTAATTAATTCCACCATAAGACAGTATTGTCAGGGACAGTACTATGTTACAGCAGAGTCCTTTACTGTGCAGAAAAGCATGTGTGGATGGTGACTGGGACCTCAGCAGCTTGAGCCAGGGCAGACCAGCACCAGGCTGGCAGCAGGCTTGCGAGGGGTCAGCCACATGGCTCCACAGTTTTGACACTATCATGCCCCAGCCAGCCCCTCCACTGCTCAAAGCTGCCACCTGGAGCCCGGGGCTGACCCTTAAGCCTGCTGCCAGCCTGAAGCTGCTCCGCCCTGGTGGCACATGAAGTCACTGGGCCCGGGAACAACTGATTCTGGCACAAATTGCACTTAAGTTTATTGAGCTGCTTTAATAGCTTGTGTATATGCACTCATTAAGTATGTAAATATGTGAAAACCCAATATGCATCTCAGCATCTTTCAGCACCTAAACAGTAAGAATCTGACCCTATGCCCTTTAATAAGTTCCTCAATATATCCATGGGAAGCTTATATTTTATCTTGTTTACATAAACATATCCTGAATGTATTTTTAAGTGGTAAACTTGGTAAACTTGGTTTTGTATGATTAGGAAGATAAACTCAACCAGCTGAAGGTGATTGAATATAAATAAATTATTAGCAATATCAGGACACTGGCCTTGCTGAAAAAGGCAAACGTTTCATATAATAGCATTTAAGCATTTTTATTGAAAATTGTCTCAGAAATTATATTATGGTCCAAGATTGAATATGAAAAAATTAAGGAGTGGAAACAGGTTGTTAAAACAGAATGTTTCTTGAACCATGTAGCTGCATCCCATGACTGAAGACAGATACCAGGAGATGGTAGCTCAGATTTGTTAGGCATATGGAATAAAATTCCTCCAGTTTGTGTGCGTGTGTTTTGGTGGAGAGGGGTAAGGTGGGAAGAGATACCGTTATGGGGCCTCTTCACAGGTCCATGGCTTACCCATAGACTAGACGTGATTGCCAGTTTCACTCCTTCACTCCTCATGTTATTTCCCTGAAAAGCCTGTTTTAGTCTTCAGTCTTGGAGGGGAAGGCTGAATGTCACCTTTTGGGAAGTAGACATTATCATTTGACCCCTTCCCCAATACCCTAGTAAATTTCGTGGAGCTTGTCCTTGAGTTCTTCATTCTGATAAGTGCTTAGATTCATAGAAGCCTAAAATGCTACTTCAACACACAAAGAGTACGTATAACTAGTTTAAGAAAATTGGGGCTCCCATGGCCCATTGGCCTGAGAAGGATTAAAGCATGTAATGGTTATAAACTGAAGTACTGCTACAGGAAATGCTGCAAATATTGCATCTACATCTTAAAATCCTTACAGTGTTCAAAATGTCCTACGCCTTTCCTGGTGGATAGATATAAGTGGGGCCACCATTTTTTGCCCTTTTCTTTCAATTACACAGTCCAGAAACTGTGGCTGAGGTCAGATAAGTTATGTACACTGGGTCTGCAGTACTGATGTGCCAAGGTATTCAGTCAGATTTGGAAAGCAAAGAATGTGTGTGGGGGTGTTCCTCTTTGTTTGCTTTTCTTTTTGTTAAAGAAAAAAGAGTGCTTCTTTATAGAAGCCACATCTGGGAATCATTTGTTTTTTAAAATATTTTAACTGCAGTGTCATGTCAGATTGTGTCAGTCATGATGACCTACTACAGTTTGAGATGCTGAGATGATGCGTATATGGGAATATACCGTGCTTTGGCAGGGGTCCAAATCAACCCAAACAGAGAAAGAAAGAGAGCTTTGGGGTTATAGCTTCTCATTGTGTAATATGACCAACTGAAACATCACAACAAAAACCATATTTTAGAAAGCGACTCTTTCTTTAATTAGCATTTTAGCGTGGTCTGACACCAATTCCATGCACAAGAAACACTTATGCTTTGAATTACATCCAATTTTACACAGTGCAAAGTGGCTGAAGCCTAACATTACAAATAGTAACAAAAGAGAAGTATATTATTTATATATTTTCCTTTCTCTCTTTTTAAAAATTATAACATATTCTTATGTATTCATGAAAGGTTAAAATGATTATATCCAACTGTTATGTCATAATGCTACAGTTCTGTAATTATGGATGCATTTTCACACATTTTTGACCTAGTGAATTGCTGAACAATAAATGGCAAATGTTTGATAAAGCAGAGCCAGCTCCATACAGTACTACAGTTTATATCATAAAAAATGTGAGATCAGAGTTAAACTGAATTACAATGGTCTACTCCACTAGACTTCAAGAATGCATTCTAAAACCAGTGAGAACAAATTTAGTGTAATTCTCATGATGTCAATGAAGAATTTGACTTGGGATTCGTACCATGGTAAATTGACAGTACTAAACCAAAACACCAACTTTTTTTAAAACTCAGAATGTGATTAGTGTTTCAAAGCAACAATAAATACCTTCACACAATGTTCCCCTTATTCTTGAATGTCCTTTTGGGCAGATTGGGTCTATAACAAAACAAACAAAATGTGAACTGTTTACAATACCATAATCCAGAGTTTGCTGCAGTGACCTATTTTAATTAGCTAAAAAGAAGATGTGAAATCTGAACTTTATAGGAAGTATTTTGTCAGGTAATAAAAGCATATAACGGAATAACTAACTAAACAATAGGATGTAAGCAGACATGTGGATGCATTCTCTCTCAGTTCTAATGTATCCAAGTTACACAAGCAAACTAACAGTGGGTTAAATAACTCCAATGCCATTCATAGCAACTTAATTACATTAAATTATTATTGTTCTGAAGTCACAGCCATTGCAGCCACTGAGTCCTTAGTGGCTAACTTGATTTATCAGAAATTTCCACCAGTGGGAATGAATTTCTTGGAGAGGGACCAGTACAGGCATTCAGCCTGCAGCCACACCCTCTCCCCTGCTTCCCGTGCCTTCCAGAGACTACGGTGATCCCATCTGAGGAAAACATGGGGAGCAGGCTGGGGGAAGAGAAAGGGAGTGGTGACTCCTGCTTTTCTCCCTTTCTGAACCTGTCTGGGGAAGAAAGGGAGCAACAGGGCAAAGTTCCCAGCTGCTTCTAACTCTGGGGACTCTGGTATGAGGAGTGGGCAGAGGGCTTGTGGCACTGCTGCCTCCACGCAGCTTCCAGTGCCTGAGCAAAGGGAGAGGGCAAAGGTGCCTGCCTGCTTCTCACACCGGAGACCTCAGCATATGAAGAGCCAGTGGGGAGCAGATGGTGGCTGCTCTTCCTTTCTCCTCCTGGTTTATGGAAGCAGATGGAGCAGCTGCCCTGCCACGTTCTCCAGACCAGGGTGACCCCAGTCTTGGGAAGGCACAGGAATCTTTCCCCTGGCTCCAATCCTCCTGGTCTCTGAAGTGTACAAACATACATTCCCTCCTCCTCCTCCCCAAAAGAAACTCTCCCAGGAGGACTTCTACCTGGTTTGAGTTGGCTTGTTTTTCTCCCGCAACTGCCATTTTTGGTCCTGGAGAAAGAACTTGAACATGTACAAACATGTACAGAATGAGGATTCTCCTGGTAGAAAATTAATGTTTGTACATAGTGGGCACATTTACATGTGAAATTAATGTGAAAGAATAAGCTCCAGTGCATATTATGATGGAGCCTATTGCTCCCTGGTGCTATGTCTCTATGGGCAGCTGGGACCACAGCACATTGAGCTGGGTCAGAGCAGGGGTTGTCACCCGGGGCTGCTCTAACCTGGCTCAATGTGCTGTGGAAGGACTGGCTGAGGCATGAGGATGCTCTACTGTGGAGCTAGCTAGCAGGGACTAAAGAGCGCCACCACAGCGTAGCACTTGTATTTGCAAATTCTACCCTGAGGAGGAGTTATTAATTTCCTGCAACCTAACAGGGCTGTACGTGTAGACACTGAAACTTTACTGGGGACCTAATTAGGCATCACCATAAATGTCTCATGTAGATGTGCCCAGCCAGTGTTAAGTTTCCAATATCATTAATTTTGACAAATGCAGTACAGTGATACAAGATATACCAAATGACAGATTATAGGTGTGATAAATTGCTATAAATCTAATTTCAAAATATATTTACCATAAGATCAAAATACAGAAATGTATAGCACTAAATTCTAAACTTTTATCATGTTCCTTTTCCATGCCAACTAAGAAAAGGATAACTGTAATGCACTAGCTAATGTCATTTGACCTATGATTTTGCTGCTATGGAAGTGTCACTGGCTTTGTTCAAAACACAATTGGATGGAATTTGCAGAAGTCCTGAGCACTGGTGATCTTTGCTAGAAAAGCTTTTCACTGACCACTTGCAATTTATTTTGTATTGTGATAGGTTAAAGGGCAAGCAAGATACAGCCAGTGGCAAAATTACCTCCTCCCAGCCCCACTGATCACACCTCCACTAAATAAAATTTGTGTGGGGCTAATATTGGGTTTTAGAAATTAAGACCATGCCTGCTACCCGATGTGATGTGGCTAAGATGGTTCACTAGGCTTTGTATGAGACATCCAGTGAGTAAAACAAGTGCTGGATAGTTTTAAAAATCTAAACAATTGTCCTTTTTGTGGGTTTAATCCAAATGACTGAAATGCCAAAGCAGTTAGTCCTTCAGATAAAAATAGGAAGCGGATGTACTGATATGGTCTCATAAGGTCCTCGTACTGTCAGTTATGATGATACATGAGAATAAATCAATGGTCTTACCTCGTTCACAGGGTGTACATGGGCTACCCCAAGCAGCACCCAGTGAGGAACAGCACTGGGATTTGAGAGTTGCTCCATTGATATTTATTTCACATCTCCCATCCACTATACTCTGCCAGCAGGTGCCTTTAACAGTTTCTGTTGGGGGGTGGAAAAAACAGGATATCACCATGCAAAATGCTTAGCACTGGCAGAGTTCTCATTCCCCTGCTGCTTGCTGCTCAGAGTAGGTAAGACAGCTTAAGTGGGAGAAGTAGTAATTCATTGCAATATATATATATATATATCAGCAGTATATTACCGTCTCCCAGGACCACGTATTTCACTCACAGAGCCATAGTGTCATTCAGGACTATTCTTGGGGTGGTCCAACTGACACACCACTGCTGTTTAGACTACACCTCAAGTTCAAACCCAGCCCTTTCTCAAGATTAAATTTTCATAAGAAGGTGCCCCTTGTAGCAGACAAGCCATCTCTTCAAAATGATGCCTATGTGCCTATATGCTTGTTACAAAAATCTCTCACCTCTCTCTCAAATCTGAAATGAAAGCACATTGTGTTCCCTCCCAACAGCTAAAGTAATTTTTTATGTACCCACAGTAATGGCGAAAAGAAATATTTTCTTAACATTTTCTACTGAACTTATCTGTCCAAGTTATTTTTAAATGCTTTCTGGACTCAGTATACAGTATTTGTATGTCACTGGAAATTTTCAACCAATGAACATATAATCTTTAAATGAATAAATACCTATGCAGATGGTTCTTGTTGTATCCAAAGTACTTTCAGGGGAACATTCACAAGCAAAAGAGCTAAGTGTATTTTTGCATACTCCATTAACACATGGGTTAGACTCGCATTCATCAATATCTAGAAAAAGAACACTCTCATTAGTGGCAGTACCTGCTAGCAAGACTTCAGAAAGCCTCCTTCAGTTTGGTTAAAAGTAAAAGGTATCTTGCCATGTGACAAGATATTCTTGCTATTCTATTTTTCAGCTATGGAGCTCTTCATAGAGGATTGGTCAAATACATGGCCAAAAGATGTACTAACACATCTCCCTAGTATAGTTTCCTAGGATTACAGGAATGCCCAGCACTGCTACAGAACCTTGTTTTCTATGGAGATCCAGGTGTTGTCTGGTTTTCCAGTTAAGTTGGTCAAGTGATTTGGCCATACATTTAGCCAACGACTCAAATGGATTTAAAATTAAGACTTTTTATTCTTCACTCAAACCCACATGTACAGTCTTTTACAAAACAATTGTACTTTATCTATACTAGCACTTCCCCACTCTTGCCAAAAACACTGGCACAGTGGCCCTGGCAGCAGCAACTGAGGAAATGTTAGTTCACATCAAGTGGAGGTGTTTTTTCCACCAGGTTTCTAACTCTTGTATGTGGTAGCCTTGAGAGCTGCGAGGTGGCTAACTCTTTATGTGGTAGCCTTGCCTTGCATCCATTGTTTCCCTTTCATTTCTAGACTTCACATTCTTTGTCTTCTTCAGTGTTTCAGACATGCCTGGCAATACCTGAGATTTCCTTAAGGCAATTTATAAAACCATGAACTGTTGATATCACTTTCTTTTCATATAGCTAATGATTAAATAAATAGTATGAGAAGTTTTCTTATATAAATCCATCTGCATGGCAAAATTTAAAGTCCTATCCCTGATTTTTTGTCAGAATACAAAAATCTTACATATTTTTTCTTAATATTTTTAATATTCATAAACAAAAGTATAATATTTCACCAATCTCCCTACTGTTCTCAGTAAATGACTCTAGAGTAAATCTGTGTCTCGTTTGGATTGGAAATTTCACTAGACTTTAAGCTTTGGTTGACTGAATATAAACTAAGTATGTTTTAAGCTTCAGCATGAAATGCAACCATTCTGCTTTGCCTCAGCTGGAATTCATATCAGCTGCTAACAAATAATACTGTATATGATACAAGCTAAACAGACTCCAGTAACATGGTGAAAAGTTTTAAACTTCAATTAAAATAGCTTGAATGTAATGGGGTGTTATCAATTACCTTCACATGTTTTTTGATCAGGCTTGTATATAAATCCTTTGGGACAGGTGCAGGTGAAACTTCCAGGGGTATTTCTGCATTGCCCATTGTCACAAAGCAGTAGGTTCGATGCACATTCATCAGTGTCTGCAATGAAAATTAAGAGAAAAAAGACACCCTGACAAGAGCCCTTTCCAAGAAGCCACATTTCATTATGACTGATCTTTATGTGTGTGTATTTGTGTGTGGTGGGGGATAGAGGAAGTGGGGTGAGAGAGAGGGAGAGGGAGAAAGAGACAGATATGTCTTTCAAAACATTTGAAAAATGTTGGAGATTTCTTTATAATTTTAGAAGCAAGGCCTCTGAATTTATTTCAGGTAAAAATGCCCACTCCAAATAAAGCTACAGTATTATTATAAAGTATAATAATGAAATATCCTTTTACCATTACTAATGATGACTGGCATAAAAATAAAGGTAACAATAACAAATTAATTCATTTAAATGAGGCATATACCTTCTAGAGAAAGTTGAATACTTACTGTTTTCAAATTGGAAAAAATTTGAAAACCCTTTCAAATGTTCTTGATCCCTTACCTGCATTCTACTGTTCTGTTTATTCTACTAGAAATTTTCTTCAAAATTTCTCACTGTTCACATTACCAATGAAGCAATGCCACTGGTGGCAGAAATTGTGATAGGCACAAGTTCAAACAGGCTGCTGCTAAATCACCATATCACATCTAAGTGAGACTAAAAGTGGTTAAAGATGTCAGCTTCCATCCTACACTTGCAGCAGTGCTGAAAAATCTGAGTGAAAATACTAGTGTGGACATGATTTCTGGGAAGCCAAACTGCAAGACCTCTTAAGGAGACCTTTGGATAAATTTTGGTCACTGGAGAAAAGCTGCAAGAAGATGGCAAAGGGCCATGAATGACAGGTGAACATTAGGAAGATGCAAAGACCAGCCGGGAATATTTGGATGCGTCAGACAAACCTCAAAATGTGTTGAGAGAAGTTGGGAAGACAGAGAGGGTCAGAGCAGCAGATGGGAACTACGGAAGTGTTAGAAAAGACGGGGAGATTTGAGTAAAGCAAAATCTCTGGGATACTTCACAGGAGTCCAGAAAAAGTTGAGAGAGAGGAGCAAAGGGAGCATTAGAGAGGAATAGGAAACAGCTGTGATGAAGCATGAATATGCACTGGCCTAATAACTGGGTGGGCTTGGGGAGCAGCTAGAAAGGTCACAGATGAGATGGGGAGGAGATAAATGATACTATAACTAATGGGCAAATGATCTAGGATATGAAACATGTTGGAGGACAGGAAAACCATTAAAGAGCCCAGAAATGAAGACAGAAGGATTAAGAATAAACAACAGCACATCCAAAATATTCAATTTTGATTTTTGAAGTTTCTCTTCCTTACCTCAGAGAGAAAGACAAACATCAAAATTTAATATGGAACTTTTAATAGGGAAAATGAGATATTTCATACCCAGGCAATTTTTTCCACTTGAATCCACTTCATATCCAAAATTACATCTGCATTTGTATGTTCCGTGCAGATTCTCACATTCTCCATTGGGGCAGAGTGCAAGATCCAAACATTCATTAATATCTACACAGATGCAGAAAGTTAACAATCAGTGTTTTTCTTTTGGAATATCACATTCACTAAACTAGACAAGATCATTCTTTTTAATAGCAAGTTTCCACAATTTTTCCCATGATGAATTTTCAGTTAGTAACTCTTGTGAAAACACTACCCCTGAAGAATGAAGAGCATCCCCATTATGGTGGCTAAATTCCAGCACTAACCCAAAGGTGTCTGTGAATCCTGCAATGGCAGACACAAGCTGGAGATTACTTGAGAATCCTTACATGATGACTGGGAGAATGAGGATCTCACACCTGAAAACATTCAGTGCTAATAATCACTGAGTTTCTGTGATTATTATAACTTTCCAGTAGGCCTGTGCTTAAATAGTTTTTACTGATTTTTTCCAGCAGAACACTAATGCACTTCCTGCTTTCAGCTGAAAGCAGCCTCAGTAGGCTCAGCTGTGAATACTGGTTACAGATGAAAGGCTTTGCCAGATCTGGCTCTAGCATTTTTAACACTTCAAAGGGAAGTGCAAGAACCAACTAAACTCTGGTCAATCCTGATGAATTATGACACTATTAAAATGAAGTCACTGTGAATTATGGACAGCTGAAAACACTTTGTTTCTTATTTTACTCCAGAACACGGCATGTGCCAACTGTCTAATGCGGGATAACCTGGGAGTAAGAGGGATCATTAGAGAGCAATTCAACAGCTTAAAAACTATTTTCATCATTTTTTCACAGTTGGTCTTTCACGTCAGAGATATGGTACTCAAAATGATGACTTTTTTTTCCTCAAGGCAGTTAACTGAAGGGCAATTTACAACCTGATCTGAATCTAGGTTGGATAAGCAAGTTTTTATCTCAACACATTCTCCCTATTTTCAACAAGGCATAAGATATTTTAGCAGTAGTTGGTGTCACCAGGCCTGTTCAAACTTTTGTAATTAAGTTCACCATCAGTGTGGCACTACTACTTATCGTCCCACCATCCTTTGTGACTGAGATAAAAATAGCTAAGTAAGATAGCAGGCCATTAGCACGTTATGGCTTGCTAACTCAATATAGATCCAGGGTTGTGTTCTCTATGTAATGGAATATCAGTATTATAATAATAATCTTTTACAAATCTTCTTTTTCCAAAAACTGCATAAAAAAGCCTGATAAGAGTGAGTGCTTACACTTAGGCTGTCATATTGCTGAAATGGTATGCTCTCTTGAGTTAAACCTATGCACGTTTCTTTGAACAGGATGAAAAAAGCAATTCATACTATTTCCCAGCGTCCTTCCCTCCAGACTGTAGTAGTACGGCATCACATTCACACACCATCTCCCACATTCGTAGCCTGAATGTCTTTGGTCATAACCATGTCATGCATTCTTACCAGCTCCTGTTGCAGTCAGGCCTGGTCCACTGCTGCACAAAGCCTGGTATTCAGCTGAAAAATATTTAAAATATTTACTGTGATTCTTTTTAGGTTAAGTTCTTTAAAAGTCATCTTACAAAAGCAGGTTCATTATCTCCTTGTAGTAATACAACTGTCCATTTTGCTAAAAATGTCATTACTCTAAAACTACAAAACATGAAGCTATTTTAGCTGGATCATTCAAATTCCATGTGCAATTTAGCCAGACAGGTCTGGGCACATTTTTCCACAAATCCAGGCCATAACGGTGACATGGGCGTTTAACTAGAATATAGACGTGCAGAATAATTCTGTGGGAACTCTCAGAAAATTGAGCCTCTCATTCATTTTTATAAGGAAGTCCGTCTCATAAGCATCCTTGTGGGTCAATGTGTGAAGAGCTTCTGAGCAGATTATCTGAGCTACAGCCAAAGACAACCTACTTTCAAAAGTTCTTGCTACATTTTTTTCCTTGAACAATTCCCTCCTCTCCTCCACTCAAAACTGAAGATGTTCTATGTACTCTTTCTTTCTGAGTTGGCATCTTTAACAGTAGGAAAGGTAGGCAAAACAGTTTGGAAAAACATCTCAGTGCTCTGTTAAATTAATTCAAATATAAAACAGAAGTTCCTGGCATTGTGTCCTATACTTACAATAGTTATTAACTGTATTGGGCAGTAAGAAGGGAGCATGCTGATTCCAACAGCTGCTGCTGGAAAGGCTTTTTCATGCTCTGATAAAGTTCTAATGTTTTGTTGCTATTCTAGCTAACGAGACCCACTGCAAAATAGTGACCAGCAAGCGTGTGTTGAAGATCATACATCAGGTAAATTAACCTGATTTGTTTCAACTGGTTACATGTCTCTAGCCCTTTTCATGAAGTTGCCAATTAAAACAAAGACACACTCCTTCCCTCCAAAGCTATTTCCATGCTATGCATCATCCAGAACATTTTTTTGATTACAATCATAATTTCATAGACATGAAGGGAACCAATGGATGAACTAGGAGCCCAATTCTTCCAACTGGCTCCATGCAAGTATCACTGGTGAGCTACTGTTTTACTTATTGGCTCCGACAGCAGAGCTATGCCAGCACTGCATTCCTTCAAAAAGTGCTTTCCCAGCAGCAGTCCATACAATGAGGAAGACTACAAGGTTGTCAATGCACCATTATGATCCAGGTAAAATAAACAGTTTTAGAGGAATCTGATGAAAGGATAAAATATTTTCACTCAGTCTTAACTGACCTTCCATTTCTCTGTGCAAAATCTGAAGGCATGATTTTGACCCCACAGTTATTTGTGGACACACTTTAGGTAATTCAGACAATCAAATATCTAAATGCCAGGTGCATTTAATATCTAAACATTTAAATGATCTAAACTGTGTCCATAAATAATGTGAGATCAAAGTTATGCCTACAATTAACGAAGTCCACCAAAATGAAAGCTGTTGCTTGAAAATCTGTCCTAATTCATGCAGCTACCATGGGCCAAATTCTTGGTGTTAAACATTACTCTTTAAAAACAGTCACTCCTTCCTTTTACATACATGCAGAATAGAAGACTTTTCCAAAAGCGCAGCCACCTGTGTGGTATGCACCTGAGATTACAAATCCAATCCTCTAGATTTAGGATATGTAAGAGACTTTGTTTTTTATACAATGCTTTCAGAACTGTTATAAATCTCAACAAAAAGTGTAGGTTTCTACTTATCAAACGTTACACTACCTGAATTTTGGGCAGGACAAGGCTGGCAGGGTTCTCCAAAGGCATAGTCAGTGCTGGCACAACAGCATTCCGATTTAGTAACAGCACCGGTCAGTGCTCTTACACATTGGCCTCTCTTGTATTCACCATAGCATGTGCTTCGCATATGTGTATCTAAATATCAAAAAAATCCAACATAATCCTATTGTAGGCACAATAAAATACCATAAATAGATATAGTACTAGATTTCAAATGCTGAATGTCAAAGCTTGAGACATATTACCGAACAGGACCATAAGAAAGACAGTCTATCAAAATATTTTTTGGAAAATTGAATATGTGGGCAATTTAGCAACATAATCTTTCATTTTCCTGATTTATTTCACCTGAGTATCTCAAAAAAATCTTCAGGTGGCCTGGAATCATAACAGTAGCCAAAGAATCAGGGACCCATAGCTGATGCCTGGATTCCAGAACAATTTTTTTCTTACTGGAAAAGATAATCCTGCCTAAACAATGCTATTTTGGAATATTCTGTTTTGTTCCAAAGTGCATAGGTGGGACTCATTTCATATCAAATTGTGTGTTTGTTTTCCAAAGTTCATTATTTGTTCCTTATTCATAGTGGGCCAAATTCAGCACTGGATTAAGTCAAGTGAGTTGGTATACTGTATAGTATGAGGATCGGGAAGGAGTGTTCAGCTACGAACTCAACTCCATAGTTTCCACAGTACTTTCTGGTAAGAAAAAAAACCCATAAGAGAAAACCAAAAACACTAAAACCTTTGTTTTAAAGTCATAATTTCAGGTAAAACACACAAAAAAACCCTGACAGAGATGGTCAAATAATTTCTAATACTAACTAGAAAAAAGGTCAGATAAGGATTCAGCAAACACAAATAAACAAGCCAAGAAGACTACTTCTATGTATAAAATGAAGCATGTCTTTTCCAGATTGGGGATTACACATGAATATGTTAAATCAGTGCAACAGACTCTGAAGTATTTTACAATGGGTTAAGAACACAAGGACTGCCATTTACTGGGTCAGACCATAGGTCCATCTAGCCAAGCACCCTGTGTCTTACTAGCAGAGAGTGGATGCTAACAGGGAGAGTGAACTGGGTATGAAGAGCGTTTCTTCCACCATTCCTCTCTCACTTGCAGCCTCCAGTATTTAAGGTCTAGGAAGTTCTAATTCAGAGGCTGTATATCTAACTCCTGTGCTCAATAGCTATTGATGCCCCTATCCTCCAAGAATTTGTCCAATCCCTTTTTGAGTCTGTCAGTTTTCCACAACACCTGGATGCAATGAGTTCCATACTTTAATTGCACACTGTGTGAAAAAAAAACTTCACTTTGCTAGTTTCATTTTGTGACCCCTAGTTCTTAGATAGTGAGAGACAGTAAATCTCTATTTACTTTCTCTTCATCCTTTAATAATATGTACACCATTATCGTATCCCCTCTCTTTTCTAAACTGAACAGGCCTAGTCTCTTTAATCTCTCATATGGAAGCCCATCCATACCACTAATCCTTGTTTCCCTTCTCTTTACCTTCTTTAGTTGAGGTGCAGGGACCAGAAGTGAACACAGTATTCAAGGTGTGGATGTACCATGGATTTATAAAAGGGCATAATGATGATTTCATTATATTGCAATTGTTCTTGGTCGGGCAAAGAGATAGATTTTTAGTAACCAGAAAAGTTTTTATGTCTTGCTTTAAAAAGACTAATATGTTGCTATAGAAGACATTTGCTTACATGAAAATGTTACTCATGAGTATAATGACAAAACCAAAAAACCTCTTGTTATATACAAAGAATTTCTCTTGAAAAAGGGAAAACTACAATGTGCAAATGGGAGGTACATAGGAACACTAAGAAATGGAAAAGGTATACAAAACATTATGAAAACGAAACGGGTGCTTGTGCCTGCTGTATATTATTAACAGGTTTGTGTGACTGTTTTAAAATCATGAGGCCAGATTATCAAATGATGAAAACCGATGTAGCTCCATTGACTTCAACACAGCTATGAGAATGGACATCAGCTAAGAATACGATTTGTTTGTTTTAAAAGAGAGAAAAATGGGAGAGAAAGGAAATGGAGCAAAATGAACTATCATAGCTAATGTCATAGATAAATGTATCCATTAGCATGGGAGCACCCCCCCCACCTCCAAGCGGTATGTTCAAACTACAAAGAGTCTATCATTCCAGATTGAATGCCTTAGCCTAGTTAACTGCAACTCGCCTCACAATGAGCTTGTCTTACCAACACACACACGTCCATCTAGTCCCACTGCAAGTCCAGGGAAGCATTCACATCTGAAAGACCCATCAGTGTTCACACAGCGCCCGTTCATGCATATTCCAGGTGTCTCGCACTCATCAATGTCTGTAAAAGAACAGAATAAGCTTTATTAAAAATAAAATTAAACAGTTTTCAATGCCTGGCTGAAACTTGCATTTGTACAGCTTCTTTTCAATATACCCCATAAAAAATAAAAATAAAACAGACTTCACCAAGTGAAATATTAATGCAAATACATTTTTCATTAAAAATAAAAATCCCAATATTAGCTCATTCTATATAGCAGAGAAAGCAAAATTCTGCATTCTCAGGATTTTTTCCCTGTTCAAATAGCTACATTTTCCTAATATGTTCCCTAGAGATGCATAATCTAAAATAAGGGTCATTCAGGCAAAAACATAATTAGAGGAAAAAGGAAACTCTGGCTGTTAAGACAAAGGACTTGTGTAGTGTTTGACATGTCATTCCCTTTCTGTATTACCATTTAGTTTTTGCTTTAAGAAAGCAGGCCAGAATGCAAATTAAATCTTTGACCCTTTTGAAGAGCCTTCATGCCTCCCCCACAAGAATATTTCTTCTTTCTGCTGTGAGTTCAGTTTTTGGGAGCACTATTCAATGCTTATAGTCCAAATCCTGCCTGCACATCATGTCCTCTTGGTTATCTGCATGACAATTGTGTTATATTATATGCTTGTTATAACACATTTCCCTTTTCCATAAACTTTTTAATGGGGAAATTGCACATCAGCCTTGCAAGGAATTTTTTAATGATCTGAGTGCTATACAACTGCTAAGAACAAGCTACCAACTTTGTCCAACAATAGCACATGGAACAATAAGCGCCATAGCAATGAAACAAAAGGATGAAAGCTATTAATATTAGATGGTTTCAGGAAAATGTCCAATTAGTCAAAAGTTTTTATAGACTGTGTACACTGCGAGGAATGACAGCATTTTCTTGACACGGGGAACATGCTATTTTGTGTAGCCAGCGATTAAGAGGGAAATATTTTAATACATTGTTTGGAAGCACGTGAAACATTTGCAAAATAATCACTTCATGACAGCTCTCCTTAATGTATACAACAGACAGCATGTGCGACAATTTCCTATTTTCTGACCTTAAAAGGGCAAATTGAGAGTGAAACACCTCTGTGTTTTACTTAGTTTGTGTTGTTTGGCATGGAACATAACTTTTATGATCCAAAATTCCTTGTTCAAACTGTATTTTAAAATAGAAGTTCTATTAAAGTACACAGGCCAAATTCATTTCACTTTAGCCTACCACCTTTTATTCTGGTTCAGACAAATGGACAAATTGTGAATGCTTTTTCTATTTTTTACTCAGTCCTTCCCCAGATAGTACTCTCACTGAGTTTGCTTTAAGAGCTGAGTTAGATTTCAGAATTTGGCTATACTGTGACAGTGGTGTGGACCAAATTCTTAATTCTTCAGCAAGTATACACGTTCTGTGAAGAACTGGTGCAAGAGCTCTTTCAAAGACAGAAGTGAACAAGCTCAAACATGTATATTTCCTCCTTAAATTTCAAAACATTTATTAAACTCATCAAGATAGTAAAGGTTGGAATACGTAACATTTTTTCCTGTAAAACTCGAAGCACTTTACCAAAGTGGAAACATCACCATTTTGCAGGGGGCAGAAAGTTAGGGCATGGTGGCACCTAGTTCAGAGAGGTATGAGTTTATGCAGGCAACTCCGTCAGATGCTGAAACATTTTACAGAGGGAGAAACTGAGGAATAGAAAAACAAAGTAATTTTGCCCAGTCATGACATTTTAAGTGACATCCTGGCACATCCCTGACTTAAATGGAGCCAGGACTTCACAACTGTAGAGGCAGGCACAGAACCTAAGATTCTGTTTACTGGACTTCGAAGCCTCCTTTAGTAGAAGGCTATATTTTGACAACCCAGATGAGTGCCAACTTTCCTGCACTTAACTAGCCAGTGAACCTCAGCCTTGTTCTGAAAAAGCTATCTACCAAATTAATTCTCTGGTCTAATCCATCTTTGCCCTGTCTTCTTGAACTGCTAATTAATGCCAACTATAATGGCCTTTTTTGGATGGGTATCCTAGTTAGTATCCCTACATTTTTTAACTGAAGACATCATATTTATCAAGCTACTGAAAAGCCACTTTCAGCAATTGCTAATCTGAGCAAAATGTTTTATCTGAACAAAACAAGCTCAGAATCTACCCGGTCTCTCCCTGCCAGTCCCTTATTCGTATTTATAGAAATCTGACAGCAAATCAGACAAGGGACGCTGTAATGGTTAATACATTTAACCTGCCTTGTATTACAGGGAGCATACAAAACTATGGTATAACATTCCTTTTTGGAATATTTTTTCGTAAAGCCTGAGTGGAAATTTTCACAACCAGCCAAGTATATGCCCCATATTCATACTTGCATAAATGCCAGTTTTATGGAACTAAGAGTCTATTCCAGTATTGTTAATGAGAAGTTAGAAAGTCTTCTTAAGGCACCCATGCTTGAAATCTCAATAACAAATGAGACCCTTAGAAAAGTATTGCTGCATATATAGCAGACCTGATAGTCTTTTGTTGGTCCCCAAAAAATTTGGCACAAGCACATGTGTGATTTCATGTCAAAACTGCTTGGTTACCTGGCCACCTTGTTGCATAACTGTTGGTTTGTGTGCACATATACCCAACCTGTATGTACAAAAGCAATACAAGAATGTGAAATCTGGGGCCAAACTCTTGGATGGTATACACTGACGTACCATTATTCAGCTTTTACAGAGCTGAATACATGTACACCAGCAAAAAAAAAAACTGGCCCTAACCATAGCTCACAGTGTAAAAATCTGGCTCTCAAGGTTATTTACAGATGCTACTACTTTTGTGTAGGAGAGAAACCAATAAACTCTATCAGCATGCACAGAGGGGAGTCATGAAGATGAGCAATAATAACAACAGAAAAATCATGCAACAAAAATTCAAATAGAATACATTCACCCAAACATCTGTATACGTATATACAAGATGGGTGTGTGTGCACACAAACCAACAGTTATGCAGAAGGGTGGCCAGATGCCCAAGCAATTTTGATATGAAATCACACCTGTGCTTGTGTCAAACTTTTACAGGATCAAAAAAAAAAGAATATACAGTTTGCTGTATATGCAATACCGCTTTTCTAAAGGATTCATTGGCTATTGAGTTTTCAAGTGTAGTTACCCTAAGAAGACTTGCTAACCTCTTATTAGTGACACTGAAAAGGACACTCAGATCCCTTCTACATATTACAGCTATTGTGCAATTAACAAGTTAATTGTGCAATTAAACTGAAACCAGCTACATGTGCAAAGTACTTATCACACCATAAAAAGCTCCAACCAGTTTTAAAGTTAGATCTGAAAAATATGTACTAACTTGATAGCTGGGTGCAATCCAGCTTTAATTTGCATGTATAGCAGGCTCTCCCCTGAGGCTGGGAGCCCCACCAGCCAGAGAGGCTCCCAGCTGCAGAGGTAAACCATGTTCGGCAGGGGATGGAAGTCCCATACCTGAGGGGACTCTCAGATCCTGCAGCACCCAGCAGCTGCAGGATTCTGGGTCCCAGCAGCAGCGGGGCACAGCTGTGATCTCCCAGCCCCAGAGGTGCATGGTGTGCCTCACGGCTGGGAGATTGCAGTCCCACAGCTGACAGGACTCAGAGCCCCAGCTGTGCCCAACATGCAGCCAGTACTTCAGGTCACCTATTTGCCAGTGTAGGGGGAGCCCAGGATGGTAATCCCAGGCTCCCCCTGTACTGGCAACAAAGTGCAATGGGATATAATGTGTGATCCCACAATCACGTGTGACATGGCAAGAAGTGCAATTGTGTGGATCCCATACTGGATCCTATTGTGCCTTTACCTGAACGTGCAGAGGGGACCTTAAGGTTACATGAAACTAGCATTTAAGTATGAATATGGGGCATATATTTGGCTGTGGGTGAAAAATTCCACTCAAGCTTTATGAAAAAATGCCAGAAAGGAATGTTACACCACATATAAGCATAAACAATACTTAAATGCACATGTACATTTGTGAGTGCTAAA
>NW_017728996.1:25158650-25158914 GCF_001723915.1 Gavialis gangeticus | reverse complement strand
CAACGTGGGGCAAAATAACTCTGCCTGGCTCCCCCCAAATCTGCAGCCAGGGGGAGCTAGAGCCTGGGGCCACCTGTGCTGTCTCCAGCACTACAAAAAGCTGCCCTGTCCTGGCCCCAGCAGGATAAAAAGCCACCCTAGCAAGTAGCTCAGGGCTACTAGCTCTCAGGAGCTTCTGGGACCTGGCCAACTGGTACCTGGGGACACTACCCCTTGTGCCAGCTTGACTGCTGAAGCAGCCCTGAGAGTTCCCTGCACCCTCTA
>NW_017728996.1:25122104-25153650 GCF_001723915.1 Gavialis gangeticus | reverse complement strand
CTTGTGCCAGCTTGACTGCTGAAGCAACTCTGAGAGTTCCCTGCCCCCTCTATCCACTGCAGCAGTCTGCAGTGGGGGCTGCTGCCTGGCTGTGACCTGCTGTGAACCTGCCAGACCCAGATGGGGACTGTACAGCCAGTGAACTGTGGTTGCAGGGTTAGCCTCTGAGTGGCACTACTACCACATGTGCCCCCTGCCTTTCCACCTAGGCAGCTACTGCCCAAAATATGTTCCGGGTGTGGTGGCCTGTTTTGAACTGTCAAAGCATGTCCTCCTGGCCCCATTTGGCCAGGATGTCAGCCACAGCCAGCTGGGTCCAAGGTGCCAGCTCTGAGCAGGCAGGGTCCTGCCACTGGCCTCCCTATTCCTAGCAGGAATTCTGGTGTTCCCTATTGGAAAACTGAAAAATCCCTGATAAAAAAAATTCCAAAGTCACTCTGTAAAATACCCCCAAATCCATGTTCCTCCACAAGTAAAACACAAGACCTCTGTAAGGAGAGCGAGATAGTGAGAGAGAGAGTGATCAGTTGGACAATGTTTTATTGATATATCTACATTGTTAAAGCATGTCTCTTATCATAATAATAAACTGAACTCTAAATACATGTTTCATGAATTCATGAATATGTATTTTACTGCCCTCCCACAGGAGCAATGGCTGCCCAACAAGGGATTCACCCCCCCAACAGGGGGTTCGGCCCCCACACAAGGGCTACAGCCCCCCAGCAGGGGATTCAGCCTCCACACAAGAGGTACAGCCCCCTAACAGGGGCCAAATGGCCCCCTCAGGGGCCACCACCCCCACACAAGGCCCACATGCCCCACCCCAGCCCCCCCGATTGCTGCCCCACCTGGTCCCATCCCCCACCAGCTGCTGCAGCACTTGAACAGATTTGTTGGGCTTGGTCTGGCTCAAAGCCTTAGTCCAGGTGTGGTCCCAAACCAGACATGTCACAAGAGCCCAGTATCCCACTCACCTCAAATTTTAAACACAATTTGTTTTTTTGTGATGCTGACACTTAAATGGAAAGTATTGTTACTGATCTTCGGGGGAAAAAACATTGAAGTGTGACCCGATGAGCTATTTTTTAAATTTAACCTAGTGTAAACAAACCACTATTGTTGTCTTGCTCCCCAGGGTTAAATGATTTGTAATTTTTTAAAAAGAAAAACTGTAAGTAACTTGGCTCAGCATTTGTTTATTTCTTACTTCAGCTTCTGCTTTGTGCCTATTAAATTTGCTGAAACATGAAGAAACAAAATTTCAAGTTCCTTGAGGGACAGGATGGAAACTAGGATGGCATAACCTAGCAAACAGAATGCTACATTGTCTTATGCTGTGGGTACTGCTGAGATACTTTAGCAAAGGAAAAGGACTAGGCTGTTGGGCTGCTCCCATCTATATCTTGATTGCATGGGTGCTCAGCACTTTTGTGGGTTACGATGTGGGGTAGGAAGTATATAAATGAAAGCAGAAGAATGACTTGAAGATGGCAAAGAGTTAGGATGTTAAAAGTAGCCAAGAAAGGGAATAAGAAGCATATATAGGCAGGGCCATGTAGAGCTATTTAACATAGTTCTGAATGAGCTAGCCTGGATTCCAGAACCAATACCTCTCTGCTGGTACAGCGTTCCAGATAGGATCATTAGGCCTGCTGATAAGATAATTAGCTCAGGTGAAGCACTGCACTAACTCATCCATGCTACTTCTGATACCAAATCTAGTTTATTCAGAGCTATCACAGATACCCCTAAAGAGCCTTGTGCTGTATCATGTTAAAATATTCAAAGAGGCAAGAAAAGGCACGTATGTGGGCGCCAAGCTGCAGATAGCACCATAGGCAAACACCAGGAGTTTCACTGGGTCAGGTCCTAGTATTTGCCCATGGAATGTCCCCCCACTAGTTGTTTAGGAGTGTTGCTCAACACTGTGGACAGCAGAAGACTGCCTTGAAAAAGGACAACTTTTTCCAGCTGATTATCAAGTGGATTTGAGAGAAATCCTGTTTATCAGCCTGAAGAGTCAATATGGGGATGGAAAAGCAGATGGAAATTAGATGAGTAGTATTAAAGCTATTAAAAAGGTGTGACTTATATGCCCTATAAAAACCATAATTTTTTATAAATGCTTATTGTTAAACACTTACCTCTGCAATAACGTCCATCAGATGCTAACTGGAAACCAGGTTTACAAATGCATTTAAAGCTGCCATCCTCATTGATACACATTCCATTAAGGCACATGTTCCTTATGCTACATTCATCCATATCTGAAATTGCATACAATGGATACAAATGTTCACACTGAAAAACTAGTAAGAGCTTCCACTAATTGTATCCTCAAAATAATCAATCAAACCAAGCTATTATGTGGTTGTCAACATATAGGAGGACACTTAAAGGTGCCCCACAGAAACTACTGACTTGTAACAACAAATCCTTAACACATCAAGAAATATGTTTAAAAGCACTAAATGGCATAAAAAAAAGACATCCAGAATCTGGCAATTCTTGAAATAGTCCCATGGCAAAACCTTTAGGAGAGTGAAGAGGATATGACCAGAGGCAGCCTCCATATAGAATGGCAATATTAATTTGATGTTACCTAGAATACTGCACAGTTGTGAAAGATGAGGGTTGTGTAAGAAATGAAAATTTCTCTAACCATTCTTGGAACGTACTATACAGGTTTCCTGATACAGTTGTCACACCCGTACAGGGAAATCCAGGGAGCCTTTCTTCAGACATTACTATTTTGGGTACCAACTCCTATTTAAAATAAAATGATCACTTCTCTATATTTAGATGACAGAGTTGCCTATTAGGGCCCCATGCAGGTAAAGGCGTGATGAGATCTAAAGCACACAATCACACCTCCTGCAATACTGCTCTTCCTATCATGCTATTAATTGAACATGTGCCTAGGAGCCCCATCAGGGCTGAGTGGAACTCCCAGCTAAGGGGGCCCATGTGCACCCCCCAACCTGGGGGCTCTCAGCTAACAAGGCTCCTAGCCATGGGGAGGCATGCTCCCCCATGGTTGGGAAATTGCAGCCGCTGTGGTCTTCCAGCTGAGGGAGTACCCAGAGCTAGGAGTCAACATCAGCTGGGAGCTCCCAGGGTTGGGGGTGCACACAAGCCGCCATAGCAGGGAGCTCCAATCAGCTGATGGTGCTCCCAGTGAAAACATCCCCTGGCCACATAATCCTCCAACATATTTCTCCTTTTTCACACCATTAATTGATTGAACATATGGCCAGGTGACCACTTAAACTGTGATTAGATTAACTGGTTAATCACACCTTAAGTGTAATGTGTAGATGGGCCTCGCAGTACTTGTTGGCTAACCACAGAGTTGCACTGGCATTGTATACCCTTTGTGACCAAGTTGCATGGCATGGAAAATTTTTAAAAACTCAAACGTAATGTTACAGGCTTCAGTTCACTGGTTTCTTACATTTTGTTCAAAATGTTCTTGCTCTACCCTCACTGTACTTGACCTGCATGGCTATGAGTAAGTGCACAGAACAAGGGACAACAAAGAACTGGGTCCTTGAAATATATCAAAAGCCAGGACTTGACACCAGTTTCATTTGAAGTTATATACAATGCAAGCCAACACTGCACAGACCCAGCACAAAGTCTACATGCGGTAGTTCAAGAACCCAAAGCAGTGTAGCCAGGTTGGTGTGGTACTGAACGAAGGTTAGTAAATAATCCTGAGAAAGCTACATTATGGTCTCCCACACACATTCACAACTCCCACTGTCTTTAACGAGTGACAAGTGTGTGAGTGCATGCACAGTCTCAGGAGAAAAAATTGACCTATTACTTTGCAACAGATGCAATAATTTGAGAAGCTGATGAAACGGAAGATGCTCAGAGACATTCTGGCAACATGCCCAATGGAATTAAAAATGTTTTGCCAGATTGCTCTGTAACCAGCACTGGTTCTTACAACTAGCACATGATATTTGATGGGAAAGGAAGAAGTTAGAATGGGGGTAATGACTGATTTCCAGGTATATTTAAGTGATATAGTTACATAATTTGATGCTTAAATAAGAAGTCCACACTGTTAAACCATACCTAAAAGTGGTAGGAAAATGAGAGTCCTAAAATGTCTGTCTTTACCAAGGATTAATGTAAGTGCTACTAACACATAAAAATCACTGGATAATAATGACATTACAATATATTCAGAATCATGCTATTTTCCTTAACATTACAGCTGGCTTGGACAGAAATTACACTTCTAGACATGGTGTGTTTTCTTTTTACTTACAGGCTAAGTCAGACAAAAATAATTTATGATTTTTTTTAAAAAAAATCATGCATGTATCCCAACCAGGAATTTTGGCATTAAGTCTTTGAGCTGAATCACTGAGATAATATTCTGCCAAAAATGTTTCTAAGAACAGTGCTTCAAATTCTTTTAACGTATGAATAGATCATTGGGAACTGTCCCAAGGAACTTGGGAAGCATGATAAAGAACATTCTTCATTCTTTTCCTTTGCTAAAAGTCTAGGAGGTAGGAACCCATCAAATACATTTACAATTCTTTAAAAAAAAAATTTTTAGGGGTCAAACCAAACAAGATTCACATAAATCACACTGCTAGTCACCAAGTAAGATCCTATAAAGCACACTGTTAAACACACAGTAAGATCATGCAGCATGCGACTTGTGCTTTGCTCTGAAATGTCCCATTGCCATCAAAGAAACTACATTTTGCGATAGTGGTATGTGATAATTTGCTTGCTGGACAAGTATTCTACTGCAAATTGGCTGCAAAAGATGGGTTTTTTGCCTGCCCAAATACAGGAAAAGGTATTTAGAAATTTGGTTCCCAGTTCCTTCTCCTCCCACAAACAAAATCTTTTAATGTTTATTAAAATGAGTAACCACTTGAAACTACAATTACCAGTATGGAATAACTTCAGAAACTCTTACCTTCACAGTTTTTCCCATCAGCTGCCACTTGAAAGCCAGCATTACAAACACAGTGAAAGCTGCCATCTGTGTTTATGCACCGTCCATTATTACAGATCCGACCGTTCTGTACACATTCATCAATATCTAAAAGCCAAGCAAAAAAACCCCAAAAATTTCAAGTGTGCTTTTTTTCCCTTTTGTTTTATTTAATCTTTCCTTCCCTCACTTTCTTGACACCATGTACAAACTATTTTTGCCTAAAAAGCCTGTTTTGATTTGCATACCTAAATGTTCGGGAGTCTGAAAGAAATTCCAAATTTGCTGTAGGAACTAAGCCTTAGTTCAGAGACTGTTAGACTATAACCAGGCTCCTTCTGGCTGTCTATACCTGGATTTCTGCAATCCAGTTTTAAAGTTATTAAAAATGAAATATTAAAAAGGGTTTGGCTTTTGATGTTGCTTTATGATATAGGAAGATAGTGAAGAATTTTAAGCCTTTCCCACCCAAAGAATATACTTTCTGCTTATTTATAAATTTGAAACATCATATACTCATTTCCCTTTCTCTGCAGGAGACCCCTGGCAAGATCTTTGGAGGACCTGAATAGTGATATCACATAAGGCTGGCAGATCTCCCTCTCCCCCAAATGAAATGAAAAGAGATGCTGAGACAGACTGTCTAGACATTTTTTTAGCTTGCTGCTTCTTCATCAAGGGCTGGATCACCTCCCAGAGATTCTGTCTCACTGGGGATTCTGTACACAAAGATCTCAACCAGTCCAGCCAGATGCCTCCTCTTTCGCTTCATACTTTCTCAAAGGCACTGCAGACGCCCTTCTACAGGTGTTCTGCATAGAAGGTACACTGCTGCAGACTGGGGTGGAGCAGAGGACAGGCTGTACTCCAGCACTGTCTCCTAATAACCATGTGGATAGCCGAGGGTGAAATAATGCTGCTTGAAAGAGGATTTTACAATAACGAACTCTTCCCACTTTCTGCCATCAGTCCTACACCTTATAGTTCTTGCGCGAGTTTGGAAAACCACCCTCAGATAATTGATAGGAGGGTTTTTTGCCATGTGGACCCCTAGCACCCTGGGATGGGCAAGGATTTGTTTTTACTGGACCAATAACATAGTTGGGCGTTAGACAAGCTTTCAAAATGTAAGACTTCTTCCTCGAGTAGTAGCATGTAAAATGGCTGCTCATAAAGACCTTCAATTCCCTCTGAATCATGGTGCAGAAAGTTATCAGTGAATTTCTGCTGTTAGTAATCTGTATAAGGAGTTAGCCGACAGAAGCTCCCATGAGAGCTGCCTTGCACCTGAAAGCGGCTATGCATTTTCCTTAACTTCTGCCATCTCCATGTGTGGTCCATTGCCTCTCACCCTTTGAAAGGATATGTAACAACGTGAAGACATTAAATAGCCAGGCCTTGACTGACTCCCAGATCTCTTCACTTTCTATGGTTACTGCTCATAGCATCTTACATTTTTAAGGGCTCTTTAACTTGCTTCTTTTCAGTGAATAGGATTCTTTTGTTTTTATTCAATAATAGTGAAGGCGTCAGCTTTATTTCTGAGAATCCTTCTTTTGGGCCCAAATCTAAGATTGTACTAAGAATGTACTTAGCCAAACTGCTTCTGGGAATCTGGCTGAATAATTGTTGAGTAATTACCTTGAGAACTGGCCTGGTGTGTTTAGTCAGTTATACAATCATCCGTGGAAGAACATCCCCATGGTACATTAGAACTGAGCATCTCTGAATTGTCTTGTAATTGTTTAGGACTCAGTCTTCTAGAAGGGGAACCATGGGCATCCCCTCTAAATACGTGCCTGCACAAATGTACTTTTATGTATACAGAAGACATGCTTGTGTCCTTACGCAAAGCAGGCACTTGTGTATGCAACTGCCCAGTCTACATGTGTAAATGCCAGTTTTGGAAAACATACCAGGAGTGCGCACACTTTGGCAGACATACCGCTACACTCCTTTTTCCAATACCTGGCCCACTTCATGAAGAAATCATCCTGCATGTCTTAACATGTATTAATACTACAACTAGCTGGATTACAAAGGCACTGGTAAGTGACCACACTCTAATTCTAATGGCCACCAGTGTTTTTGACAGCCTTGTGTTTGTTTAATGAATCATGGTCAGTCTAATTAAAGGAGCATGACAAATATGACTTATGAATAAATTCGTCACCCTTGAAGTCCCACTTCAACATTGCTTCATTACTGGTTTCTGGAGTACCATGAAGTACAGTTTGGCAGACACTTAGGTCAGATATTCCTATACGTGTGTATCACTGGCTCTAACTGCAAGCCCTGCAGTGCTGCAGACAGCTCTTGTACTGCTGCTGTCTTTTTGATTCAGAAAGGAATAATCATAAAGCATTCCTGGTGGTTTCTTTTTTCTGGCTCTATGGCAATGGGGCATGTGGGCATGAGCTCCCCACTTCCTCCAATGCTGGTGCTGCTTGCAGATGTTTTCTCTGGGCTTTGTTTTTTAATTCTTTACTTCCATCTCTGATCCTCCTAATCCCATAGGGATTTGCAATTTTGCTTTCCTTTGAGTGTCCTATAATATTTAACTAAACAGAAAAGCCCCAAATTACTTCTTCTGGAGGCTCATATTTATAAGGGTGTTAACAGGGTGTGAACATCCACTTCTGACCTCATTAAGAGTTACAGTTCATCCATGGCCCATGGCAATAAATTTCTACTTTTGTGGCCACTGTTTCTGGTGTTTATCTTCATATGTTCCACCGGTATTCCTTGTTGTACTAAACAGCAAGCAGTAATTTCCAGGCTTCCATCAGGGGTTGGTTTTGGCCTAGCCATGATAATTTTGTGAGACAGGAAGACGGACACTTAATTCTGCCCTCTCATATCAGTGTACAATGTTCACTTTAACAACAATTACTGCTGCCTTTTGTTGTGTCACAATTGCTTGCAGTCACGTTCCAAGTTCAATTATTACTGTCATTGCACAAATAAAAAATGAATTCTCTAAGCTTCTACCACCAACTCTGAACACCCCTATCATTCATGTTTTGTACCACAGACTCTTTTCCTAAATTCATCCCACCTATGGCAAACCTGATGATATCAGGCTTGCAAAGAAGTTAAGAGTGAGAAGCTTTTGTTCCAGTTGCTTTTCAGATCAGAACCAAACTTAAGTAAATCTACTTGTGTCCCCTTATAATCACTTGATACCCTTACTAGAGGCATCCCATCAGCTTGCTGAAAAACTGGTTTACAGGATGCTTGTGAAAATGAATTTGATTAAGCAGACTTTTATCCCAGGTACTACATTTCAAATTTATATAGAAAACTTCCATTTCTGGCAAGGATGTTTCAGCTGGGATGTTCCAAGTTATTCATGGAAGAATTGAGATTTCAAACCTTCCTGTTTTTATTTTAAGTTTCATGGGGGTTTTGTTTGTATTTTTGTTTACTTTTGCCATTACTCCAGTCAACCTCACCCACCAAAGGAATCCTCTTCCCTAAACAGAAAGTGAAATCTGATGAAGTAAATCTGTCTTCAGACATTCAGATTCACCCTGTTTTGTCTGGAGGCTTTTCCCTCTATTAGTAGTATATGGAGCAGGCCAAGGCTCTCTCATAATAAGTGACTAATTATCACTTAAGTACAAGGGAACGGATCTATTCTCAAAGTAAAATTCATAACTCAGTGCAGTCCAGATATTGTAGAATTAAGGGATTGCGAAAACGGATCGTCATCCTCTTTAGAACAATGTTTTACACATCAGATGACTGTTGTTATGTCCTCCCTTAGTCTTTTAACTATTTCCAAATATGGAAAAAGTTTGTTATAAAGAGGGAGGATGATCCAATGGGGAAAGGAGAGAGGAAAATGTCTTAATTTGCAACAAAGAGGATTTAGATTGTTGCTCTCAGGTTTTGTTATACATAGGAAATGAAGAACTGTCTGCTAGTAGTGAAAAATGCAATTTACACTTCAGAGACAGGATGCACTGTAGAGTGAACATGAATCCTGTTTTTACAGGGACAGTCTCATTTTAAACACCTGCCCCAGGAGTCCTGTCAGTTTCTTCAAATGAACATTTCTATCCCATTTTCAGAAACCTTCCAGCCAGAGAAGTAGGTGAGGTTTTTGAAAATGGGACAAAAGCATTCATTTGAAGAATCCAATGAGACCCCTGGACCAGGGTCTTGCCTCCACCCTGTCCTCCATTCCCGCCTGCCAACACCATCACCAGCACATTCTTTTGAGACTGGAGCTGCAGTGTGCTGAAGAGTGGGGGGCATTTTAAGATCCCATTCTAAGACTCAAGAAATATGGTCACCTTACTGTGATGCCAGGTAGCTTCTGCCCAAATCTGCACATTTTTCTTTACATTTCCAATCTCCTCACTTGCATGACTGTTGGCATTTTGTTTTACCAACTCAGTGTTTAAGTAGCTCTGAATTAGTTTGCTTTGAAAGACTGTTTTTACTCAAGTATTTTTTTTAATTCAAGAACTGTTTTGTATTCCTGGTGTGCACATAGTCATACATCTCTCTATACAATACTGTATTTTACCTCGGCACTCTGTCCTAGTTGGTGTACTCTGATATCCAGCACGACACTGGCATATATACGATCCTTGGGTATTTACACAGTCTCCACTAATACAAGGATTCTTCTCACATTCATCAACATCTGTAAAATATAGACAGTATATTTTTAGTAAGCCATTGGCTGGCAGATATTTATGCATGAAGAGTTATTTTATTAGTTTATTTTACATGTGCAAAACATGCTTTTTTTAATAAGACGTATTATGCAATACTCAGAAATTAGAAACATTCTTCCTCATCAGTGTAACTCTATGTTATGTGGAATTTCATATTTGAAAAGTTCTATACCAATATTGGGGATTAAGTCAGACAGTATTTTCTTAATAAATGAGCAAAGAGAGGTACTTAAATCATGTTAATCTGAAGTCAAATGGATAGTAGGGTAGACACACACATTATAGACTAACTGAATCAGCAAGATAGAGATGCACCTTACAGATTAACCAAATCTCTGATTCTCTGGATCTCCGATCATTTAGTCTGCAAGGCTCTACCCTGGTTCTTAATAATATTACTTTTTATAGCCATTTTAAACAAAAACCCTATTTCTGATTTTTTGTAGGAAATAAATGGGGATCATTACCTCACATGGGGAGAAAACAAGACAAAGCAAATCTAGCACTGTCTGACTTACAGAGTACAAGGAAAACCACATACCAATGCATTCGCCTCTAACATCTAGTTGGAATCCCTTATTGCATTCACAGCGGTAGCTCCCAGGAGTCGGAATGCAACGCCCGTTAAGGCAGAGATGTCGGTATAGCTGGCAGTAGTCAGTGAAATTAACTGGCAAGATCACTGAAAAGAAAGCATTAAAAAATCAGATTAGTAGTTTATCGTCCTAATTTTCTTTAATGTACAAGTTGTACAGCATTTTGCATTCAAAGCCAACACCTACCTTACATCACTGCATATGCTATAGAATAATTATTGTAACACTAAGCATAAGAAAACAGTGCCTGGTCTCTGACTGAGGCCTCTGAGGATAGCTGGTAGAGGCTGTCTTTTCATGGTAACAGATGTAATTCTGATTTCCATTCCTCCACAATAATACATTAAGAGCTAAATTCTGCCAAACCCATGGAGATATATAAAGAAGAAAACAGGCATATGATATGGTATATATGGTAAGGGCCATTACTAAAAGGTTGGCATAAGCCAACAGCTACCACAGAGTAAAACAATACTTCACATAAAATGTCTCCACTTTCATAAGTAGAAATTGGACAGATACTGAGCCCAGACAGTTGTGGTAACTATGTTTTCAGTTGACAAGTGTCTACTGCAAGCTGTGCTGGCACTCTGCAACCTAGCTCAGGTAAGGTACAGAACAGGGTACACAAAGACCCTCTAACAAGTCTGAGCTTGTCCCTGCTTCCTCTTGCTTCAAGGCAACCGTTCTTTTCAAGGAACACTTAATTCTCTCTTCACCCTGGCTCAGGTTGCTCTGGCCAATGCACTGGCATAGCTGTCTGCCCCTGCCCCATCTAGCTAAGCAGGAGTGGAAGCCACCACCAGGCAGAAGTTGCTCTTTCCCATGAAAGGTTTCCAAAATGAGTAACAGGCACGGGCAAGGAAGGGAACTTCTTGTACTCAGTGCTCCCGTGTGCAAATATGCATCACAACTGAGCCATAAAATAATAGTGACACTCCTCCCTCAATCCTGCCATAAATAGGATTTAGGACTGTATTCTAACTGAGCAGGGATAATGTTATAGATCAGTAGTTCCCAAACTCTGACCGATTGCTCATCACTAATTTAAAATGATACAACCTTAAGTACCATCAGCAAATTTTTCAGTTCAACCTTAAGTACCACCAGCAAATTTCTGTCATATAAAGTAATTATAATAAATCTGTTAATGCATACCACTGACAGGCTGTCTGCGTACCACTGGTGGTACACGTAACACAGTTTGGGAACCGCTGTTGTAGATGACATACAATTGCCACAAGGGGTTTGGTCACAGAAAAAGATGCCATGGCTACCCAAAAATCCCAGTGTATTTTGTAACTGGGTAAGGTAAGGTCAAAACTCTAGCAGTATTGCTGAGCAAACAGCTCCTGAGAATTTAGAGCTTTAAAGCAATACCTGCAGCCTGGTGCAGAAAAAAGCTAACATATTTAACTCTTACCATGTGGAGGCGGAGCCCGGGAGGGAAAAGCAATGTCTGGGCGTGGTAACATAGGCTGTAGTACACCAGGGAGGACAGGAGGATAAACAGCAGGAGGAACAGGACCAGGAGGGATTATAATAGGAATGGTACCATCAGGATGGGAGGGAGGAAGGTCAGGTCTCCTAGGCACAAGTCCAGTTACTGTGCATAACTTGCGAAACTCCTCTGAAACAGGAAAACAAAAGCACCAGCATTTTAAAATGATAAAGCCATTTTGTTGCAAACCACATTTCTTTTTAACCCACTGCTTCGTTCTGGAAGAGTAAATGCCAACCAGCCTCTTCAGAAAGGGGGGCTAAGGGAATGTATTTCATGACAAAGGACTTCATTCTGCAAATCAACCTCCTAGTCCAAGGCAGAATTTAGTAGATTCAATGACAGAACAGCTACAAAGATAATATGACACTGAAAACCTCCATTTAAAAACCAGGAGGGGGTAGCAGGGAGCCAATCAGGATCTGCTTACTGAGCACTCTTATGAAAAACACTTGCTGAACAAAAGGACCTTTGCCTGAGTAAGGATTTTTTCTCGTCACCTATATTAAAAAGAAACTAACTGGAGCAGGTAAAATGGAGGACTTCTAGGTTGGGTGAAGGAACAGAGAACTTAATATATTAAACAGTAATTAACTTGTATTGTTTAATTTAGAGGAGGGAAAGAAGGTCAAGAAGGGACTTTATATAAATATATTCAAGATATGAATATCAGGGTGGGAGAAGAGTTATTTAAGTTAAAGAACAATATTAGCATGAGATCAAATTGCTACAAACTGACAGTAGCATAACTGAGGGGGAGCAACTGGGACACCAGCTCAGGACGCTGCCTTTATAGGGGTGGCCGAAGAGCAGCTATTTTCACAGTGTCGGCTGACCGCACTGCCACAAATCAGCATGGGAGCAGCTGGTACTGCCTCCAGCGCGGAGCTGCGCTGCTATGCCTCTGCAAAGCGGTTATGAACAAATTAGAAGTTAGAGGACTTGTAACTATTAAAGGAGCGAAGTTTTGAAATATTCTTTCAGACAAAGAACTCTAGATCCTTTAACTAGCCCAAGTGAACCTAAAGCCTACATAACTTCAGTGATTCGCATGACTCCTACCATGAGTGGCTCTTCAACTTTCCACCTGTGGCTCTTCAGAAAAATTGGTATTTCTAGGTGCATATCCTGGATACAGCTTTCCTGCAAGTTCTTGTATTTTTCCATGTTGACTGAACAAGCGTTAACTAACATATTATCTTTTTTTTTTTTTTGAATGGGCGCATGGTTGACACAGTTCACCAAAGATCATACGTGGTACTTTGACTACTGGGTTAACATTGATGGTTCCTGAGCCAGTCCAGGGTAAGTGTCACCTGAGGCTATAAACAGATGTTATCCTTAATTGGGTGACAGACATTGCCCGCTGTCCTGATTTAGCGTGCAACTGCACAATAATCCACCTGGGGAATCCCATGCCTGAGAGTTCCCCTATTTGCACCTGACCAATCTTGGGGATGAATTTCCAGGGCATACAGGACTGGGCTCCTGAAGCTTGGGTGGCTGGAATGAGCACAGCTCTGGGCTGCCTGCACTCTCCCACCATAAAGCAAATAGACACAATACAAGAAGCATATATTTTTGCAACCTAGTATCATGGCCACAATTTTGGATATTTGTGGTGCAACAAGGGGCATGGAAATCATTTTATGGTGAGATAAAGGTGACATCTGTTTCCAGCCTCATGACATAAATGACCAAATTTTGTAATCAGCAAAGAGATTTTGCAGGACGTTTCTATATACAATATATTAGTATAACTGATTATCACAATTAAAGGCCACATTTTCAATCCAATAAATCCTGGCCACAAAACGTGTGGATATGAGTGTGTATACACATATATATACACACACACACATGTGCATGGCAGGAATCATGATTGTGGGATTGTGAATTATATCCCATTATTCCTTATTGCCAGTGAAGGAGGAGCCTTGGATTGTGATCACACACCTTCATGGCATGGGGTACCCCCAAAACAGGTAGCCCTGTTAGCTGGTGGGGCTCCCAGCCATGGGGGCTGGGAGCCAGCATCATTTGGGAGCTCCCAAGCTCAGGGATGCACAAGGCCCCACTCCCCCTCAGCTAATGGCCTCATAGGAAGCAGCTACAAAGTTACTACACAATCTTGTGGAATAACTTTGTAGCTTCTTCCTCCTTTTTTTCCAATTCATTGTATGAAGGTGTGGCCACACACACACACACACACGCGCGCGCGCGCGTGTAAAATCTGCACATATGTCAAGCAAGGAAGTACTGTTGCATTCAATTACTTTCAACTTACAAATCTGAAATTGAATTGTGTCACTGAAAATTGAAAACTGAAATGATAAGGCTTTGCTTTAAACTTACAAATGTGAAAGCTTAGGGCACAAATGAAAGGATATAATGAAAAAATATGTTAAGAGATAGCCTTCCTTCCACAGAAGGTTTTGCAAATTATTTTCAGTAACTGCAAATTATAACCAAATATGAAGGATATTGTTAGGTCAATTAAAGTGAATGATTTGGCCCTAGTAGCCTCATCTCTGCTCTATTATCTATATACACAGCACTATTATTTATCAGAGAAGAGGTGTAAAATATAAAATTAAGATTTTATTTTTCTGTCAGAGAAGGACATCTACATTGCAGCCTCTCTCCAATTCCTTACCTGAATATTCAAATCAGCAACTGTAGTCCAAATCTCCTTTAAAAAATACCAAAGTTAAAGTACCCTAATATAGGTGCCCATTATAAAGAATCTGTCTTTGTGAGTTAATCTTTGAAGTTTTTTTGTACTGGATACTATTTTTGCAAAGAATCACTGTTTAGAGAAACCCATTTCTGTGAAAAAAAACCTAAGATAGAAAAACTGCATAAATCATCAGACCACTTTCTGAGAGGAAATTCTGTATTTTCAAGATCTGGTGTTGTAACTCAAGAGAGTAAAATGTAACCCATGTCTGGTCCAACCTCTATTCATCAAAGCAATTCATAGTCTCATGTGTTAGCCATCTACCAATGGTGTCAGTGGACATTCAGGAAGTGTTTCAGTGAAAACTGGACACACTAGGTTAGACACTTGGAATACCAGGTTTAAATTATAGTTTTAATGGTGAATCTTGGCCTTCCATATAAGCATTATTGCTGCGTTATGCAATAAAATATGGTACACGCCTTTGTTATTACAGCTATAACCTCTGCCTATAATTTCCAGCAATAAACAGCCTATTTTATAGTAACATCTGTGTGAGGGTCTGCTGCCCACATGGAAAAAGGGGCTGCCCAGTGACATCATGCAACCAATGATACACTTTGTAACACAATAAATTTCCAATTTAAACTTGCAGAGCCTTGGTCATTTACATCACTTACAGCCCTAAAATCCCTAAGGTAGGCACACTTTTTGGACATGTTTAAGAATCATCAAGGAACTAATAATAATAGTTATGATAAGGCTTTGCCTAAACTTAAGGGCTTTCATCAGTGGATTCCAAAGCACTTTTAGAAACGCAAGAGAAATTTATAACTCAAGATGGAGAAAATAAGGCACATGTTCAAGGAAGCATGCTCTGGAGGAGCTAGCACAGGTTTGAGTCTCAGGAAATCCTGAGTTCCAGTCCTGAGGTTGGCCTCAGTCTCAAACTGTGGCACTAGAAAAATCCCTTTTCTGCATCAGTTTCCTTAGCTGTTAAATGGAAATAGGTTGCCAAAAAAGAACAGAGTGGTTTAAAAGTAAGACTCCCCACAGCTTCTCCCTGGCTTGGAAACAGTGATCCTACAGTGCTCTCCTCTGTTGGTTGGTGCAGTGAAAACTCCTCTCCTGTTTAAACTGGTTTGGTCACTGGGAACTGTAATATTATCTTAATACAATTCTTAACACTATCTTCCATAATGCTTTGGACATATCAATTCTATATAAATAGCAAGCATTGTGATTGTTGTTGCTATTGTAACAGTGACAGAGCCAAGAACAGAATACAGGTCTTCTGGCCTTAGTCCCCTGCTCTAAAGACCATGCTAACTCGTTCTTTTGGTAAAACCACAGGAATAATAAACATTCCCATATAGTACTGTGTACTCAGATTCCCATCCCCCACCCCTGCTTTATATTGCAATGGAGAAAGATGCCATCCTGATTCCTTCCCAACCTCTTAACTTTTTACCCAGTTTGAGCTCCCTTCCCACAATCTTCCTTGAGACACTTGCTCTCTTTCTTTCTTCCCAATTTCCCAGTAGCACTTCTGCTCACCTTTCCTCTTAAATGCCCTCCAAAATATCCCCCTTCTGTTCCTTCTTACCTGGTTCCACAACCCACTTTCAACCTCTCAAGCCCTGCCTGGCTGGGCCCTGTGCTCTCAGTGCACTGTGAAGCAAATAATCTCAGAACACATTTCAGTGACAGTTATGCTCTGCCAAAGGCATTGCATTGTTTCAATGAAAGTATTCTCACGACTGCAGGCCTTTGGAGAGAAAGAGCTAAAAAGGAAGGTTAAAGAAGGTGAGACCTGAGGACAACTGGAAGATCATGCTAAGAGGAAAGGCCTATGAGAGAGATATGAAAGAAGAAAACCACACCCCTTGGAGAATTTGGGGAAATGAGCCTCAGTGAGATGAAGTTCAATGTCAGAAGTCTGCTTGCACTAGACATAATCCTTTTGATACAATTTCACCCCAACCTAACCTCCAAATGTTAGTCTCAGAACAAATTCATAGAATAGTTAAGTGCTGAACTATTATTCTAAGAGTACAAGCTGATCCATACCTGTAGATCGGATTGGACACATTTCAGGGGCACTGGTTGCTCCCGGAGACCAGCATCGTCCGCTGTCACAGCAACACTGCATTTTAGTTAACGCCTGTGGAAGCTGATTGCCGCAGCGACCATTTGTCAGAGAAGAGAAGCAGTATCCAGGACGTACATCTGTCGGGAATAATGAAATGTACATGTAACTATCAATCCCATGACATAACTTTGATTATAAAACAAGTATCTGGTGCTCTTAATCTGTTCTCACAGAAAACACACAGGTTTTAATTTGTGCATGATGTTAATGAGCGATGCAGAACAAACAAACAATATATGAAATTTAGTTCGTTCAAGGTTCATCACAAATTCAAAACCTGAAGTGACTTTACCAACCAGTCTATGTTGACAAATCTTGCCACTTTTTTTAAAAGTCTCATGATATTTAGAGTTTTACCTAAACCCCCAGCTCCTAGTCATGTGATCAGATAAAAATTTTGGTGTTCATTAAAAGCCCCTTAATTTCTAGTCCTCGTGCTTGCACAGAAAAGCATGACAAATGCGACCATAAGAACTCAAAAACATCAAATACATGAAAAGATTCCAAAATGTTGTGGTGTTTAAAAATTTCACCATTTTTAAATCAACTCATGATATTACAAATCACAGAAAAATGGGGCTGAAAGAGACCTCAGGAGGTCACCTAATCTAATTCCCTGCTCAAGGCAGTATCATCTCTGGGTAAACTATCCCAGACAAATGTTTGTCTAACCTGCACTTAATAACTTCCAAGGATGGAGATTTTGGGAGGCCTGACTCATGATTTGTGAATATTTGGGCTTGGCACTCCTTAGATATTCACAAACTTTCAAGCCAAGTTAGGCACAGTTTGGAGTCTTCAAACCTCTTGCAGATTTATAGTTTCACTTCAAAACCAGATGAAGTGCAGTAATTTTAAATTAGACTTGTTTTGAATTTTCAGACATGCTGAAACCTGTAAGCCAAAGCAAAGCTCACACCAGAAACAAACCCTATGGAAACTGGAACAAAAAGGAAAACGTCTAAGGAAAGTCTGTGAAGTGAAGACAGACCTTGTAATAAGAGTCCCATGCTGTACTAAAACAATAAATGTATACCAGACAATGAAATAGGGAAGAAAAAAGTGAAAGAAAAAGTTTATTCAACATCTAATAAAACAGACTTCAGTGACCTGACAAAAAAATGTTGTTGTCCTATAAATGTCAATGCTATTAAAGACAGTATCAAGCCATTGTTGTTTCCACTTTGATGCACAGTAAGAAACTTCTCATGCTACAGCTCCCACAGCCATGCATTAATTAATTTTTTTCATTGTGTCTATCTTCCTCAGCTGAAGCATGTCATGACTGAAATGTCATGGACTACAGGGCAAGAAAAAACACCACAACTCAAATGGGTGCCATCACATTGTTTATGGAGATGTGTTGGCTTCATATCTAAAGTGAGTTGGATGTGCTGTATAAAGAATCTCCCATACCCAAATGTCATGCACGCGGCTCCAATAATATTTTACAAATATCTCTCATCTTACAGGTGGAAAAGAAGAAAAAAAAAGCCTTTTAGAAGTCTGTGATACAATCTGATTTCTGAGCAACTCTTTCGCGATGTGTCACATGATGTCAAGCTTAATGTAACAAGCACAAGTATGATTAGACGCTGCATGATAAACCAGATTGTGTTCGTTTTTAAAGTACAAGAACATTTATTGTCAAAACTTAGAAGAAAAAGGTTGCAGATGTAACCTTATGTCAGCATGAAGCATTCCTTAAAGAAACAGTGTCTCAATTATCTGAGACATGGCAGGTTTTTTGTTGCCAGCATCTCTATTATCCAGAGCTTAGCAGATATTCCAAAGGGTATAAAAAGCCAAAGAAGATTCTTATCAAGATCTTTACAAAAATAATATGCTAGAAGAGCCTGCAATTGTTCTGCAAAAATAATATTACTGACACTGCAAGTAACAAAGGCAGCTGGGTCTTTGCTTCAAAATTTTAGGGCCAAAAAAGAAGGCTCAAACAGAAAATCCAACATAATTCAGTTTTTATTTTAAAGAAGAGGTAGAAAAAGATTCAAACTTTTAACTTTTAGTTTTTTAATTGAAAAAAAAATCAGGATGTTTTGGGAAAGCAAGAATTCTTCAGGAAAATTCCTGTTTCCAATATCACAGCTATTTTTTGTTGAAGATAAGTTTTGCGTGTAAAGTTTAGACAGTGTAGGTGTACAGCAACTGTACATCTCTACATCACATATGTTAGTTAAGTGGGAAGACCAGGGCAGAACATCTCTTCAATTTTTCAAAGATACAGAGTGCTTTTTTACTCTAATATTACAGCTTTTTAACAATGGAAGGCCCACCTCCTCAGGATTTTTGGATCCGTGTCTCCTTAGCTCCAGTCTCAGAGGGGGACATTCTCAGAAGCCACTTCCTAATTTCTAACAGAATAGATGCATTTAGCTACTGCTTTTCACTTGCAGATAGACACATCTAACCTTGATTTAATTAGAATATTTTATGCAGCTTTAGCAAAGACTTTGGTTTCAATCTTGTTAAAATTGCAGGTGGCTGCTCATTTCACCGGGCAAGCAGAGTGGGAGGAAGGTAGCCAGGAGCTGGAGCCCCATACACTGGGGCAGGAGCCGCCTGGGACCAGGAGCCCCTACTTCCCCCCGGAGCAGCTCAGCAGGAGGAAGAGATGGATGAGCAGCTGGAGGTGGAGAGAGCTGAGCACCAGGGCTGCGTGAAACAGCATCGTCTCGTTTCGACTTCCGTTTCAACAGGACAGTGTTTTGTTTCGAGTTTCATTCAATTTCAAAACCACTGTTCCATTTCATTTCATTGAAACTGTCTCAATGTTTCACCCATAGGATATAATGGGGAAGCATGAAACTTTGTCATTTCTTGCCTGATTTGAATAAAACTTGCAGGGATGGTAGCTCCTTCTGAGGCCATGAAGCCTGATGGGTTTCTGGGAAACTGCACCTCAAAGTCTTGAAAGCAAAACTTGTGTCACATGTGTGTATTAAGGCACAGTGGGGTGAAAACTGCAGGGATGGTAGCCGCTGCTGAGGCCATAGAGCCTGCCAAGTTTCAAGGAGATGGGTGCAGGGTGTTCTGGGAAACTGCACCTCAGGCTGCTGACAAGGAAAACTCGTGACACGGGTAACTGTGTGTGTTTTCCATCCCTCCCCCAGAGCACTGGGATTGGAAGGGACCTCAGGGAAGGATAACAGTCACTGGCCAGCTACACAGTCAATAATAAGAGCAGTCCTTCCCCACTCTTCCCCCTCCCTCTCCTTAGTTTCTGTTTCCCTGCAGGCAAGCCCAGCTTCAGCGTCGAAACTCAAAGCATTTTGAAACTTTCAAAATGTTTCAACTGCCATCGTTTCATTCAAGGCTGTTCTAAAGCCTTTTTCATTTTGATTTTGCTGTTTCGAGCTCGAAACAAGTCAAAACGAAACAGCCAGTGAAATTTCGCACAGCCCTACTGAGCAGTATCTGGGAAGAGTAGGAACTGCCCCGCTGGGAAGCTGAGTGTGCTGGCTGGGATCAAGGAGGTGCCATCAGCAGGCAAGGGGAGGGTGTGGGCAGGACTGCGCTATTGGCTGCCCTGGGTGGGAGGGGTGCAGCCCCCTGTGGAGCATTGGAGGGCTGCACCCCTCCCACCCAGGGGAGGCTGGATCCAGCCCATGGGCTATATTTTGCACACTCCTGCTTTGGATACATTGAATCTTAATGATAGCTGCAGCTTGACACTTCATGTATACTCTTTCAGGTCAGAACAAACACACAGTCACTAAACTATTTTAACCTGAAAATACAGGGGTTGAATGACTGGAAGTTTGGGAGCTTAAAGTTCTAATGAGGCTGATGGCTTTAAACAATTTTGATTTCACAATGCTTATAAAAACAAACAGCATAATCTGCACTAGGAAAGTGAGACCAATTCAAACTTGTAGCTAATGCTATCTCAAAGGAAAGCATGCATCTCATTGTTCATCTCTATAGCAGCGTGTATTGTATTCATAAGGAAAAATCAAAACAATAACTAAACATGCAGCAAGGTCATTAAGGAGCTATTTGGAGCTTTTGGTCTAAAGCAGGCAAAGCAATGACCAGCTGCATTCTGTACACTCTAAATGTCAGCTAACCTACACAACTAAATAACATGCTAGATAATGGAAGAGATACTGTTTAAGGGAAAGCACATCTAAAGATCTACAGCAATATAATGGCAACATTGAAAATGGATCATGTCCCAAGGTAATGTCTTTCCAGATGTCTAGGGAAAAGCAGTTTTTGCAGGAAAAAGAAAAATCACTCTCCTTTGGTATCTGCTTTTTAGAAATTGCTTTTGCTCCACTCCTTGCCAAATGATCTCTTATAAGAGGTACTAATGGGGGAGAAGGGATTTGTCTTATTCCTTTAGGCTGCTGAGTATATTAACATTGTAAATAAACCAGCTTAAACTAAGGGAATTTATTTTCTATTTAATTTTAAAATAACTATGAATGCTTTTGGGTTGAGGACTGATTAGATAGCAGCATAACAAAAGTGGATCAAACAAATTTTAGGTGGATATAAAAAAATATCTGACTTGCCTAGATATACGTGGATCTCATTCTCATTGCTGGACTTACCAACAATTCCCAAACACCCAGGAGATATGGCACATTGTATTCTTCCCAGAAGTAGTTGGTAAATGTAGGGTACAGTACTTTGGGGGTCATGACATCAAGGTGTGTCAGTTAGTGAGCTTGTTGTAGCAGTTTTCTGGTACCTTTTCTGGAATTGCAGTGGCAACATTTGGGATATTGCTTTGGGGCGTAATGAAAACAACACAATGCAAGGCCAGTTTGAAGGTCTATTCACTTGCCACTATCACTTGCCCAGAGGGATTTCAAGCAAGTGCCTATGTCTATGAAATACATTGAGTGTTATGCACTCTAAAGATTTCTACACAACATTCACAGCCACTGCTGTAACAAGTAGCGTTTCAGACTCACCTATACACCTTAAGCCATCAGGGGCTGTATAAAATCCTGGAGGACATTTGCAAAAGTAACTGCTAACTGTGTTTGAACATTCTCCTCCATCACAGATTCCAGGAATGGTGCTGCATTCATCAATATCTACAATAACAACAGAGGTATGATCAGCTTGAGTACACAGATCTAAGCATCAGAATGTTATCATATAATCATTTCTTATCATACAAGGCCAAATGCTGGGCTAACAACTCCACTTCAGTCAATCACCCTTAACATTTACGTTACAGTAGTTATTAGGGGCCCTGAAGGCTCCTTGCATGTTAAGCTTTGCCTTCATCCTAAAACAAACACTTAACATGTAAGAAAACACCACATCTTTCGAATTCCAAAAAGTCAGGGATTTTAATTTGTTAACCTGACACTTGATTTAAAATTGTCCAGAGAACTCATAGAGAATAGATAAACTGTAAATCCTCACATTTAAATTCAGTCAGTGCAATGGAGTTAACAATCTAATTTTAAGAAAACTTCAATTGCATCCTCAAGGACTAAAAATGACCAGGAGCTGCTTCTCATGCCTCTTAGTAACACCAGCAGCACAGCATCCTGTTAACACCAGGCGTGGACATTAGTTCAGTACTGACTCACAGGGAAATGTACCACCTCCACCACTTCTTATTGCAACTGGGTTTTTCTTGAAAACCTACCACGCAAGTATTGACTAGGCAGACTGCTCAGTTAAAAAGGTCTTGTAAAGCTAGAGTTCAAAGCAGGATGACAGCAGCCAATGAACACCCTCACTCCCGCTTTCCTCTTCATTAAGTGATCTACTTAACTACCACCTCTTTCCTTCACCAGTGCAATATTTGTTTGCAGTAAAGGTAATTATGAGCTACAGATTTCTAAAGATAAGTGGAAGTAAAAGCTATGGCAGAAGTGACCAAATCCCTCGTATAGTCTGTTATTCATTTTTAAATAAACAGTTCGCACAAAGGACACAGCTTGTAATGCATCTAGGGTTCATACACAGACATCTTAGTAACGGACCTTTTGCAGAAAACATTGCAATGCCAGCATAAAAGAATGGTACCACAAGCTTCCCTATACCTGATCTTATCTGAGGACAGAAAAAGACTGCAATGTTGAGGGCTCTATTCCCTCAACAGCAAGAAGCTTTTAACCAGGGATCCGGGTTTTCCATTTCCCATGGAAAAACAGAGAAAACCATGGATTTTCCCCTTTACTGGAGGAAAACATGGGTTTCTTATTTTACTGGAGTGACCCATGGATTTTGCACTTTTGCAAAGAGCTCTCTGCAGGTGGCAGAGTTCCAGCCTGCAGGGGCCTGGGGGGAGCGGGAAGAGGGTGGTTAGGCAGGGGCATCATGTGCATGTATATGTACATGGCTGCCAGACAGCCCAGAGAGCAGTTCCCACAGGTAAGTAGGGGCAGGAGGGAGCAACTATGGAACTGAGGCCCCCATAGGGAGGGAGGGAGTTGGGCAAGGCTGGGGCTGCTGCCCAGCCCAGTGCTGTATGGGGCTTGGGGCTGTAATGTGCAGCAGCAGGGCCCCAATGGAGAGCGTAATGGGGCTGCAGGCAGCTCATCCAGGTGGTGAATGGGGGGCCAACTCCCTCCGCTGTGTGTACTCCCAGGGGGTGGGGGGGGGTCTGTGCACGGGGCAGGCACAGGCTGCCCACTGCAGGCTCAGGTTCCCACCCTGCTGCCCTCCCCCGAGGCCTCCGGAGCTCAGTGGGTGCAACCAGGGCTGAAGGACACAGCAGGACTGCACAGAGATCTCCTTGCCGCTATGAGCTCTGTACTGCCCTGGTGAGGGGCCCCCTGTACATGCAGCAAGGGTGGATGTTTGGGGTTGTGCCCTCACTGCTGTCACACACGCAGGGGACGCCTCACCAGGGCAGTGCAGAGCTCACAGCGGCAAGGAGATCCCCCCATGGGCTTGCTGTACCCTGCAGCACCAGATTGCACCCGTCAGGCTGCGGAGGCCCCGGGGGAGGGCAGCAGCGCGGGACCCGAGCCCACAGCAGGCAGCCTGAGCCTGTCCCCACCCCACACACAGATCTGGGGGCCATGTCCCCCTGGCAGTGCACAGAGCGGCAGGGAGCTACTCCCCTTCCCCCACCCCGCCCTGAGCCAACAGCAAGCAGGCAGCAGGGAGGGGAGCTGGGTCCGTGCTCTGCTCTGCTTCAGTATCCACCACCTCCTGTCACGGGCAGGAGCTGTGCTCCTGAATCCCAGGCTCCATAACCCCAGGCCACTGGGGCCCCCCTCTGGCAGGGCTGTGAGTGGCAGCAGGCTGTGAGTTGGGGGGCGAGGGGCCTTTCATATTAATTATGGATTTGGGGGTTTTAGTCGGAGAATTAGCTATTTATCAGAGAATGTGCAATTTTTTATCACAGAAAACAAGGATCCCTGCTTATAACTCACAGTACCATGCCAATGCTAGCCTATGCCAGCCCCAATTGCTCCTTAACTGCTGGCAGCAGCCAGTTTTGTTTTCCAGTCAGTGCTCTCAGTATGCAGCTGGCACTACTAAACTTCTAGGAAGCTGCTGGGCACAAGGGCACAAGACAAACAGGTTTTTACGTGGTCTTCCACAGGTACTTGCACCTAAAATAAGACTAGCAAGCAGGAAAAAGCATCCTGGAGCTTTAAAGGCATGCTGCATTATGGCAGGTGTTTTGGGGATGCACTTGTCAGAACTTTTAACACTGGAATACAGTCCTCTTTACAATGCAAATCTAATAACAGATAATGGCACAAGAGACTCAGATTAATGAAAAAAGCCTGGAAAATATGTGAGTATGTCAGGGTTCAAATTCAACCTAATGAAGGAAATTAGCCTCAGGTCATTAACAACTGGAAGAGACAGTGCCATTCTGTGCGACAGAGGAAGACAAGAGAAAACAGCCCTGTGCTCTGTGTCTCTGTGCAGAACACAACAAGAATTTTATCATACTTTTCTTTATAGCAGCATTCCTCAAACCGAGTTACACAGCAAAATTCTAGAGAGTACATGAAACAAAAGAATAGTAAAACAGAAAACGGGAAAGGGGAGATATAAAGAAAAGATATGAGAAAGGAAAAAAAGAACAACTATAATGTCTCTCTCAGATGGCTGGAAAGATTATAAATGGGGAAGTAAGTCACATAAAGTAATCCTTTTTTTCACTGCATTCATAAACACAGAAATCACAGGATCTCACATCAGTATTATAAACTCTAAAAATCAGCATGTGGCACAAAAAGATTTGAGAACTGCTGCTGTGGATAGTTGCAAGCTGATATGCAACTTTTATCCACATGTACAGAGGAATCACCACTTCAGCCACTACTAAAACTTCTGGGATAGAATTTAACAATTGTTTAACAGCAACACCACACAACAGGCTAGGGCAAGGAGTGAAGAATAAAATTCTGTTAATTTAAAATGCTTGGGGGAATTTAGTGCAACACCCAAACTGGAATTCAGCCACAAGAGGTTGGGTAACACCCATTCTATGGTCCTTTAGGATCATCATTAATGAGCACAACTAGAAAGGGCCTCAACTGTACATTTCATTTGAGTGAAACCCAGAAAAACCCAACAGAACCCCCTCCCCATATACAAAAGCTTATTCATTTGTCTTCTTGCTGCCATCAGCCTGCAGAATCAGATGCCATAAACCAATTCCAAAGGCCATACCTATTGTGAAACTTCGTAGCAGAGTAAAGATCACTGAAAAAATATGACTGATTCTTTCCAAAATAACTGATACCTACTTTTGTCCCTTGAGAGTGCATTCTTCCTAGTATCTCAGTGAGCTGTTATGATGCTGGTAATATGGGCCACATTCCATGCATGGGTGTATGGGAGATGTGTGGTACTTAGAAGGTGTTGCCAAAGCACAGAGACTCCCTGGGAGCCTGCTCAGAGACTTTTGGCTTCTGCACCAGGATTATACTGCTCCACAGGAGTCCCAAAAGTCTCAGCGACAAAACATGTGGAAATTGAATTTTGGGCTGAACAGAGCCCTTAATTAACAGAGAAAAATGTAGTTGTAAATGGATCAGATTCAAGTATCTTCTGACTCAAGTTTGCCACTGTTTATCTTATAGTCAGTATTGCCATTGTTTATAAAGTCTGACCTTTTTAAAAGCAAAATCACCACTCTTTATTTTAGGGTTGAGCCTAACCCAAACAGCATTGCACTATTTATATTACTGTTCACGTTACTATAAACACCATTGTCATTGTTGAACAAGTGAGTTTTATAAAGGTAAGTGTGCCCACTGTGCTTACAGATGTGGATGTCATTGCAGGAAGAATTACCTTCATCAGCACCAAAATAAAATAATCTGGCTTAGTATTAGCAAAATTGAAATAGCAATTGATGCCACAAAACAGTGAAATATCTAACGGTTAATGCTCAAAAACCATAGTTAAACAGTGAAAAATCTAATGGTTAATGCTCAAAAAATATCTAATGGTTAATGCTTCCATCACCTGTGCTGGTAAATAGATCTTTGACTTCCTAGCTTGTCCTCTGGTCTCATCATTTTTCAAACCCTAAGAAGGGTCAGACATGAGCTCTACTTGGAAGGAAGGCCTCCAAGAAAAAGAAGCAGGTGCTGCAAGAAGAAGCATGATACTGGTGATTCAGGAGGCTGCTAAGCCAGAAGATCTATCCAGCAGACAGGACACAGAAATGAGGACATGACCAGATCTGTACTGAGGCTCTCAGAGGGCCTCCTGAAATTCCAAACTGGGTAAAATACACTGGGATTGCCTAAATTCTCCCTTTGTTATTTTAAACTGTTGTGTAAGTATGCTGTAAACTTTAAATAACTATCCCATTCCAATCCAGAGGGTGGTAGAGTGTTAGCCTTAATTATTTTATTGCAGTAGCGTTTAAAGGCTCCAACTAAAATCAGAGCCCCTCTGTGGTACACATTACATAAACACTGACTAAAAGCAAGTCCAGCGTCCATGGAATCAGAAGTTCTATGGGCAGGGATCTTTGGTCTAGCAACAGTAAGACTTTCACAAAGAAATTAAAGAGCATTTTACTGCATATGTAGCAAGTCCACGGCAGGGCTTGAAATGAAACCTAGATAGGGTGAGTCCCTGCCTGAACTACAAGGCCAATCAATAAAATAATTCCTACATAAATATCTGTACACTTCATAAGACACTCTGGGATATTTTCAGATGAAAAGGACACTGACATCACAGTATTTAGAGATTTTTCTTTGCTATACAAGATTTGCTAGAAAATTCTCTATCATTATCGAAGCGAAGGCAAGCAGAATGCTGAAGCAGCAAGCAACTGGGTTCACTGTCTTTTAGGTGAAAATAAAACTAAAGACCTGCCTGATTACTCGTGGTCATTAATGATCCCCTGGCATCTTTTATAGGAGGCACATCAGCCCAGCTGTGCCAGACAACTGTTTGGTTGGGTAACTACAATGGACATCCCCATGATTCCTCAATGATGGAAGTTGATAGCAATGTATATAACATAGACCTATTAAGATGATCCTCCCTTCTTTTTTCAGGTCACTTTTGTATTGTACATGCTTATTAAAAAACAGAGCAACACTAAATATGGGAAAAATATTAGATTCTTCACTGCTGTGAGACAATGCACATATCTCATAGCATCAGTTTTCAAAAAAAACTTCATTCATTTCAATGTACCTTCAGGATATCCCAGGTACAGTGTGGAGGTGGGTATTTCCAACATGATTCAGCAATGAAGCACTCACAAATTACTGCAGTAGTGTTTGTACAGACAGGGATTAGAGGTCTACAATTTTCACTTTTCCAAACTCTACTACTTAACAAGACAGAAGTTCAGTCTTTCCTGTTCTCCATCTTCTCAGTACTTTATCCCCAGAAGGAAACACTTGCAATGTTATTTTACCCTATATGGAAGTTAGGTCATTTTCTGCCAAACACCATTGGCAGTCAACACAAAAGCCATACTGCATACAAACTTGTGAACTCGCTTTTCTATAGCCTGCATATAAAACTGTTGACTTCAAGCTAACCTACAATAAAACTAAGACTTAAAATACAGATTTTTTTTAAAGAATGAGGTCCAAAATGTCAAGAATGATTAAAAATGTGGAATACCTCAACTTTTTGGGTACCCAATTTGTAGAGAATGTGTACACAGCATTTTCTCAAAATCAGGCTCCTTTAAGGGTATTTCTATAGTGGTCCTGGGCATATAGATTGGTGATAACCAGAGAAGGGCAGCAGGGTGGGGAGCCCGAGCCTGCAGCAGGCAGTCTGCACCCACCCCCACAACAGGCTCTGCTCCAGCCATGCTGCCTGTGGGGGAGGGGGAGCTGGACTGTGCTCTGCTCCCCACCGAGGCCACAGCAGCTGCCATCTCCCACGTGCAGCAGCCAGGGGCTCAGGCACTGGTGCAGGGGCAGGGGACTGTGGACCTGGGTCCCTGGCCCCATAGACCTGGCAGCTGGGGGCTCCCTCCAGCAGGGCTGGGTGGGGCTGTGGTTTGGGAGTGAGAGGCCTGTACCTGCATCCTGGTGAGCTAAGGGGAGAGGGGGAGCTCTGATTTTCTATGATAAAAAACCCAAAATCAAACACCAACATTTATAGGTATTTAGAATTTATCTTATTATAGCAATTGATTGAGGCATTGGTAGTCTTCCAAATCACTTTAAAAATGTAAATATATCAATAAAATTCAATAGGTTCAATTGAGACCTATACATATATATATTGGAGCTGTGCAAAGCTTCAGTCCCTGACTCTATTCGGCAGAGATTCAGCCCAATTTGGTGGCCAAATCCCTGAATCTGAATCAAATCAGAGGACCCTTTAATCTCTCCAAATCGAATCGGAACCCTCCAAATCAATTCAGAGAGATTTGGAAAGATTCAGAGATTTGGATGTAGGCACAGCTTTAATTGTTTTTTCTACATACCTCTAGGTACCAGGCAGCTCGTGAATGCTGCGATGCTGGGGCGGATAGAGCATCCCCAGCATGCTCAGCAGCAGACCCAAAAGTGGACGAGAAGCACTTCTGGTCTACTTCCGGGTCTGCCAGGGAACGCTCTAGGGGACCCCCCCGCACCTTCCCAGCTTGGCGACTGCTGCCTCCTGGGTCTCGGCGGGGGGGCGCACCCTGGGTCCCTCTGCAGCCAATCATCAAGCTGGGGAAGGCACGGGGGGGGCTCCGTCGCGCTCCCTGGCAGACCCAGAAGTGGACCAGAAGTACTTCAAGTCCACTTCCTGCTTTGCCACTGAGCACATGAAGGGCTGCCCCACATTCCTGTGGGACACTCCATGAGCCCCAGCATCGTAGTGTTCATAAGCCATGCTGGTACCTTGAGGTACGTAGAAAAAACATTTAAAGCTGTGTCTATGTCCAAATTGCTGATTCTGCAAATCAGCATTGAATCTTCAGGTTCGGATTTGACCGAATCAAATCAGGGACAGTGATCCAAATCAACAAATCGAATCACTGTCCCTGATTCAGGTGGACTACAAATTGAATAGGACCTGCTTTTCACACCACTAATATATGGTGTCATTATTATATTATTGCCACCATATTATTATATTATCATTAATAATACAGTGACATTTCATCTTGATCATGGGTTTTAGAGTCTTTAATCTGAAAACTTGTAATTTTTCGTCAGAGAATTTGTGATTTTTAAGCAGAAAACTAGGATCCCTGGTGATGACCATAAACTGCATCCAACAGGAAGGCTAAGTAACAACATGGTAGGGCTACTTGTGCCAGGGTATCTCCTATAAAATATCACAATGTTGCCATCTCCAGAGTAAAGCGAGTATAGGGTGCCTCAAAACCCCAGCCCCCACTGCCCTGTGTGCGCTCCTTGGCTGAAGAAGGGCTAAGGGCCATCACCCTGATACAAACATAGCTCCCTGAGGTGTTAGACAGTAAGCAGCAGCTCTAATCTGTTGCTCTGTGGCAGAATTATAGAAAAGCTACAACTACAGAATCGTAGAAGCTACAACCTTTAAGACAATGAACGTCTGGACTCAGTCTGCCCAGATGGCAGGTGTAGGGCAGCCTCTACTTCTCCATTCTCTTGCCTAGGCATACGCCCTAAAGGTCTTGGTATGATGGTCGCATAGACCTCTTACACATACACCATGATCCAAAGGAGTGATAGTTGCCAAGTATACACTGCCCTTATGGCAGAGAGAATATTGCAGTGAGATGTGCTTTACACATTCTGTGTCCACTACCTCCTCAATCAGCTTGTTGGTATGTGCCTGGTACTGTCCTTAGCTATCTATACTATTTCAAATTGAGGAAGAAGTAGGTACATCATTCTCACTGCAACACTCCCTATTGTTGCATTGGGGCAGTGTATACATGCCCCGAGATAAGCATCTAAAATCCTTTGTCACTTTTGAAAACATAGGCTTAACTTATCCCTTCCACTCACGTGAATCTATTTTAATGCAATGCCCTTAAAGAGCAATGTCACAAAAGAATAAAAACATGGAGGGAAGAAGTCAGTCAAAAACAAGTGCAAAAAGGAATATTTCATAGTTTCATAGTTTCTAGGGTCAGAAGGGACCTGAGCAGATCATCAAGTCCGACCCCCTGCCATGGCAGGAAAGAGTACTGGGGTCAAACAACCCCAGCAAGGTGTTCATCTAACCTCCTCTTAAAGACCCCCAGGGTAGGAGCCTGCACCACTTCTCTTGGAAGTTGGTTCCAGATCCTAGCCACCCTGACCGTGAAGTAGCGCCTCCTGATGTCTAGCCTGAATCTACCCTCTGCCAGCTTGTGACCGTCATTTCTAGTAGTGCCCAGGGGAACAGGGACCCCCCCAATGCCTGCAGGTCCCCCTGATTAGTTTGGAAATGGCCACTAGATCCCCACTCAGCCTTCTCTTGTGGAGGCTGAACAGGGTCCACCTAATATCACAGAGTGTTGATCTCTGGGGTTGACAGCTTAATTTTTAAAAGGAGCAATTTTACTTTCTTTATGTATCCAGTATTCCCACTGAAATGAGTGAGAGTTTGGGTAAGCAAGAAATGAAAAGTCAATTCTTAGAGTCAGGTTCTTGAGCAGGAACAAGCTAGTGTGGACTTTCTCCTGACTTTCCATACCCTTTTACTGAAACCCTAAGAGTGGAATTAATCGGATCTCTTGGACAGTAGATAGGAGACTTAAAAAAGGAGACTTAAAAGCTTGGCCAGTCGTGCTCCTGACATTAGGCTGACAGAAATATTTTCTATCCAAGAAATTTTAATCACTGGGTTTTGCAAGGTGCTAAGCACTCTTCAAGCAAGGAAGAGAGCTCTCATAACTTACAGAAGGCACCTGGGGCCTAATCCAGCATCGGTGAAGTCGATAAGATGTTTGTCATCAGCTTCTGTGTAGTTACTTAGAATAGCAGGAAATTGGACTCAATGACCACGAAGTCCCCTGTAAACCTCTGCCTGCGTCCCACCACTACTTACCCTCAGTCGTGGCTCTGTCTTCAGGTAAGTGTGTGTTCTCTTCTAGGTTGGCGGACCTCCTCCGGCGGGCTTTAAACTAGGCTCGTTGGGGGAAGGGGTATATGAGGGCGGAGGAAGCATCAGGCTGCCAGATCAAACAGCACGCACAACTACAGCCCAGCCCATCGAGCGAAGCGAATGAACAGGTAAGAGATAGGGGCCAGGGTAATGCTGAGACTAGGGGGTCAGTACATGCACCCACAGGAGGCCTCAAATGCCTCTACACAAATGCTTGTAGTATGGGTAACAAGCAGGAGGAACTCACCCTCCTGCTGGCTGACACTAGCCCGGACATAGTGGGGATTACGGAAACGTGGTGGGACTCATCACATGATTGGGCAGTGAATGTCACGGGCTATAGGCTGTACAGGAGGGACAGGATAGGAAAGAGAGGTGGGGGTGTGGCACTCTATATTAAGGAGGAATACACATCCTCGTCCATTGGCAAGGAGTCAGGGGAGGGGCACTCTGAAGTGCTTTGGGTTAGAGTGAAAGGCTGT
>NW_017728996.1:25118852-25122065 GCF_001723915.1 Gavialis gangeticus | reverse complement strand
GCACCCTGTTCAAATTTGCTGATGACACTAAGATGTGGGGGGACATGGGCACACTAGAAGGAACAAGCAGGCTACAATCGGACCTGGACAGGTTACAAGGGTGGGCGGATAAGAATAGGATGGGTTTCAACACGGACAAGTGCAAGGTCCAGTGCACTAGTCAATTTGTTCTATTTTCAGTGTCTGTTTTTCCCTAATGGCCACAAGCATGGATCTTTCCTGACTATTACATTATGTATGGAGGAAAAGTAATTTACAGTAAAAGTGATTTGAGTAAATACAGTAGCATTTACTCAAATCCAAGGTGAGGTTTCCCCCTGCATTCAACATGGAGGAAACGGTCCCCAATTTTGGATTCAAGTACAAGGCATGGGGCAGGTGGCTGCTATAGCTACAGCTTCAGCTCCAACTCAGGCTCAGGGTTGGAGTCAGAGCTCCAGTTACTTTCCCCCCCACCATCACCTGCTCCCTACCACTTCTGCCCACTGCCTATCTGCCACCTCACCCCACCTCACCACTGAGTATCCTCAACTGCAGCACTGGCCCTGCTTTGGCCCATGCTGGCACATGCTAGCTCCAGTACTTGCCTGCCTTGGTAGCAGGAGTGCTAGTAGCAAAAGCTCCAGGCTTGGCCCTAGCTCCCGTTCCAACTCAGTCCTGGGGCCAGGACCAGATCTGCCTGCTCTGTCTGGCCTGGCAGGGGCCCAAGCCAGCATATGCTCCATGCCCTAGGCTAGATGGAGCTGAAGCCAGAGCCATGACTAAGGGTAAGTAAGTAATGGTGGGACACAGGCAGCAAAGGAGGCCATGGGTGTGCATGTGAGGCAGGGAAGTGGAGGAGCAAGGTATAGGAGTCTGCCTCCTGCCCCCCAGCTACTCCTTTCCATGCCATAGGAGGGGTGGGGGGAAATTTAAGAAGACTGTCCAATAATTTGATTCTATACATGGAAAATTATAATATCTTTTATTAGACCAACTAAACAGTTGGAAAAAAGTTCTTTGAAAGCTTTTGGGCACAAACACCCTTCTTCAGACTTTGGGAGACTCTGCTGAGAAAGGATGCGTGTGCCCGAAAGCTTGCAAAGAGCTTTTTTCCAACGATTTACTTGGTCTAATAAAAGATATCATATCTACCCAAAGAAATTTGCCTGCCTATGTCCTTAGATCAACATGGCTACAACCAACAACCCTGGAAAATTATAACATATTTATAAATTTCCATGTATAGAATCTAATTAGTGGAGGGTCATCTTGTATTCAAAGTCATCGTGGATTTGGATACATACAATATTAAAACAAAATGAGAATTCAAAAATATTTTGTTTCAATGTTTAATTTATTTCAGGTGTAGTTTCAAAATTTAAGTTTGTGAAATGCCACATGAATAGAACTGGAAAAAGCTGGAGGGCCAATACTTAAAATTCTCTGGTTTAGAAGGAGAAAGGTGTATTATACACATGTGCTGTGTGCAAACCTATTTGCATGCAGAAGGAAATGAGAGAGTCTGGAAAATTCTGCCAATTTTCTAAACAAGGGTGGCTTCAAACAAAAGCTTTTTCCTCTTATTTTCAGAGGAAAGTTTTGAAATTCTTACCTTCGCATTTTTGTGTCACTTCATTAAACTTGTGTCCAGCTGGGCATTTGCACTCAAAAGATCCAACAGTGTTAATGCAATTTCCTCCTTGACAGATCCCAGGGATGGCTTGGCATTCATCCACATCTATCATATCAAAAAGGAAAAAAACAATACTCATTTTAATCCACTTCTCTGCAATAGTCACAACAATTTGTCAACACAGAAATTAAGTAAATATGCCTAACTCGGTAGCTCACTCATCAACATATTATGCCTGTGAGGGCAAACACTGATTTTTAACTATGTTATACAAAGAATGATTAATTAATTAAAGGTCTCAAAAAAATTGTGCAAAATCTCATGCTTATCATTGTTTCAGACTTTTACCATCTTATAGCTCATCCATGTACTTTTTTTTCCCAAAATGAATTAAGCATTTTCAGTGCAGAGAACATAATCCCTTGAAAATCAGTTGCCTTTAAACCAGAGGTGTTCAACCCCTTGCCTGCAGGCCAGATCTAGTTTCCAGGATCATGTCAGCCAGCCCAAAGGGCTCCCCATGGGTCCAAAAATTTGATGGAAGGAGAATGGTAGCACTGCTCCCTAGCTGCCAAATTTCTGGACTTGTGAGGAACGCTGGGCCCTGAGCACTAGACTGGGAGAACAGTGTGGCATGGATCCCAGTCTTAGCACACAGGCCCAGTCTTAGCACACAGGCCTAGGAAGGGGTGGTGCAGGCCTCCAAGTCCTTATCCAGGTGGGCAGGGCCAAGTAGAGGCACCACAGGAACCAATCTGGTCCATGGATTGGCCCCACACTGCTCATCTGGGTCCATGGGCCAAAAGCCTGAGCACCACTGCTTTAAGCTAATCTCAAATGAGTAACCAAAAATCATTAACCACTTTGGAAAATCTTGGTAGGCACCTATAGCAAGTCCTCCATAATGAGAAATATCCAGAGATCTTGAATAAGCAAGAAACCTATAAGTTACAGTGTGTGACAGGGCGGGGACCCAGGAGCGGCCGTGATCTCTCCTAGCGCCCCCTACCATGCCAAGTGGGTGTCCATGCACCCTCGTTCTCGCCCGCCATGTCTTTGATGAAAAAAGTATTAAGGGAGGCTGCCTTTTGCCCCTTTGGACACGGTACCCCTGATGTATCCCAGTTTGTGTCCCGTCTTAGCGGACCCCGTGAATTCAAGCCTGAAGGGCTACGCGTAGCTCCTACCACCCCTAATACCATGCCCCAAGCCTCTCAGATGTACCGGACGTTGTCTTGTCAAAATCCCTTGCCCGCGGCTTTGCGGACGCTCTCTGGCCTCTCTTTCCTTACAGTCGCCCGTACTCCCCGTGGACGCTCTCAGGCCTCTCTAGGCTGAGCCCATACCAGGCCCTTCTCACTTGTGCACCCTCCCTGGGGCTCCTCTCACACTCGCCCTCACTGGGGCCTTGCCCCGCGATTCCTGCCCGCACTGGGGCCTGCCTCCCCAATTCCCGCAATCGAGGCTCAGGTGGCCGTAGCCGTGCCTGGCCCCATATTCCCCTCTTGGGGCTTCTATTCCTGTGTGCACCCCCCTGGGGCTTCTATTCCTGCACCCTCTGGGCTTCTCGCCGGTGCCCACTCTGGTGCTCCTCACAA
>NW_017728996.1:25112028-25113852 GCF_001723915.1 Gavialis gangeticus | reverse complement strand
TGAAAGCTTTTGGGCACAAACACCCTTCTTCAGACTTTGGGAGACTCTGCTGAGAAAGGATGCGTGTGCCCGAAAGCTTGCAAAGAGCTTTTTTCCAACGATTTACTTGGTCTAATAAAAGATATCATATCTACCCAAAGAAATTTGCCTGCCTATGTCCTTAGATCAACATGGCTACAACCAACAACCCTGGAAAATTATAACATATTTATAAATTTCCATGTATAGAATCTAATTAGTGGAGGGTCATCTTGTATTCAAAGTCATCGTGGATTTGGATACATACAATATTAAAACAAAATGAGAATTCAAAAATATTTTGTTTCAATGTTTAATTTATTTCAGGTGTAGTTTCAAAATTTAAGTTTGTGAAATGCCACATGAATAGAACTGGAAAAAGCTGGAGGGCCAATACTTAAAATTCTCTGGTTTAGAAGGAGAAAGGTGTATTATACACATGTGCTGTGTGCAAACCTATTTGCATGCAGAAGGAAATGAGAGAGTCTGGAAAATTCTGCCAATTTTCTAAACAAGGGTGGCTTCAAACAAAAGCTTTTTCCTCTTATTTTCAGAGGAAAGTTTTGAAATTCTTACCTTCGCATTTTTGTGTCACTTCATTAAACTTGTGTCCAGCTGGGCATTTGCACTCAAAAGATCCAACAGTGTTAATGCAATTTCCTCCTTGACAGATCCCAGGGATGGCTTGGCATTCATCCACATCTATCATATCAAAAAGGAAAAAAACAATACTCATTTTAATCCACTTCTCTGCAATAGTCACAACAATTTGTCAACACAGAAATTAAGTAAATATGCCTAACTCGGTAGCTCACTCATCAACATATTATGCCTGTGAGGGCAAACACTGATTTTTAACTATGTTATACAAAGAATGATTAATTAATTAAAGGTCTCAAAAAAATTGTGCAAAATCTCATGCTTATCATTGTTTCAGACTTTTACCATCTTATAGCTCATCCATGTACTTTTTTTTCCCAAAATGAATTAAGCATTTTCAGTGCAGAGAACATAATCCCTTGAAAATCAGTTGCCTTTAAACCAGAGGTGTTCAACCCCTTGCCTGCAGGCCAGATCTAGTTTCCAGGATCATGTCAGCCAGCCCAAAGGGCTCCCCATGGGTCCAAAAATTTGATGGAAGGAGAATGGTAGCACTGCTCCCTAGCTGCCAAATTTCTGGACTTGTGAGGAACGCTGGGCCCTGAGCACTAGACTGGGAGAACAGTGTGGCATGGATCCCAGTCTTAGCACACAGGCCCAGTCTTAGCACACAGGCCTAGGAAGGGGTGGTGCAGGCCTCCAAGTCCTTATCCAGGTGGGCAGGGCCAAGTAGAGGCACCACAGGAACCAATCTGGTCCATGGATTGGCCCCACACTGCTCATCTGGGTCCATGGGCCAAAAGCCTGAGCACCACTGCTTTAAGCTAATCTCAAATGAGTAACCAAAAATCATTAACCACTTTGGAAAATCTTGGTAGGCACCTATAGCAAGTCCTCCATAATGAGAAATATCCAGAGATCTTGAATAAGCAAGAAACCTATAAGTTACAGTGTGTGACAGGGCGGGGACCCAGGAGCGGCCGTGATCTCTCCTAGCGCCCCCTACCATGCCAAGTGGGTGTCCATGCACCCTCGTTCTCGCCCGCCATGTCTTTGATGAAAAAAGTATTAAGGGAGGCTGCCTTTTGCCCCTTTGGACACGGTACCCCTGATGTATCCCAGTTTGTGTCCCGTCTTAGCGGACCCCGTGAATTCAAGCCTGAAGGGCTACGCGTAGCTCCTACCACCCCTAATACCATGCCCCAA
>NW_017728996.1:25088952-25107028 GCF_001723915.1 Gavialis gangeticus | reverse complement strand
AGTGTATGGAAGGACTCTTTCCTCCTATCAGGAAGTAAGCATTTCATTACTGATGGGACTAATTCAGTGGTGCTAATATTTTTGGTCCCATGGGCCAGAAGACTCATGTGGGGCCAGTTGATGGGCCAGATTAGGCCCTACACCACACCTGCTGCACACAAGGGTCCGACCCCAGGGCCCTGTACCCTTCTGCCCAGTGCCAGAATCAGGCCCCATATCATCTTGCTATACCCCATCTAGCACACACAGCCACATGGTGGAGCTCCCCACAGGATCCATGCAGAGCCCCCCGGTGCTGGGGGTCAGATTTGGTTGAGAACCCCTGGACTAATTCATTCTTTGCTCCAATATGACAAGATGCCAACTACCCTTAAATAAGAAGCAGCTAGGTCCAGGTAGAAATCATGCCAAATATTAATGATCTCACTTAGACATTTTGTACCTGGCTTTTTGTCTTCCTTCCCCAACCCTGCCCCCTTGTATTTAATGTTGACTCTTGGAAAAATTAAACTGGAAAAGTAATGTTGTGCTGCAGGTAGGAAATGTCAAGGGCATGTCCACTTCAGGCCTATCCATCTTAAACGCAAAAGTTACTCTAAATATTATGATGCAAAAAAAGTCTGGCTATGGCCAATGGCTCAGCAACCACTACTCAGAGAAGAGGAGAAGCCAGGCAGCCATGGAAGGTTTTACCCACAATTGTCCTGGGGGCCCCATGCTATTGCAGGCTGGACCAGAAGCACCAAGTCATTTAGGCAATTTTCAAAATTGCAACCTGCAAGGTTTAATTTCCTTGACTTCTTGATCTTAATCTCAACTACAATACTTCATTAACTTACTTTTCTGCATTGTTTAAACAAGTCAGACAGACTGATTCAAATTGTGGGCAACAATCTTGTCCTTTTTTTTAAAACTGACTTTTCCACACAGTAAGCAGGGGCTCGTTACTTCCTTCAGAGAACCTGGATTTTATTTAACCTTCTTTCATTTTACTATTTAGATTGAATATGGATGTGAAATCCCTGAAATGTCTTCAGTCTGAATGGATGTTATCTAATTTCAAAAGGGCTGGATTTAGTACAATCGTATGAAAAATAAAGTTAATATGTGGTTTCTTAGCTGGTCTGTTGAAATTATGAACACATTACAGGAGAATAGATCAACTGGAAAGTACAAGTCAAACATACACGGCCAAAACTGACTTGGCATTGTGTATGCATTAGCATGCATATAGTTGCATGCTACGAAAACGTACAGTGAGCAGAAGGAGCCTTTTTCTGAACCATGCAGAACAGAGAGGTTGTTTTGCAATCTCTCGATGACAGGAACAATAGAGGGGCATAACAAGGCATAGCACAACAGCCCACATAGTTATGCATTTATAGTCCCCGACCTGTCAGTAACCTTAATACACAGCCTTCCTCACAGTTTAGCCCCACACGTAGAAAGTGAAGGGAACCATGCTATAGGATGGCTGAGGTCAAAACACAGGTATATCATGGACCCTACCAAAGCAGCATTAGCATTTGTGCTCATCTCAAAGTTTATTATGCCTGTTTGCAGGCACCAGACAAGGACTTGGCCCATGATACTAGATGTCTAAATTTTTTAATGCAATGGAATGCCTTGAAGTTCTTCGTGGGAATTTCATGATGAAATAAAAGATTGTAAATCTAGTCCTAATTTTATCTCTTTTATTCTCAAAAAATATTGTAACTCGTTAAAAAAACTTAAGAGAGGGCTAAATGAACTAGTCCCAAAGATACGGTCCTGGGAATTTATAATCCACATCAGCTTAATACATAGCTGCCCCTGTTAACTTTCTCCTGTTTCCTGCCAGACATCCAGACAATAAAAGAATTTATACAGCTGGAAGTATTAGAATAAAAGCCAAAAGCAGCGTAAGGACTTTCTATGGTGAAGCATGCTCAGAAAGAAGTAAGCAACATCTGGGTAGATTTTATGATTTGAACCACAACACAAAATGTATTTTCAAAAAATTGTATAAAATATATAATAAGGTATTTTAAATGGCATAACATTCAGCTCTCTTAAGGTCAAATCAGCATAGCTCAAGAGATAAGACTTGCAGACAGAATCCAAAACCAACAGATTGTATTTAAAAAAAAAAAAAAGATTAACAGAGAGGAATATCTTCACAGATTTGGTTTTCTGTGCATCTTGAGTACTTTTTGAAACAGTCTACACCCCTTCCTGGACCAGTACAGAAGTACTGCGCCTATAGAGAAACATCATTACAACCAAAGAAAGGAACTGTTGGCAGTGAGAAATTCATTAAGAACCTGGCTGCTCTGACTTGACCCAAGTTACTAATGCGCTAACTTGAACATCATGCACTCAGTGAATCATGAAGTAATATATCTGACGTGGTTTTTCCATTCTTCCCACATATAGCAGAGAATGACTTGGGACAGGTTATGCATAGCAATATAACTCAATTCAGATTAATCCATTAATAATTTCAGCAGCTCTTGGTGAAGCTTTCCTGCTCACTTACCTTGACAGGCTCCTGTTCGAATATTTGGAATGAAACCTCGACGGCAAGGATGCGGCTGAGCAGGACACATTTCACAAGGATGACCCCATGCTCTCCCAACTGTCGCACAGCAAAGGGTTTTGGTGCAGACTATTCCACTGAGTTGTCCCTGGCACATCTGATTGGTTATCAAAGTGAAGCATGGCCCAGTCCTATAATCTACAACAGAGAAAGGAAATCTCATCAACACATTAGAAATATATTGCAAGCCCTGTAATAAGCCAAACAAACAGATCTGGGAAAGCCAGTCACAAACACCCCTGAAATACATTTTAAAAAAATCTCTTTCCAGAATCATAAACATATGAGGAAAGTTTACTCCTTATCCAACAGTACTGGAGACGTAAAATATATGGTCCTATAAGCTGCTCACAATTACTCGACCGTGAGTAATATTGCTCAAAATTTCCCAAACTTCCACAGAATTAAATGCAACTCTTTTTTCTGTGCCTAATTTTCCTCTCAGAGTCTACAAACACTTGAGCAAAGGACAGAAGTAAGGGGAACAAGGACAAATTTCCATTGTTTCCCAAGATATTCCTGAATGTGATGAGGAAGGAGAGTTTTGTTGTGTTAGTCACTGAGGCACTTGAGCTAGGTACAGACATTACATATAAACCAGTTTAACTGATCAGAAACTAGTTTAAACCTGTAGCAGCACATAAGTTCAGTGCACATAAACCAGATTCAAACTGGCTGAAACTGGTTTAAGATAAACCTGGTTGAATATAGTATCAGACTTAACTGATTTGGGTCAAAGCAGTTTATGCAATGTCTATCCCAAACCCCTTCCTGGTTTAAATTAAACTAGAGTCCCCCAGCATTCCAGATGCTTTGCAGCAGTAGGCTGGGCTGTCTGCTGGAGCAGACCAAGGTTGGCCCTGGCCCTCCCCTTCTAGCCAGAGCACTATCACTGCTCCAGCTGGCTGAGGAATTGCAGTGACTGCCAGGTTTCCCCCTGCCCCCCTGGATGCTCAAGCAGGGATCCCCCCTCCCTCCCTGGCCACTCCCTGCCTCCTCAGCGCAGCACTATGGAAGGGGAGGGCTGCTGTAGCACCCCCCCAGCTTCTCTCCTATGGCAGGGGGGGCATGGCCAGATGCCAGGTCCTCCATGCTAGCTACTGCTGAGAGGTGTCTGTGTGGGTCTCCAATTTCACTGGAACAAAGGGCAGACAGCTAGTGGCTTGCACATGCAAATGCACCCTGAAGATAAGAAGAGCTTTAAACTAATGAGAGACATGTTTTCTTATGTAGGGCTTGATGGGCTGATAAACTTTGTTCTGACAAACAACCTGCTGGCTGCAATCTGTCAGTCTTCAAGAGGGAACAGAGAAAGGTGCTAGAAATGACCTGGTCTGCAGACAGTACAAAGAAGCAGGGAGAGGGAGATTGAAAAGCTAAGCATCATCGACAGATGAAGGGTCTGGCAAAACTTCCCACCCCTTGAGCGGTGCTGTAGCACCCCCTGGCTTCTAGCCTAAGCCACTGAAGGCATGTGCCTGCATTTCTGGAGTGAAAAAGGGAATGTCAATCCACCTCCAAACCAGTTAAAACTTTGCAGATTAGACTAACTTGCAAAGATTGAATCAATTCAGGCTCAGGCTTTTCGAATGTCTGTCCCTAGCCTTGGTTATTATGAAATGAAGCATGCACATGCAAGCATGTCTATACATTAAAAAAAACAAAAAACAAAAAAACAAAAAAACCAAACAAAATCAAGCTTAGTTGCAACTGGCCAGAAAAGTCATAACTTTATGACTTTTTTCCATAACTTGTTTTCTTTAGTGGATAAATAAGCTAGTACTTAGGGTATATTTATGGTGTCTAAGTACATGGGGGAAGTTAAAATCAGTTTCCACAGTTAATTTCCTCTCATGAGATCCCTTTCTGTGAGCAACTGTGCCAATGAAATTTGATCACTCAAATATTCACAGAATGCCAACATAAAAAGGGGCAAGGCTGAAGTGAGCTGTGCTAAAAATTAATTGGATATTTGTGGACCTTTTTGTCTGCAGCATATAACTATGTCATATGGTCCCCAAACCAAAACTCCTTGATCTTAAGCACTCCCAACCTTTGGGAAAATTCAACACTAGATCTGGATCCACTTTGCAGCTTAGTTTCATCTCTAGTAATAACATCAGGAGGTCTTTTCATCAGATTGAATCAAGTTTATTTTAAATATTTATCACAGTACTTAACAATAATACTGATAAAAAGAGTTAGGTTGGGTTTGTTTCCACAACTGTTGTTTTCAAAGTGGTCTCAAGGGATGAAGTCTACATGAAGTTTACTAAGGACAATTTTCACTGCTATACACACATGCGCAGTACCAAGGCCCTAAATAAAACACGTCTTCAGCTGTACCGATGGCACATGGAACACATCTGCTTTTGTTTATGGTAGGGCAGGCTGCTCAACTAACAGACAGAATTAAACTATGATGTTAATAAAATATTGATAGTCTTTATTATGTCCTATTCTCCAAGGGCAACAAAAAATAGTGACACTGCCAACTTCTACTGTCTCATGCATATCCCAGGATCATACTGGAAGCTCAAGGTGAGCTTATTCTCCATCAAGAGACCAAAAGTCTCTCTCAGAAGCACTGTTTCCCAGGACAGAAAGCCTTATGCTGTAAGAACTTCACAGCTTTGCTGTGCTCCTAGATGTCTGAACTGAAATGCATACAACTTGCTTGTACCCAGCTTAACAAGTAACACAAATCGCCTTGTATCAGCAACCTGCCCTACTTTAATTTTTGTAATCTCCAAATCTTATCAGCCATGACTTTGGTTTTTTTCACCAAGTCATTGATCAAAATATTGAATTGTATAAACCAAAGCACTGGCCCCACTAGAAATACAGGCATTCAATGATTCCCTGTTAGCAATTACATACTGAGACATATTACTTAGCCAATTTTTAATCAATTTTGTGGGTGAAATTCTCTTGTGCATCACTGACTACACAAGTGCAGCATTAAACTATTTGTTCAGAGCTTAGATTACTAGGAAGGAGCCAGTGGAGTGGCAGGAGGGATCATTATTTCACTGTGCAAAGGAAACTCTTACACTGCATGTAGCAGCTACAGACAGATAATCCTTTCTGTTCTGGATGTCTTCTCATGCATGTGCTGTTTTGTTAATTTCAGTCATATCAATAAAATCCCAGTGTCCTGTGCAATCAGGCATCAGTGCTGGATAATCAACTCACCACAGATTCAAATCACTCTTTGGTAACAACATATGCAAATCTAAAAGAAGCCACTGATTCTGTCAACAGAAACACTCTTCAACCTTCTTTAAATGCAATTCTTTACGTTTTTGCAAGGTTCCCCCCTTGTTTTTAGTGGGAATATCTAAATGCCAGGAAAAAATGTATATCATAAAGGGATTAATTCAGAAGTATGCAAAAAAATTTCATGTTTACAGAAAATGTTTCTGAAAATATAAATATTGTTCTTCAGCATTTGTGCAGCACCCAGCTTAACAGAAGATGCTCTTCAGCTTGTCAGACTCTCATTATTCAAGACAGGACATTTCACTGTTATGTCACACCTCAACCATGTGGTCTGATTGGCCTTTCAACTGGATGGGAGCATTGATCTTTTCTGACGTTTCATGTCATGTAGCTATTAGTTTTTTGCATAAGGCAAATAACTTCCATTAGCATTTGCATGCCACTAGCAAGAGGATGGAAACTATAAAAAAGCTTTTTTTTGGTGTAATACAGAGTCAAAAAGAATAATAAAATCAAAGGAATTAAGCCAATATATGGGTGATATTTCAATGATAGAGTCGCTTCTACTCTAAACAATGTCACCAAATAAATAATTCTACTTAGCTCCCTAAAAGGTCCCTTATGTTCATAAAACTATCACACAGGATGCTGAAATATGCATCACTGGCTGGCTTAAATCAAAACACAGAACAAAAAAAATAAATAATGATAACCGGTCCAAGCAAAGGCTGGGAAGGACTGATGGGGACTCTGAATACTCAAATATACACAACAACCACAACAGTGAATAAGGGTTAGCGTAACAAGGTGCATGGTTCAGGGGCTAGAACCCAGCTGCAGGGGGTAGAGGGAATAGCCTGCCTACCTAAGAGCACTGGGCCTGCAGACAGGGATGACTGGCTGGCCCTACGGAAAGTTAAAAGCTCCCAGGGAGGTTAGCTGAGGGAAAGACAGGAGACTCATATGCTGAGGGAAAAGCCCAAAGCCTGAGTTGCCTCTCTCTCTAGGTCTAAGACCAGAGGGTGTACTTTTGTTTGTTATTTGCACATTTGCTTTTGTTGTTGTTTGCTTTGTTTGGGCAGGGGTAAGCTTTCCAAATGTAAAAAAAGCAGACTGGAAATTAACACTAAGAGCTGACTGGCCTTTATGAAGGTCTGGCTCCTGGACTGGGCTAAAGGAGAGACAACCTGCTACAGGTTACTACTGTCTTTAAGTACTCATATAATGTTCAACTGTACTTGCAAACAAAAATGGTTATTTAAGCACTACTTTCAATTAATAAAGCCAGGATTATAAAATTGATATAAGCAGATAGCTCCTGTTATATTTAAGTGGATGGGAATTCTCAGGTAAGGAGTTCACCCATAGAATACAATGGTTCAAATGAAGAACCTGACCTTGTGAGATGAGAAGCACCTGCCGAGGGGGTCTGAAATACCATCCACTCCTATTAAAGTAAATTAGAATTGAGGGAGCCCAGAATCACATGGGACTAAGCCATAAAAGGTAACGCTTCTCATGGTAATATCACATTACTTGAATAGGAAAATATCATGTCTTGCCATACGGAGATACGTATCATGATAAAAATGAATGCTGCCTTTTCAGTTCACAGGACTGAATCTAGTTAGAATCCCATGCCAAATCACTGGCTGAGCAAAAAAAACCCCCCAAACCCATGACACTGCTTGGAAGGATGGAATATTCAACAGCTGTTCAACATTCGATACGGGTAAATTCTTCATGACCCCCAAACAAGAGCCAAAATTGCTGTGTAACTTAAACTACCCTCAGAAATGCAGTTGCCACTTTCCCCTTTCTTCAGCGGAGCAGAAAAGGGGAGAAATATTCATTTATCATGCAGAGTAAGATATGGATAAGCTACATGGATGGCTGTTCGAATAGATTCTACACTCAATTCATCATTGCAGCCTAGGTGAGTTTTGGTACTGAACTCCACTTCCTTTTTTTCCTTTTTCATGTCCTTGTGCCAAGCTATTTAGCAGAAGTTGCAGATTCATTGGAACCTGAGAGGCTGCCCTGTGAGCACTTCTGTTGCGGTCTTGAACTTGTAACTTCTAGACTGTCAACCATGTGCCTTATGGCTTATTTAGCATGTGGAATATGCACTACATAGAACCATAACCATTTGTCAACATGGGGTGTGTAGTAGGCTTTTTGCACACAGCTCTACCAAGCATCATACAATACTCTTAGAGAGAGGTGGTTAGCCATGTTAGTCTGAAGTTAGGAGGCTGCCTTGAGATGGTTATCATTTTCCAGGAGGGGTTGGAAGTCATTAATGATGTGTTCAACTGTATCTACTCTGATTCCTCTGACTGAGATGCATACCTTGGGCATACGGAGCAAGGATTCCCACATTTATACTACAACCCCAAAACTAGCCACTGAATTCAATAGAGCCAGACTCAGACCTACAATGCCAACCCCATGACAAGACCTGAAAAATCTCTCATCACCTACAGATTCCCAGCTTGAACACATCATTAATGACCTCCAATCCCTCCTGAAAAATGATGAGCATCTCAAGACAGCTCTGAGAGACAAGTCTGTTCTGGCTTACAAGACAGCTCCCCCAACCTCAAAAAACGTGTCTCCAGCAACAAACTACCTAACTTCTATTTGCATCAAGCCACCAGGTCTTTCAATGGATTCAGACACCTGCAGTGCCTCCTCATCAACACAGACCACATCATCACTGAACCAAACAACACAAGCTATAACATTCACCTGCTCTTCCACAAATGTCACATACTGTATTTACTCAAATCCAAGATGAGGTCCCCACCCTTCAAAATGGGAAAAAGAAACCTGGTCTTAGATTAGGAGGTGACTGCTATGGCTCCACCTCTGGCTCTAGTGCTGTGGCGTGAGCTACTATGTGCCACATAGTGTAAGTGGTGGTGGAGGATGGGGGCAGATGACAAGAGGGGCAAGTAGCATGGGGGCAGGCACTCAGGGGGAGCAAGTGGCCAAGGGAAGACCTGGGGTAGGGAGTAAACACCAGGGGGACAGGCACTGGGCGAGGAGAGAGGAAAGTCGAATGGAGGCAAACAGTGGGGGAACGGGCAGGGGATAAGCTCCCTGCTCTCCCAGTGCTACTTTCTCCATCATAGGGACGAGGGGGACAAATGTAAGATTACCACCAATAATTAGCTTCTATACATAAATTATAACATCTTAAATTTGAAGTTGTCTTTGATTTGGGTAAGTATAGTATCTCCTACTCACAGTGCACCTCTTCTGCCTACACAGGATAGATAGGGAGATCTCTACATGAAAAAAAATGAATGTGCAGGCAGTCCTTGGACTTATGAGCCAATTGGTTCTTGAAAACTGTGCCTTAAGTCAAAATGTTGTCATTCGGAACCAATGTTCTCATAAGAAACAATGTTATAAATGGAGGATTGGTTCCTGAACCAAGGCCCAATACCCTATTTTCACCAAAAATACCCCAGAATTTTGTACTCAATCAATTATAGATGAGTAATATAGCTACATTAATGTAATATTGTAAATAGGAATCATATTGATTTGGAAGGACTTCTCTGAGGTGACTTTGCTGGACTTTTTGAAGGGCTCTTGGTTGGTCATTTTGAAGGTTCTTGGCTGGAGTCTTCTCAGGAGTCTTGGCTGCAGGTTTTTCTGGAGGCTTGTCTGCTTTCTTAAAGAAAGTGTCCAAGGAAGTTTGGACAGACGTTCTCCAGAGAGATGAGTGACACAGCAAATTTGTTCGCTGGCATGGCGTCACATCAGATCAAGCATTGTAAAGTTGAAACTGATGTCAAATTTGAAACAGGGTGTTAATTTGTAAACGTTGTAAGTGTGAAATGTTGCAACTCGAAACATAGTAAGTCAAGGACTGCCTGTACACTGATCTAACATCAATTTCAAAAAGAGACAGAAGATCTGGCTGAACCCTTTAACCTTGGACGTTCTGTCACTGACCTCAAAGTAGCTGATCTTAGACAACAAAACTTTGAAAGTGAAACTTGGACAAGACATCAGCCACAGGCTGGACTGTGTTCAGTATGGTCTCAGCCAAGACTCTGGATTCTTATCCTATTACCTGGACTAGCTTTTATAACCCCATGGGTTCCTTAATACGTCAAGTGCTTTGTCTAGCCCTTTTGATCTCTTCAACCCACCTTCACCTTTCTCAGCAGTGCCCGCTCTTTTCTTCCTCCTTTCCCTATTATTTGTATTTAAATTACTGTATTCCTTTATTTATTACCCCTCCTCTATGCAAACTGATTCAAAGCATCTGACAAAGTAGGCTGTAACCAAAGAAAGCTTTTGCCTTTCTCAACAAGTTACTCTTTAAGGTACCACTCTGCCCTGCCTTCTTCAGATTCATGTCTGGTTAACTACTTACCTAGTCAATGTCTGGAAGCCTTGAACTGAAGACTGTCCTGTCATGAGTCCTGTTGTGCTGGAAAGTCCTTCTAGCCCAATGCAACTTAATACATGATCATTCATTTTTACTTCTAATATACACTCCTCACAGAAAGCAGAAAAACTCTTATTTTAGCTACCAAACGTTCTGCCTCATTTTAGTCACTATTGTCTCTTTCCTGATCCCAAAAAAACAACTGCAGGGAAGCCACAAAATTATGTAAATTCAACTACCAACCTCTCCTTATTGCTGAGCCAAGCTTTTATAAAAAAAAACCCATAAACAAAAGAAGAAGGAATGTGTGTATATATATGACAGGGAAGATCATAACATGCCTCTTTCCAGCAGGCAATTTGTGCTGTGACTGAGATATGGTCAGACTGCATTCTAAAGATTACTGGGAGGCTGTGGACTGCCAGGACAGAGAGAGATGGGTAGAAATTGAGTGCAGTAGTAAATTCTAGCGTAACAATGGACAGTAAAAAAGAACCCCAAAGTGTTCGCATTTGTGACTATAGGCAGGGCACATAAATTTCTTTACGTACAGAGGCCTATTATTTTTAAATAGTATGCTTCACACATATACCCCTCTCTCCCAAAAGGTCAGTTCAAGCTATTGTGCAGTACTACCCAGGAAACAGAAAGCATCACATTGCTACAACTTTTTTATGTTCACCAAATTATGTGCTGTACTTAGGTAGCATTGCCATCATTATAGTGTCATAGACTCAACTGATAATCCTCATCAGCACCCCATAGAGTAGATATTCTTATCCCCATCTGGAAAAATTGAAAAAATCAGATGACCTGACCTTCCAGAGCAAATCTGTGGCAGACCTGGTATTCAATAGTTCCTGACTGCCAACCTCATGTTCTGCCTTCCACCTCTCATCATTGAGGCTGCTGTATTGTATGGAGTTGTTTCAATAGTGGATTAGACTATATGACAAGAAGAATCTCAACCATTCACTCAGAAAAAACCCAATACATTCATTATCCCTTTTCAGGGGACACTCAAATGCCATTTAAAGACTACTGGCATCCAAACACAACACTTTTTTTCTACATGGACCATTTCCTCATAAAGTTACTCACTATTTAAACACTCCCAGTCCTCTCCCCACATACACGTTCAATTACACATTCTAGTTAGGCCCCAAATGTGTCATCACTGGAAAGTCCATGGCAGAGCCAGGAGGGGACTTTCAAGAAAAAAGAAAAGAAAAAAAACTTTAAAGGTTTTTAATAATATTTCTTTCAATGCTTAGTTGTCTCTCATTAATTTTCCCCAGTCATGCAATCATCAGCATCATGCTGGCATATACAGTACTTGCAATAAACAGCTTTCACTGTTATTGTATTGCTGTATTTGACTTCTGCACTTAATCAACAACAAAAGTTGTTTACTACTCCATATACCCTAGCTCCATGAATATTATCCCCTAGTTCTGAACTTCAGTGATCCTATTTCTCCACGTCTTCTCCACCTTTGCTTGTTTCCTATATTGTAGTCATATATTGCTTTGCTGGCACAGTTTACCCTAAATTTATTTTCCATTCCGTAAGCTTCTTCAAAAATCCGTCTCAACAAGATGATCTGTTTAACATGTCTATCTAGCAAATGCTATCATGTTTTCCTGGGGTACTAGTTAAAGAACAGAACTTTTAAATAACAGGTTAATAACCACATAAACCTAATTTTATCTTTTATCAGCTGCATTTGATGTACAGAACCTCTCAGACTGACCGTTTTAAAAAGTATTTTGGCAATCCACATTCAAGAACAAATATACAACTCTTTCCATGCCAATTTTGTTCTTGCAACTGACCCACTTCTCGGAGTCTGTAACTGAAAAGTAATAACATTGAAGTAATAAAATAAAAAAAAAATGTTAAAAATTATTATAGAATGAGAGTGATTTGTTGCACACATTTTAATCCAACAAGCAGACTAAGCATTTCACCAAAATCAAGGCTTTAGCTCTGTTGTTCCCAATTATGTGCGGCAGCAGTCCAAATACAGAAAATTGTTACCACATTTTATTCTTTTCCGTGATGAAGAAAACAGTAAGCAATGCAGCTAAATGGAGAAGATCTTCTCATTTCTGAATAATCAGTTACCTGACAGATCCTCCCCTCTGCTTTCCTGTCAGACTGAAAAGGAATTCTCTATTGTAGATTTTTATTTTTCAATTCTTTTTGAAAGATAATAATGAGGAATGATGATGATGAAATAAAATTTTAACCGATTCCCCCCTCCTCCCACTTCTGCAAAGAAAGTAACAAACTTTAGTTCATATTTACTGTTGAGCCTGAATGATTATTAAGAAGAATGGGTTCAATTTAAATGCTTTGGAAGTTCCACTTAAAAAGAACAAGTTGGCTGCAGTTTATTACTTCTTTTAAAAAAGTTTTTAAAAGTGCCACGTTATAGAAACTTGTCTAACATACCACAGAGTATTAACTGTTGAACAGCAAGATAAAGGCAATGCTACTGGACCAGTTCTTGCATTCAATTTTCTATTTATCTCCAAAGTACCCTGAAAATAAGAGTATTTAGGCATCTAAAGGCAATTCAACCAGAGACAAAAAAAACATACCATACTAAGGGGAGAAATGCTGTTACACGGTTGCTAACATCCACAATTTAAAGGGATACTTTCCCCTTTTTTTAAAAAAGGGGTTGGGATTGTAAACTATATTGTAAATAGGAACGTTATCTTCAATTCTTTGTTTTAAATATAAATAATCCTTATCAATGTCATGAAGCCAAACACAACTGCAATAAATTAAGGACAGACCCAGCCCAGAAATATGAAGAGTTATACATAAAAGGGAAGGTGAGAAGAAGGGTACTACCCATCTTCAATATTCAAGATAAGCGACATGCAAAAAGCAAACACACAGAGGAACAGTGGAAAAGAAATTAAAATATCTGTAATTCAGATGCGATAATTTAAGGTGACAGTAGCAAGTTCAGTAAAAGAAGGGTCTGGGGAGGGTACAGGGTGCAAAGGGGGTCGAAATACATGTAGATTTTGTGGTACTGACTCAACTTCTAAACTTCTGGCAAGACCCTAACAATGTAATAAGAGCAACTGCCAACCTCTCCTTACCCCTAATAATGGCTGCCAAGAAATAGAGGGCTCATGAGAAGAAAATCCTCTCCTTTTTTACCATGAGAGAACAGCATCAGTACCTATGGGAAATTATACCTCTGGAAAAGCTTCATTTATGCAGATATGAAGGGCATGAAGCTTATAATGGGGCGTGGACTCTCTCACATACAGCAGCTCAACCCTCCTTAGCACTTATAAAGATTTTCACATGCAGATCTTAGCCTCTGCAATATTTTTGTTTAGTCATTGATTTAAATTTGCTGGAAGTTTACAGTGCCTCATTATTCAGACTTCAAAATTACCATGGTTGTAAGTAATACAGTTATTCTTTTGTTCAAGACAGTAATACATAATTTTGTTTTATAGCTGATTGGCCAAAAGCACAAAAAGACCTATTTGGAGACAACAATAAACAATATACAATATTTTGTGTGATCTTCTCCCTAATAATGACTTTGTATCCTTAAATGCACTAGACAACTCAAAAAGTCTCACGTCCACATCTTGCAAATTTAAGCTGAAAAGTACACTAGCATCCCAGTCACCTCTGTGATATGCAAAACACTGGTGAAACACAGCAGTTATTTAACGGGAACACTCTACAACAGCTTGGGTTGCATGGTAAGACCAGAATCTCAATTAAAAAGTCACAGTCAAAGTCCAGAGTTCCTCCGGTGGTTAGGTAGGCCAATCGGCTAGTATAAGTAAGAAATGCGATAGTTTCATAGTTGGTAGGGTTGGAAGGGACCTGAGCAGATCATCAAGTCCAGCCCCCTGCCATGGGCAGGAAAGAGTACTGGGGTCAAACGACCCTGGCAAGGTGTCTATCTAGCCTCCTTTTGAAGACCCCCGGATAGGAGCGAGCACCACTTCCCTTGGAAGTTGGTTTCAGATCCTAGCCACCCTGACTGTGAAGTAGTGCCTCCTGATATCCAGCCTGAATCTACTCTGTCAACTTATGGCCATTATTTCTTGCAACTCTCTGTAGTGCTCGGGGGAACAGGGACCCTCCCATTGCCTGCTGGTCTCTCTTGGCCAGTTTACAGATGGCCACCAGATCCCCTCTCAGCCTTCTCTTGTGGAGGCTGAACACGTTCAGGTCCCGTAGCCTCTCCTTGTAGGGCCTGCCCTGCTGCCCCCGATCATGCAAGTGGCCCTTCTCTGGACCCTCTCGATGCTGTCCACATCCCTCCTTAAGTTCAGCACCCAGAACTGGACACAGTACTCCAACTGTGGCCTGACCAATGTCGCATAGAGGGGGAGGATCACCTCCTTGGCCCTGTTTGTGATGCATCTGTGGATGCATGACAAGGTACGGTTAGCCTTACTGACCGTGACCCCACATTGGCGGCCCATGTTCATCTTGGAGTCTATAATGACTCCAAGGATCCTTTTCTGCTTCTGTGCTGATGAGAAGGGAGTTCCCCAGCCTGTAGGTATGCTGCTGGTTCTTTCTCCCTAGGTGCAGTACCCTGCACTTGTCAGTATTCAATCCCATCTTATTCTCATCCGCCCACCCCTGTAACCTGTCCAGATCCAACTGCAGCCCGTCCCTCCCTTGTAGCGTGCCCATCTTCAAATCTGAACAAGGTGCTTTTCACCCCCTCGTCCAAGTTGCTGATGAAGATCTTGAACAGTGCGGGCCCGAGGACTGAGCCCTGGGGGACCCCACTGCCCACATCCCTCCAGGTCGAAAATAACCCGTCCACCACCACTCTCTGGGTGCAGCCCTCCAGCCAATTGGTGACCCATCTGACTGTGTAGGCATCGACACCACAATCTCCTAATTTTTTAATGAGAATGGGGTGAGAGACAGTGTTGAAGGCCTTCCTAAAGTCCAGAAAGACTACATCCACCAGTTCCTTCAGCCACTGACACATTAGGAAGTGATACGGTTAGCACTTTGTCTGGCCATCTTTGTCTCCCCAGTCCAAAGAAACAGGCAAACGCTTACAGCTGGGTCAGCAGGGGGCCAAACAGCCTTTAGCATAAATCCAGAGCAAGGTACTTAATCACTCTTCCACCATGTCTCACAATCTCAATCAAACTGGTGCTAATCTGGGAAACTTCACTGACATCAGTAGTCTTACTGGGCCCAGCTACATGTAAAATTAGTTCTATTGAATAAACTCATTTGCAAACTGCAGTTCGTGACAGTTTATTATTCCCGGGTGCCACATTTACATATGTGCCTAGGCCTGCAGCATGTTAAGCCAGGTTGGAGCAGCCCCAGTTAGCAAAGGGCCTGGGGGGGTCAGCATGCTAGCCTAGGGCTGCTCCAACTTGACTCAGAATGCTGTGGAGGGGGTGGCTCAGCCACAAGGGGGCTTCACTGCAGGGCTAGCCAGCAGGCAGTTCCTGCACTGAAGCACCCTTGTGCCCCAGCCAGCCCCAACACATGCACTGCAGTGCACCAAATAACACTGCCATAGGATAGTACTTGTGTTGACAAATACTAACCTATGGAGGTATTTATTAGTTTATTGTGACCTAACAGGGCTGCATGTGTAGATGCTGGGTGCATCTACATATTCACTAATGCACTTTTGCTACTGCACATTAAATTTAGTACCTCTGTTAAATAAATGCGCATTAGTCTGCTCTAATGCACAGTAATAAAGCACACACTTTTTTAGTAATGCTTAACGTGCAGTAGCCTATTTTTACTGTACATTAGTGAATTAGCATGGTTTTTTATGCAATACTTTAATGCACAGTAAAATAGGCTACTGTGCATTAAAGTGCACATGTAACCGTGCCCACTGAGACTTTACTGTGGAGCTAATTAGGGAACTGCAGTAAACGTCTTGTGTAGATGTACCCATTCTGTATTCACAAGAGTGTAACTTGAAATCAAAGCTGGAGCTCATAGTTCAAGTATTTTACAATTAATGTATATTATAATGGCACGCAGGTGACGTTCAGAGTTCATTACTATTGACACTGAGATCTGATGACACTGTTTCTCACCTCATTCTCATAAAAAAACTAGACAACTGCAGCCTACAAAGTCAGATGGGTGGTAAATTGGCTTGATGGTTGCACCCAGAGAGTAGTGGTTGATGGGTCGTTTTCAGCCTGGAGGGACGTGGGCAGCGGAGTTCCCAAGGACTCAGTCCTGGGGCCTGTGCTATTCAACATCTTTATCAGTGACTTGGCGGTGGGCATGGAAAGCACACTGTCCAGTTTCAATGATAACATCAAGATATAGGGAGAAGTGGGCACACTGGAGGGGAGGGATAGAATCCAACTAGATCTACACAGGTTACTGAGGTGGACAGATGAGAATAGGATGGAATTCAACGCAGACAAGTGCAAGGTATTGCATCTAGGGAGAAGGTACCTGCAACATACCTATAGGCTGGGGAACACCCTTCTCAACAACACGATGGCTGAACGGGATCTTGGAGTCGTTGTTGACTCCAGGATGGACATAAGCTGCTGATGCGAGGAAGCGGTCAGTAAGGCTAACCGCACCTTGTCATGCATCTACAGATGCATCACAAGCAGGTCCAGGGAGGTGATCCTTCCCCTCTATGTGGTGCTGGTCAGGCCACAGTTGGAGTACTGTGCCCAGTTCTGGGCACTGCACTTCAAGAGGGATGTGGCTAACCTTGAGAGGGTTCAGAGGAGAGCCACTCGCACGGCCAGGGGCAGCAGGCCAAGCCCTACGAAGATAGACTAAAGGGCCTGAATCTATTCAGCCACCACAAGAGAAGACTGAGAGGGGATCTGGTGGCCATCTATAAACTTGCCAGGGGGGACCAACAGAAAATATGTGAGGCTCTATTCCCCCGGGCACCGCCTGGGATAACAAGGAATAACAGCCACAAATTGATTGAGAGCAGGTTCAGGCTTGCTATCAGGAGACACTACTTTACAGTTAGGGCTGCCAGGCTCTGGAATGGGCTCCCTAGGGAGGTGGTGCTCTCCCCTAACTTGGGGGTCTTCAAGAGGAGGTTGGATAGGTATCTGGCAGTTGTTCCTGCCCAGGGCAGGGGGTCAGACTTGATGATCTGTTCAGGTCCATTCTGACCCCAGAAACTATGAAACTATGAGAAAAAGGTATGAAATTAATTCATGCATACAATAAATACAGTAACTGGGGTATATTTCTTCATGTGTTTTTGTGTTGCCTGATATTCTCTGAAACACTAAACTGCACTACTGACATCATAGAATGCACAGAGAAACAACTGATTTCAACCCATGTTGATATAGTTGTCATTAAATTAAAAGATAAAATCATTTTTTTTTAAATAGTAATCAGATACCAAGCTAGCCAAAAAATCTTAAATCAAGAAAAAAAACCAAAATCAGAATCCCTGGCCATAGGTAGTTACCTATTTATGAGTCATATTTTATCCTTAAATGTAAGCTAATCTAGGGGAAGAGTCTTACTGAATTCTCTAGGCGGCAAGTTAATGAAGACCACAGGTTTTCAGTGTTTTTTTAAACCTGAGGTATTGTTTCAAGTGGAATGACAAGTCTTCCTAAAGTTTCAGAATTTTTAATGTATAGGATAGATAAAAATGGCAGGCTTCTTGCTTTTACTCAATATATTAACATTTCTACATTCTTAGCATATTGTTGAACATTTCTATTTGTGATGATGTAATCTGCTTTTCTTTCATGCTAACTCTCTGGATGTGTCTCTAATTTAACAAGTACAGCAAAACTAGACCAGGAGCTCTTAACTAGAGCTAGACCGGGAATTCTTAAGTCAGCTCATGGAGGTAG
>NW_017728996.1:25050844-25087083 GCF_001723915.1 Gavialis gangeticus | reverse complement strand
TAAAAGTTAATTACTACAGTGCCGCGAACTTCGGAGTTCTGTTCATTCTTTGCATTCTTAAGCATAATAGTATTACTTTCACACAAAAACATGTGATTCCTATTGAAATGGAAGAAATACATGGGAAAACTGTTTCTCCTATTTTATTATCTCTGCATTAGCAGGGGTGCAAGTTACTTAAATAAAAGTTTTGGTTTTACTAAGATATTGTAGATATAAATAGAATCTCATCACATCGAAGAAAAAACCCCTAGAAATCCTTTTACTATTCTTTAGAATCACTCAGGTATAAGCTAATCTGCTGCAAACCTCACCAACTCCCAATGAGTAAGTACTTACCACTTAAGAAGTGGGGGCCTTAATATGCCTCCACCCCTGCCCTCTCTTTTTCCAGGGCAACATAACAAGATATAACATACTATTTAACCAGCCAGGATGTATCACAGCTATAATACATCAGGATAAATGAGCAAGAGCAGATATTTAAAACAAAACTTACTTGAAAACATAGGAGGGAAGAGTGAATTTAAAATGCATATAAATCCTTGATAGTATATTAAATTTACCATGGTTAAATGTATGATTCATGGCCTCTTCTCTAACCCATTTATAGATGGCAGCACATCATGTAAACTTTACAAAGCTGTTACTTCTGTGACAGGCTAGCTGGTAATGATTTGGCTCAGGGGTTTTGAAAGGGTAAAAGATGACTGAGGGCTTGGAACTCCCTTTCCTCACCAATCAGGCCCCAGAGACTCACCCTCCATGTCCTCTGATTGGCCCTTTGGATCACCTGGAGGGGGATAAAAGAGGCAGCACAGTTGACTCAGGGAAGACCAGGGAGGGACCACAAGGAAGGAGTTTCAAAGAGCTGGCAAAAGCTAGGCCAGCGGGGCAGGAGCAGTTGGCCCAGAAGAACCTGAAGGAGTGGGACCTGTAGGCAGCAGTGGGACCCTCAGCAGCACAGCGTGCAGCTGGCAGGAGAGGCTCCCTGCTGGGCTCCAGGATCCCCCTGCGAGAGGCTGCAGCCAGCAGGAGAGGTTCCCCAGCTCCAGCAAGAGGCCAGAAAGCTTGACGTAAGGCAGGGGCTCCTAGAAGGTCAAAACCCCTAGCAGCTTGGAGTAGTACCTGCACTGATGGTTGTGTGGTAGAGTTTCTCCCTACCACACGGGAAATCCAAGGTGAAGTCCAAACTGGGATGAGTGAAATGACAGGGAGAAATTCTTGTTGCAGTGGAAAGGGGTCATTGTATTTTCCCTCTTTCCCCCCACTCCAAGCCCTATATTTCTTGTTATTTGACATTTTGTATTTTGTGCATTTTATATTTTACCAACCAGTATTGTTTGTTCTGCTGTTTGTGTTTTATATTTTGTTAAACCTGTCTTTTGTCAACTGGATGAATATGTGTATGATTGTAAGTGCCCAACCTTTATTGAATCCTGCCTCCTTGGACCATTGTAGTGTCCCCAGTACCCCCTGGTTTATACATGTTATGTTCCCACTACTGTTTTTCTCATTAAAAGGTATATGGTTAAGTCCCCATTGGTGTTCTGGCCCTGCTCTATAGGGGAAGGAGGGTCCCTACACCTCCCACAGTGCTTGTGCACCTGCTCTGATCCCTTCAATTGGAAAGAGGGTACATCTTGGAGTACCGCCCGGGTTACACTTCACTCCTCCCCACAGGTAAAAGCATCTGCAGAAACTAAGCTCCAAGCACCTGTCTAATGTACATGCATCAGCTCACAGTTCTACCAAATGCAGCATCTAATAAGCTAGAAAACACAAACTGGCTGACTTTCTCCACTGATGTACTGAAAAGGAAAAAGAGTCTTGTGGTTAAGACACTTGGCTGGGCTCAGAGGCCTGGGTCAAATTCCAGACTCTGCTTCAAATTTCTGGTGTGCCCTTAGACAAGTGACTTAAACTTTCTGTGCTTCAGTTCTCCATCTATAACATTGGGTTAATACCACTTCCTTTACCAGCAAGCCCTTATTGGTTTGGTCTATTTAAACTGTAAGATCTTTGGGGCAGAGGTCTGAGTTTCTATAGTTCTTGGCACAAATGTGGCACCAGTCTCAGCCTTGATCTCTAGCCCCTACTGTAATAAAAATAATAACTTTCAAGTAACCCTTTTTCTTGCTAAGATCCTCTAACTTTCTATGCACGGTTGGTTTTCAGCTTCTAGTCAAAACCCATAGGAATTACTTCTTGAAGTTTTCTATGTTGTGCAATAGTTCCAGCAATCGAACACATTCCACAGAGGAATTCATGTGCAGTCTAATTAATTTTCCAACTCAATGGATTTCATGAACAATTTTTACACAGAAATGTACCTAATCAGGGCATATATGAAATATACAATCCATGAAATATCAGAATCTTTCTTGAGCAGGGTATGTGGTATGGTATTCCTGCAAAGCAATGTGCTCATGCATGGGGATAATGCCTGTGAAATTCATACCTCTCAAACAAGAGGAAAATGAATTCATTAGAGAGAAATAAGAGGCTTTTTCCAATAGATTCGTCTTTAAGGACTAGTGCCTTAATTATTGTTACTCATTATATCACTAACGCATTGAAAATAAGGAGCATATATTGGGGAAAGGTAGTACAGGCAATGCTGGGGGGGGTGGGGAAAAAAAAAATCAAGGAAAAGGGGTTAGAAAGCAAACTGGAAGAAAAGAGGGCTAGAGAGTATTGACTGGATTTATGGAGCTTTCAGCCAGAGGTAAAATGACTTTTAGGACACAGCTACAAAGGGCTGCAGTCCTTAATCACACACCAAGTGGGAGCTTTGCCTGAGTAACAAGTGAAAAACAAATGAGTTTGAAATAAGTGGAAAAGGAACCATCGATGTAATTCAACCCCTTCTTTCAATCAGGGACATTTTTATTTAAATACCAGGTTCTTCAGCATATTTCTATTTAACTACCATGTATTTTGCCTGTACTTCCTTTCCCATCATTGTCATCACAGCTCCCCCTCCCCCTTGTTCCACACTGGCATAATGAAGTGTTTTTGAGACCACACTTATAATTGTGATGTCCGAAACAGTGAACTGTGCCATTGCTAAAAGAATCCTGGGGGAGATGGAAGTTGATTATAAAGGACAGATCTATACTGGGTCATCCACAAAGATGTGAAAGAAAACATGTGACATAACACAATACCTTAACAGAGTTTTTTATCGAATGCATTACTGTCTAGGACTCAAACAGCCATGACACTCATGAAAAATAAAGGCCTATAACAAAGGAAAAAACGATGAACAAAACAATTTCCAAAAGCTACCAAAATAACGCCATCTCCACTGTCCCATACAATGTAGTAGTAACAGTATCTTCTTCTTTTTAAATTAAAGTTGTTATTAAGTTAGTTCTCAGTACATGAAATGGCATGGTAGCAGTTTTGGGGTAAGAACCATAGGGCCATGTTCAGGGGAAAGGCAGGAGAGAAAAGAGGTTAGAAGACAGGCATGAAGAAAACAGGGATAAGGAGGAAATAAAGCCAGAAAGAACACAGGATAGAGATGTAACGGCAGAAAAGGAAGGGATGGATCAAAGCTAATACAGCAATTGGGAAGGTAGTAGATGAGAGTGAAGAGAGGAACAATGGGATGAGGAGACCAATGAAGGAAAAGGTTGGGGGGTGGGAGGGATGAAGGGCCAAGCAGCCTGAGATTCCAGCCAGCCAACCAGGAGAGAGAAGTCTGCCAGGAAAAGCCAGCCAACCAACTAGTTAAAAAGGAAGGCCAGCCAGCCAACTAAGAGAGAACAGCCAGCCAAACAAAGCCAGCCAGCTAAGATGAGAATCTGAATAGTAAGTTAAATCCAGCAAGTCTCGGTTCCACTCTGGGAGTGCAGTGACCTGCCTTAAGTGATGCGGTTTGTAGAGAGGGGAAGGAAAAGGCAGGGCTCAATCCACACTTTGACCAGCAGAAAGATTCAAGAAAAGCATGAAAATTTTACTACACTATGATGAGTGGCTCATTGACATAATGGACTAGAATATCTCATCTGGCATTTTTCTCTGAAATATCCTGTACTAGCTAGCACTAGGCGACCACATATGAATAAACAAAGTTACATAAATTGCAGCTATTAACCTCATATTTTCCAAAAAGACCTTTACCATCTGTACACAGTTGATTTTCTCATTCTTTTTGGCCTAATTTTCTCAAGATGATACAGTCCAAATGTTCTGCCCTGATATTATTCTCATAGTTCATTGTCATAGTCTTCCAACAGGGAAAATAAAACTACACTAAAAACAAACGGTCAAATGAAGTAAGAGTTAATGGACTGAAAACTGCATCAGGAATAGTTTAATCCAGCTGCAGTGTTGACATATGCCTTAAAACTACATAATCCCTCACCTACCCACCTCAAACACACAAAAAGCAGTAAATCACCAAGAAAACGGAAAACTAGAGATTTTAAATGGATTTGAAACACTTCAGTTCTCACATAAATATATATTTTAAAACAATGAAAGCATAGGAATATGCCATTAATAAAAATCATACAAGCCTCAAACCACATATACATATGGCATGGATGATGGCTGACACATTATATTAAAGTGCACAGCTCCAACAACTCAGATCTGATCGTTAATACACAGATACCTAAAATCAGTACTATCAGTATATATGCAGGTGCAATTACAGTAACTGTGCACCCACATACCTTATCGTCTAGAGTTCCAGTTATCTCCAACTGGCCACTGCATTTGTTTCTTATTCCAAATTATGAAAATGCCCACCATAGTACTGACCACATTAAGTGCTAAGGAATTCTGTAGTTAGCTTACATTGCTCCAATCTCATGCATGCCTATCAGGTGTATAAAAAAGATGTTAGGGAAAACTGGCTCGTGATCAACCTGATACTGGGTTTGGGACTGGACTGTAACAAGAAAAGCCTAGGACTAATGCCTGTTTTCAGACAGATATAACTATTTTGCAAAGGGTTGGGGGTTTTTTTAACCCAAAAGCAGTTAAAATCAATGTAACCCCATCCATAGTGTGGATATGGTTATATTGCTATAAATATGTTTTATACTGATTGTAATGCACTCCATACACACCAAGCAGTCATGCTGATTTTACCTATTTCTTGGAATAAACTATTGGTATAAGACATGCTTAGACCAGTACAACTGTCTGTCAGAGGAGGCTGAACCATTAACTATTCTATCCTTAAACTGAAAAAACTGCAGTGTACAAAAATGTAATGAAAGACTGTTCCCCTTTTATGTTGCATTAAATATCAACGAAGGATCTTGAGTTATAGTATCTTATGAATCCATTAGCAACAAGAGAGTAATTGTTCAACAAGGGAACAAAGATAGCCTTCCCCCCACAAATATTTATCCTTTGAGAACTTTAGTAGCTAGTATCATCTTATTTCAGAGATCTGAGTTTTATTCCTACCTCTGCTACTAAACCCGTGCAGAACTATGAGAAACCCATTTCACTTCCCATGCAACACTAAGGTGATTCAAAGCCAACTGAAGCATATACCCTTCTCAAATGCTTTGGAAAAGGCAGATAAAAAGTGAAATTCAAAGGGCAAAAGTCTGAACACTATCCTAAGATTTCTAATTTCTTTTTAATCATGAAAAGGAAATACAGAGCTTTTTTTAAAATAAAATAAACATTTAAAACAAAGTATAAAAAACTCCATTTCAAGATACGATAGTGTTAAATCTCCCTTGTTTCCTTGTTCATCTGTGCCCTTTAGAAAAGGGTGTCTGTTGCAATTTGGCATAGGTGTGAGGCATATAGTGAGATAACAGATGTTCCCATTAAGAAAGCAGGAATCACAAAATAAACAGAAACAAGGTAACTCCGCGACTGAAATCACTGTGTTTAAGATGTCATTTTCTTCTGGATAAAAAGACTGATTGAAAGCCTATTAAAGTTGATGTGAATCTTTTTCTATTAACTTCAATGGACTTTGAATTAAGCCCACAGTATTTAGTAGCCGGGAACCTGTTATATTCAGATCCAACTCTCTCACCCCCTTCAGCCAATAAAGAGTCACAGCTGACAGAGTGGATATTATGCCTTCTAAAAGCCAATTTTTATCTGGGATTTAAGGTAAGAAAATATTTAAGTTACCTGATGTACCAAACCTGGTGACTTCCCATCAGTGACAGAAGGAGAGGGGGTAAAAAGGAAAACAAAATAGAGTTAACCAGTGGTAAACCAGAACTGTTAACAGCAAAGAGTTAAAGAGGGCAAAACATACAGAATACAGTACAATACAGTTAAAAAATCCTCTGTGGTAGCACTGACATTTTCCTAAACTGCAAGGTTTAGCAGACAAAGTGCCAATTTAAACTTGTACTTGAAAAAAATAGGAAACATTTTCTTTTCATTTTTAATAGAAGGGACACATTTTGGGATCGAGGTGACCACAGATATATACACGTCACTCCAAGAATGTTAACAGCAGAACAGGCTATTTTGACTAGTGCCCAAAGTCACAGCTGCCTCTACATCAGCACTGTGAGAAAAGATTTAAGTGGCTCAGGGGAAAAAAAACCCCAAAAAATCTTCTCACGAAACACCAGAAAGCCCATAATTTGGACACTTCAGCGGCAGAGGAAGTTATCTTCCCATTTATCAGTTAGGTTGTACCATATCCAAAAGCATGAATGATGACTTCCTAGAAAGTATGTCTGTTACCCCCATCATTCCTGTTAGGAGGAGTGTGGTTTAGGGACTAAAATGAACCCTAATTTTAATAATTAAGCCTCAGTTTTCATACCATATATCTAATAAATTAGCAATAGAATCATGTCTCTAGAAGCCTTAAAAATTATTAAGTGTGATAAAATAAAATACACTTGGAGTGGTTAAGATGCTCTTACATGTGAAATATTTATTACAATGTATGTACTGTAGCCTAAATTATAAAGATAATGTAATTGATCCCAAATCTTTGCAATGAGATAACAACTAGATTGGAACTCTTGCCTGGCAGGAACACTATTTTTTTTCTTAACCATTTAATTAGAAAACAGAAATCGGGATTTTAATCAGCTGCTCAAAATATGTTTATTCTGTTCCTTAAAATGACCTTGAAAGTGGCAAAGATTTATGTGGGTGACATCTTTTTACTGGATCAATTGCATGATTGGGAAAGACAGACAAAATTTCAAATGCAATGCATTCTTCTTCATGTCTTTTTTCCTCAAAACTTGAAGAATGCACTTAAAAGTTTATCTAAGTCTAACCCCCTTTCCCCTCCACAGGTGGTACAATAAAAGATATCACCCACAAAAAACTTTGTTTATCACATATTTCCTGGACCATAATGGCCACTTCACTCCAACGCTATCACAAAATTATTTTATTTATTTTTCATGAAAGACGTAGGGCAGGATGGAACCACAGAGACTGAGTGCATTTTCTATGTGATCATCATACTCTTCCTTGCAAGAATCTAACACAGCATGCATGACATGTTCTGCTCCTGGCACCCGTGGGTGCCTTATATACATGCAGAATTCCACTTTGTATATGCAGCATAACTGCAAACCAGATCCTATGCTAATTTCATTGGATGAGATTTCGTAAGTCTTGTATATGAAAAGCCCTAATCTGATCCAAAGCAAGTGAAGTTTATAGTAAGAAACCTTAATGAGCTATTTGCTTTTAATTAGGGGCTAATGGGAACATGCATACTGTATTCTGACATTCCTCCAGGTGTCCTCCGAGATGCCAATATCTAATAACACCTATGTCTAAAATATATGAACACCCCAAACAGGCCTGGTTTCCAAAAGAAGGATATAAGGCCCAAAAGAAAGAGTAGATTCTGCATTATTTATGTATTTTCCCACCGTTTTAATAAAATATCTCTATTACCCATAACATTAAAAGATCCAAAATGTAAGTAATGATATTCCCCATTTAGCCATCCTGCACCTACAGAAAAAAAAGACTTCCTTGCTAAAATGATTTCATATTTTTAAATACTTCTTATTGTTATCTAAAATTACTGTCACAAATGTGCAGGTGCCTGCTCACAGAACAAATTACTTCCTCAACACCCTCACACCCTCTCTCAGAAGTTGGCTTACATAAACTGACTATGTCAACTATTGGGTCTGATTCAAAGCCAACTGAAGTCATTCAGAGTCCCTTTGACTTCAGTGGGCTTTGGATTAAAGCCATAGTCAAAGATGAGCTCTGTCCAGGATTCATTTCCCTTGACAATATAGGATTTCTACATCCAAGTCTAAAAAATTGCCCTTGTGTTATTATATACAACCAATTCTTTCCTTTGTGAAATGCATATAAGAGTCTAGCCTCTGGATATGAAAAAATGAAGAGCTGCACAAAGTCATGAAGCCACGCCTGGGGGTTTTTGGCAGTGTTTTACAGTAAGTGGCAAATCATTATTTCTTTTGATGTTCATTGTAATAATGTTAACCATCTTGAATTCTTTAGGAATTTCTTTGAATGCAACAGGAATTTGATTTTACCTCACATTATTTACTGCAGAGTTGGTACATAATACTGTATTGGATTATACTGGAAAATAAAACCTGCATGGATGAAAATGACTTGCATAAAGATGCAGTGGTACTGACAGGAAATGTGTCAACAAGCACTGTCCTAAATATACTCAAGTAATGGCAATGAAAGAGTTAAAGCCAACTCAAGTCATCTGAACAAATCAAGGCACCTGGGATAAAATCCTGCCCCACTTAAGTCAGTGGCAAAACTCTCACTGAGTTCAATAGGGCCAGGGTATCAATCCTGGTTTGTCTGGCAGACAGCTGAACATTTATATCAGCAGCAAAACTTATCAGAGTAACAAAGAGAAACTCATCCTAATTTGAGACTGATGTGGACATCAGCAAGATAGGCTGAGGGATGTTGTCATTTCTATTTGAAAATCTTAAGCAGCTGTTTTCAAGGCAGATTAGAAGATTTTTCAGAGTTTGGACTCAACTCAAGGGCTTTATCTAATGCATACTTTGCATTTGAGTCTTTGTTGAATTAGAAATTTAATAGAGCAGCTGAGTATTTTAAAATCTTTTGGAAGATTTGAAAAAGGGATGTGAACTCTAGCACACCCTGTAAAACATAAATTTCTGACCAAAAGAATATGTTATTCATGTGCTCTGTACATTAGGTCAATTATTACTCACTTTCTTTGGAGAGCAACCAAGTGTCTCCACCCTTTATAACAGAGCGCACTGTAATCAGCTGAAGTAAGAATAGCAGAATCAGTCTAATGCACATTGGTGGCTCAGGTCTCAGGCCCAGCAGGCTTCAACAACAGAAGTCTACAACTGATTTGCCACCATTCTCTCTGTTAAAATGAGTGGGAAGTATTTTCTTTTATCCTTTAGTAAATTATATTAGTATAACATAAATAGTAAAAGTGCAGAGGATATTTTTTAAATTGACCTTAAATCTAAACAATCCTGTTATTTAAGGACAAATTCTATAAACACTCTGATACCAACACTTCTTCCACTGCATTCTGTTAGTTGCAGCTAGCCTAATTTAACCTCTCACAGTCCTTTCTGTCTCTAGTTATAATAAAGCATATTTTTACATTGACATCAGTAAGTAGCTGAAGTACTGGCATTAGATTTAAAATGCTTTATAACAACAGGGCTCCATAGATCGCGTCTGGAACCAAGTTGGATAGATCTTAACTATTATTTTAAAATAAAGAACATCTCAGAAATCTCTCTCCTGAGTAGGTTCTGACTGGAATAAGGAGACAGTAAAAGTGTGACCATATTTCATGCTATAATATGGTGAGGCAAAATGCATGGTTATGATACTTTTTCCCTTCTGGCTCAGGCCAATAAAAACATTTCACATTATTTAAATAATTAAACAGGTTAAATATCAAAAATACCTATTCATCATGTACTGTCCCTGGACTGTGCTTATATATCAGTAAAGTTCACCAGCCATTCAAATAAGTGGACTGCATCACTCCATTGGCTCCCTCTGGCATAACATCCAGGTTAAACTTCTCATCCTTGCTTTCAGTGTTCTCCATAGCTCTGCCCAAGAGATATGTTTTAAAAAAAGAAAGAAACCTGACACACTTGGAGCCCTTCCATCAGTGATTCCACCCATTTCTTCCTCTCTCCCTCACGTATACATAGTCTTTTTCTGCAACAGCCCACATACAAAAAATGGTAAATGGTCTGGCAATTCCAGTGTGCCTGGGTTTCACTCTCTTCTCATTCAAATTCTGTCCGGGAGCCTATAAACTCCAATGCATATCACCCAAATCTCATTTCTACATAACTACCACATAAATAATGAGAACTGACGAAAAGAAGCTATGCCTGATAAAATGCTACCCCTGGCCATTCAGTGCATCCTGTCTTTTATCATTTACTTATGCATTTTTGTGGGCATGTTGCAGTGCATCGGTACTGTATGAAGCATTGTCATAAATAATAATACTAACAACAACAACAACAACAATGTTGACATGGACAACTAGAAAAAATGAAAGAAAAAGAAAAACACACTCTCCATTGCTCTGACATCTTATGTTTCCTGATTTCAAGTTAAGACAGCTTTTAAGTTAGGTAGGTCATTAGAGATGTAACTCTGGCTCCCTCATTCTCAGGCTTAGCCATAGCCCCCATTGTGCTTAATAGGTGCCTTTAAAATTCCACCAAATGAGGCTTCTTAATGAACGTTTAAACCAGTGGTTGACTGTTATGGCAGCACATCCCACCTTCAATACCATTTCCCACACCAGAAGGACAGATGGGACCAAGATGCGCAGTTTGGGTATGATTCACCATCCAGGAAGTCCCCTCCGCCTCCGTAATTCTTTTTTGGGCCTCTGCAGTTAGGTTTGGCTTCTTTACACAGCCACATTGAAGAGCAGAGCCATAACTGACCTCGAGACTCTGGCTATAATTCTTTGCTTGCCCTTTACTTGAATGTCAAGAAATGCATAATACCAGGAACATAGCACATTAAAGGCCTCTATCTGAAGTGGGGACAGGGCTTGGTGAGCTATCAGGTCACTTCAGAAAGAGCCGAAACAGCAGGTGCATACAATGTGAGTGCATCTTAGAGCCTATACCTGGCAATGGTTCTCTTCTTATTTGGGTATTTTCAGGAGGAGACAGAGAGAGAAACAAGGCAAAGGTCAGGTGACGGTCTGTCTCCCTCGGACTGGGTGTAAAGGGACCCATGAGAGGAATAAGCAAGAGTCAGTAATTTTCAGTCAGTTAGAAAGAGAAATTAAATGTAAGCAATAAATAACCAGACAGTGTAACTATTTCAGAGGTTGGTTTGGTTCCTCTGATTCTTAAAGGAAAAAGTGAAGTTCCCACCCTTGTTTGTTTTTTCTTAATGCCCTGGCCCAGATATATTTGAGCCAGTTCCTCCAGCTATTACACTTAGCTACAGGCATCAGCTAGAGACTGGGGTGGAGAGAGGTGAAAAGGTGAGTTACAGCTACCTTTGTTGCAGGTGAAGGAGAAGCAAAGGGACAGATCTGGCTTTGTTCCCAAGTCAATGCATCTATGACTGCACAACGGTAGAAAGACGGACTTCGAATAATTCCAGTAAGGGCAATGCCAGGAAGCAGCACAGGTTCCAAAACCCAGGGGTGAAAAGTGAATCTTTCCTGGGTTCTTAGCATCTCAGTTTCTTGCGTGTCATTGGCCTGCATCTGACTCTTCCTGACTGAGGAATGTTAGAAATGAAAATGAAAGGCTGACTCCTTTCCCACTGGCTCTACAGCGATTACACGATAGCGACTGCTCACACCGGCCAAGAATCACAGTAAGGAGACACCAGCTCTCTCCAGGTGAAGAGAGGACTCCAAAACAGACAAAAATGCTTGTATGTGCTACATTTGCACACAGCTCTGCAGACACAGCTTTCTCCCATACACTACCAAATACATTACAATGACGTGAAAGTCTTGTGGAAACTTTCTTCCTAACCTAAAAGCCAATCATCACATGGAGACAAGGGACTCGTTTCACAAGTAATATTGTATTTCACCCACTTCACCCTTTCACTAACCCCGTTTCATGTGATCAGCATTGGCTCTTCATTCCTCCTTCATGGATATGATCATTGTACCTACATAATTGTACTTAAGGTAATCTAATGCCTTCCACAAGTTTCACTGTTTTTTCAAATAATGAACACCACTCTGGAAAATTCAGAAAAGTTAATTCTCATCTTTAATACTTAGGCTAAGTACAGATAGTCACAAAGCCTGAGGCAGAATCGATTCGATCCAGGCAGCTTCCTCTAAGCTGTGTAGTTGAACTGATACCTAGCTGAACGTCCAAGCAGGGGGAGGCTTGCACTAACCCCTCAAGGCTCTGTCCTTGGACCCATATTGTTCAACATCTTCATTAATGATGTGGACGTTGGAGTCAGGAGTGGACTGGCCAAGTTCACCGATCACACCAAACTTTGGGGCAAAACATCTACGCCAGAAGACAGGTGGGTGATCCAGGCTGACCTGGACAGGCTCAGCAAATGAGTGGACGGGAACCTGATGGTGTTTAACACCAAAAGATGCAAAGTTCTCCACCTTGGGAAAAAAGCCCTGCAGCATGTTTATAGGCTCAGCAGTGCTACGCTGGCTAGCACTACAGAAGAAAGAGACTTGGGGGTCATCATTGACCACAAGATGAACATGAGCCTGCAATGTGATGCTGCGGCTACTAAAGCAACCAAAACACTGGCTTGTATCCATAGATGCTTCTCAAGCAAATCCCAGGATGTCATTCTCCCCTTGTACTCAGCCTTGGTGAGGCCGCAGCTGGAGTACTGCGTCCAGTTTTGGGCTCCACAACTCAAAAAGGATGTGGAGAAGCTTGAGAGAGTCCAGAGAAGAGCCACGCGCATGATCAGAGGTCAGGAAAGCAGACCTTACAATGACAGGCTGAGAGCCATGGGGCTCTTTAGCCTGGAAAAGCACAGGCTCAGGGGTGATCTGATGGCCACCTATAAGTTTATCAGTATCTGGGGGAATGTTTGTTCACCAGAGCGCCCCAGGGGATGACGAGGTCAAACGGTCATAAACTACTGCGAGACCGTTTCAGGCTGGACATAAGGAAGAATTTCTTTACTGTCCGAGCCCCCAAGGTCTGGAACAGCCTGCCATCGGAGGTGGTTCAAGCACCTACAATGAATACCTTCAAGAGCAAATTGGATGCTTATCTTGCTGGGATCCTATGACCCCAGCTGACTTCCTGCCCTTTGGGCGGGGGGCTGGACTCAATGATCTTTCAAGGTCTCTTCCAGCCCTAATGTCTATGAAATAAAAAAAACGCAGATGAGTAGGTAGTGGGTCGCTAGAGCACATCTCCCAGCCTGCTGGCCATTGCCAGCCCAGCCCAATGCCACTGAATGGCTCCGCAGGACATGCTCCCAACCTGCTGCTGCCCCCCACAGGGAGTTAAGGACCCCTTGTCCGGGTGCTGGCCCACCTTGGGGAAGCCTCTCTCTCATGGGGCTTCCCCCAGGCTAGGTTCCCTAGTCCGGGCAGCCCCGAGGAGCTGAGGGCAAGTCTCCCACTCCCAGCTGCTGATTGCTTCAGCCACTGCCACAGGATGGAGGGGGAAGGAGTCCTCCGAGATCGGTGCCTGCCCATGCAGCCCAGCATGGGGGCACTCAGGGGGTTTCCCCCACCCCAGCCCAGAGCAGCCCCAGGGAGCTGAGGGAATTCTTCCCTTCCCAAACCCCAGGGCTGCTTGCCTTAGCCCCCGTGAATCTCAGGGGTAGCCTGGGGCAGCCTCAGGGAGTGAAGGGAAATTCGTCCATTCCCCTGCAGAAAGTTTTGCCTTAGACTCCCAGCAGCTCAGGCAAAACCAGTTGCAGAGAACCCAGAGAATTTCCCTCCACTTTGAAAGGCTGCACTGGGCTATGCCCAATGCAGGGGCTCCCCAGTGCCCCCATGCTGGGCTGCATGAGCAGGGACCCAGCCAGGAGGACTCCTTCTTCCTCCCTCCTGTGGCAGCCACTGAAGCAATCAGCATCTGGGAAGGGAAGGGCTGCTGAGGGTTGAAAAGCCCCCACCACAGGGACTTTCCCTCCCCCCACACACTGTGTAGACCCTGACTAGGGGCATCTGGGGGCCTGTTCCCCTGCTCCCTTCCCCACCCCCCAATCTTTATGGGCAGAAATGAGGAATGTAGGCAGGAAAGCAGCAGAGAGGTGAGGCAGTCCCTGCTCCACTGGAGCAGACGACATAGCCCAGGGCTGCAAAGCATCTTGGGATGCTTGTTAACTTGAACCAGGAAGGGGCCTGGGACAGAAGTTCCATAAACCAGTTTGACCTAAATCAGTTAATTCTGATATTACATCCAGGTTTATCTTCAACCAATTTTGGCCATTTTGAAAGCAGTTTGTGGACAAATCCTCTTTACTTAGCTCAGAGGAGGTTTTAACGAGGCATCCTGAAATGCTGCTGATCAAGTCGTACTTCCACGTAAGTTACGTTAAGTACTTTTACAGCCATACTAGTAGCTACAACCACTGCTAAAAATGGAGGGGTTTTTCTTTGTACCATACAAGGATTCAACTGCTTTAAGTTTAGGGTATATTTTACTCCAAGCACCTCTGCTCAGTATGGTAGCCAACGCTCACCTGACTCTTTACAGTACACAAAATAAAAATGTGCAGAATGGTTCCTTCCACAGCACCTAGACAAACTAATGTGATAACTCTAATTTTAAATATCCCAGTTACCAATCACTAGCTACACTGGTCCAGCGGAACTACAGAAATCAAAGAATTAGAAGGAACCTCAAGGTTCTCATCTGTTCCAAACCATGCACAGATGCAGGATTCACCATTTCTAAACTATCCCAGACAGATGCACCTCTTCTTGAAAACCTCCAACCAAAGGGATTCCACAACTGTCACCACCCTGCAATCATTCTAACAGTGCAGAAAGTTATCAAAGGTTACAAACATTATATTCACACACACACACACACACACACACACACACACACACACACGTACTGGTATGTGTAATACACACACATTTCAAATGCAAATATTTATTCCAAAACAAAAATCAATGGCATCCTTTCTCCTTAACACACATGGGAAGTTTACAAGCATAAATCTCACTGATATGACTTAATAGCACTTCTCTAATACATTAGTGGGAGAGCTGGCTTTCTCCCCACACTAAGATCCACTGTAATTTTTTCAGCTTGCATTTTTTAAACAAGCTTTTTTTTAAAACAGGATTTTATTAGGCAACTTCATTAGGTATTGTCAATTTAACATGTGCTTTTACTTCACAGCACTCAGTTAATCACTGCCATAGGACAAATACTCCTTGGATAGCTCAGCATATGGACAAAACGGTACGCAAAACATCGTCAGTTAAGAACACTTTGACAAAGCATGTGCTGGATCTTGCTTAGATGACTAAAGTGCCTGAGTGATGCTGTTAAGGGTGTCACAAATCACAAATAAATGGACATTTTTGCAAGTTCTCCAAAAGATTAAATTTTGTTTAGACGTCATCTTGTGTTTCCTGTATTCTTAGAGCCAAAGAATTTTTCAAAATTTAAATAAAATACTGCACATCCATGGGATGGGAGCAACTCCACATGGCAGACAATGATTGTGTGTGCAGTGCTTCCATCTGTAAAGGATATTGACTCCACAGCCTTGTGTTAAGCTTACCTGGCAATGCAGTAAGTGGAACTATGACAATTAGTGAAAGATAAAGAATGAGAAATGCTGGCTTTATAATGAGGCCATGGGATTGATCAGAGCTCAGGGTCCCACAGGTGTTCACAATGACAAATAATGAAATATAGAAATTACAATAAATGTTAAAATGACATTTCTCATTTTCTTTTGACATAACAGCAAAATGTGGTACTGCTGTGTAACTGAACAGGGAGCAGTCCTGCCAGTGTCCACTCCTGCCAGGTGTTACCTAGCAGCTGAGCTGGTGAGCAGGTCACTATCTAGTTAAAGCCAAGTAAGCAGCTAAAAATTTTCTCAAAAAATAAACATTGTCATTAACAGCTGTGGGGGGACAATGTACAGAAAAAGAAAACAAGTGATAAGAAAGGTATGCAGGTATGGATGTGTTTATGCATATAAGGTTTTAGGAAAATACTCAATAGTGAAGAATCAATTATACAAATAGTCTGTAAACAGTCAGCAGTAGTATGAATATGCAAGCAACAAAAAGTATAAAAACAGTTTAGGAACAAAGGGTCATTGGACTACTGTGGGGCCCCAGCAAGATCCTGGACTGTCTGATCAACAGGGCAGGCAGCAAGATGTGCTTGCAATCTAGCACATTTCCTAGTATAAGAGTATGTGCTATATGCTCAATAAACCTACACTAGTGGAATGGAAACTCCTGTCTCTTGAGTATTCTCTCTCAACAACCTACTGGTTCTCCAATTCAAGGTTTCGGGCTAACACCTGGTGGGGGCATAAGCAGCCGACTCACTTGCACTTTCAATCAGTACCCTGTTTGGCAGCTGTGACTGCCTTGGTCACTAGTAGCAGTTCATCATTCCTCCTCCCCTGCAAGTGCTAGGCAAAAACTGTGAACAAGTAAACTTGGACTATGTCCTCCTTAAAGCCAGCATAGCTCAAGTCTTCTCAACGGACTGTGGTATGTCCTCTGGTTGTTAGCAAATGCCACTACGTCTTCTCTGGTATTGCTACCTTTGCTAGGTAAGTTAGGCTACAAGCATACCTCCCTTTTGCTGGGTAGATGAGTAAATCCTTTTTAGAGTCACTGCTTTCCATCATACAGTACCCCTTGTTTTCCAGCATAGTGGCCTGTTCTGTAGGCTCTGCTTAGTTTAAGCTAGCAGATGCTACTAATCACACTTTCATTTTGCTGTGGTGACATTCTGGTGGAGGACAAGCAACTTAAACTCCCAGTGTGTTCCTCTAGCAAAATGGGCTAATGGGATGCTGACACAGTGTTGGCATTTTAGAAAGAAAATATGGGAGAAGGTGCAGAAAAGAGCCACAGAAACTATTTAAGAGCTGTTGAAAAAGTCTTACAGCAACAGATTTGAAAGTTTAATCTGCTCACTTTATAAAAAAAGGATTGAGAGGTCTTTTGATTACGGTATGTAATGGTAAGTATTGAAGGGCTTTTTAATCCAATAGAAAAAGACATGATAAGAAACCATAGACAGAAGCTGAATCCAGAAAAATACAAATTAACTTGAAGGCATGAATTTTTAGGAACATTTGCTGGTGAAGGTGATTAATAGGGGTGTGTGAAGCTTCGGTCGCCAATTCAATCTGGAGAAGATTCAGCCCGATTCGGTGGCTAAATCATTGAATCTGAATCAAATTGGCAGACCCATTAAAAGCTCCAAATCAATTTGAAGCATACAAATTGATTTGGAAAAGATATGTTGAGTAGGCGATTCAGAAGGTGGTCTTGCAGGGAAACAGAAACTGGGGGGGAGGGAGACTGCTCTGATATTAACATCTGTAGCTGGCCAGTGACTGTGATCTTTCCCTGAGTCCCCTTCCAATCACAGTGCTCTGGAAGAGGGATGTAGAAACAGCATATAAGGCTCTGTGTGAAGCCTCTCTCTTCATCAACCTCCTCAATACAAAAACTCATGGACTCAATATAGACATTGGATTTATGACACACTATAACCTGCCTGACATCTGACTCCCCAGGTACCTGTACACTTTTACCTCTTACATTCCCCTCCTGCTCCCCCAGCCTGTCTCTCATCCTCCAACGCCTCAATTTACATTTTCACTGACTGGGTTTCTTGCCTGCATACCAGCCGCTGACTTCTTTACTATTCATTCCATCCAGGAAGAGCACACACACCAACCTCAGCCTGACGAAAGGTTTTTAAACCCAAAAGTTTGCCAAGATATATTTCTCCAACTATTCAGTTGGTCTAATAAAGGATATCACATCTACTCAAAGAACCTTGCCTGCCTGTTCCTTAGATCAACATGGCTACAACCAGAAACCCAGTTAACACACACAAGCGACAAGTTTTGTTTTGAACAGTTTGAGGTGCACTTCTACAGAAGGCCCTGTACCTATCTGCTTGAAACCTGGCAGGCTTCATGCCCTCAAAAGGGGCTACCATCCCTGCTGTTTTCATCCAACTTTGCAAAAAAACCAACAATGTTATAGGTATTTTAGTGATTCCCCATTATAGGCTATGGCCAAATCACACCAAATCAGTGTCGAATCTTTCAAATCCAATTCGGCCGAATCAATTCAGGGCAGTGATCTGAATCACCGAATCAAATCACTGTCCCCCAAATTGGCCGAACCTGAATCACATACTGGCCGCTTCGCACAAGCCTAGTGATTAACCATACTGGAATGAACTTCAAAGACAACTTAGGAGACAAGTGTTAGTCAGATATTAATTATTCAGCTTGGTACAGGGGTAACTGGGTGAAATTTAGTAGCTTTGACTTCAGTGGAGTTATGAAAAGGGTACACTAAAGTTCTGGTCCTTTGTGTCCAATTGTGTGAGCTGCTCAGGTATTGGCATACAGTCGTAAAAAACACCTGCCCATACTGTAGTATGAAATTCGGAGCTGTGTGGTAGAAAGAGGATTTTAGTCTCCCCAACTCCTAATCCAGCAGCCATTTCCCAGAAGCTACATTCACTTTAAAAATGAAAAAAAAGAAAGAAAGAATAAAAATCAAAAACTTCTTCTTAAAACAAACTGGAGCCCTGGATCCTACTACCTCATAAAAACATTCTGTAATATAAAACCCACCCAGGCTGCATCCACATGAGCATGGACATTTGGTTCCCTGGAGACAACTAGCAATGGAATACCTTGTACCACTGCTAGTAGTCCCTGAGGAATGCCTGTGCCATGCGCCATCTGGTGCACAGCAGATTACCCCAGGTAGGGCAGAGAAGGCCAGGGCCAGCACTGGGCTGGCTCCAGCAGTCTTACCTAGGATCCTAGGGGCCTCCCAGGACTGCAGCATCAGCAATCCTGCTGTCTCCAGAAGGCCAGGCTCCAGTTTTGAGCAATTCATGCTGCTCCCATGTGCACCATTCTGCTTTTTTTTGTGTGGATTTTTTTGACCCCTGGATCCAGGGGTCAAAAACAAACACATACACACACCGCCAAAAAAAACAAAAACCTGCACTGCTCCTTTGCAGCATAAAGAACAGCTGAATGTGCAGTATGTGACACCACAGATGTGTCTGCAGCGCCATATACCACCCAGCCACACTTGTCTGGATGTGGCCCCAGGTGGCAAATATATGCAAAGAGGCCTAAAAAGCTTTGACATTAGAATCACAGTGTGCTGGATTAGGACTTGAATGACTATCAGTAAATGAATTGTCTTCAAAAATTGATACTGCTGCCCTGTGCTGTCTGAGGCTACTAATAATATTTATTTGCATGTAGCTGAATTCTGTTGTCAAAATTAATCCGGTTAAAAGTCACATGTTTTTGTTCTTGAAGAAATATATTTTAATAATGCAGGCACGTATTCATTTCTAACAATAGTAGAGTTTTATTGGTCACTTCCAATAATCCTTGGGCATTAAAAACCTTTTCTAAAAGAACACTTATTGTGATTTCTTTACTCAGGCAAATCTCTTATTGATTTCAGGAGGAGTGTTGTCTGGCTAAGGAGTGCATAAGTAGGCTCTTTAATTTACAGCAGAGCAGAATTTGGAGAGGGATATTTCTTTTCCTTTTCAGACCTTATTTAGGCCTCTTTTCTTTTCCTACAGCATTGCTCCAGCATGCCAAAGCGTACAAGCTATCACTGAAAAAAATATAAAAAGCACTCAGTCATTATTACTGAATTTCCCAAGGCCAATTGGAAGTGTAAATATAACTGTTGTTCTAATAGTTCTTAAGTAGTTATTTCCCATCTTTTTTTGCAACATTTATAGAGATAGAATTTTTAAAAATCTATTTCTAAATATAACAAGTTACTGTAAAGGAAGTAATGACTTTTATAGGAAAGATGTCAACAGCACCATATCAGATAGGTTGCCTGGGGATTTCTGAATGACAAAATAGTCACACTGACCATTCTGACCACCTCTACTCCAGAACTGTTTTCCTGACAGATCAGTGTTTTGCAGATGACCTACATAAAGAAATTGTTTTACTTGGAATTCCCATTCTCAGATTATCCTTGAATTAAGTATGATCTATGATATTTCAAAAGAGGTTCTCTTTACTTTATTGGAGCCAACCATAGTGCAAACTTTATATATTTTTATATAAACCAAAAAACTCTTTCTAACTTGACTATCTGGGGATCAATCACCTTGATACTGTATTTCACTACCCCTTTTCTTTCTGTTGCCATTGTAACAAAATTTGAATGCTACGAGTTCAATAAGAAGGGGAAAAAGGTACAAATGGAAAACATTCATATACAATTCCATGATGAATCACAAAGAAAACATTTATTTTCACAGCAAGAAACCAAAGGATTCTAGGTAGTTTTCCTTTCTTATATCAAAATATATAGAAACCTAGAGCAAAAGGAGGATTCTTCTCCAAAAAAGGTAGAATTGTGCAAATATAAATACGTTTCTCAGGTTCATTTATTCATTCTTTTAATCATTTTTAACCCCAGTAGTTGCCACTCTGAAAACCAAACACCAAAGTCACACCTCCTAAAGAATTCTTTGTACTCAGCTATTATATGTTCTATGAGGCACAAAATGAACAGCAAGGTAAGAGAGCGCTGAAATGTAGGTAACTGAACATGACATTTGTAATGACAGTGAAAGCATCAAAATGGCTTAAGGGATCATTATCATGATGAAGCCCTGATATGCAGAGTCATTCCTGCAGGTCCCTCAGCATGTGAATGGATGTCACCTTCATGACAATACACCAACACAAATTCTATTCAGTTCCCCAAAAAGCTCCACAGAATACAAATCTGCCTATGAAGACTAGTAAGGAAGGTCGTACTCTCCAGATATCCATACTGTCTATATTTATATAAAGCAGCATCAGTATTAATGTCAAATCCCACAATCAAATATGCATAGACATCTCTTCCCGTATATAATTTTGGCAGAACCTCTCGATGAAAATATGACCTTCTACCTGAGGTTTCTTGTATACCAAAGACCAAATAATGCACAAATGGAGTCAATAGAAGTTTTGCCATTGACATGAATGGGAACAGAAATGAACTCTTAAGTAGTGATTACGAGTCATATATTGTACACATGCACACACACTCCTAGTTTATGTGCACTGAACTCTTGTTCTGTTACAGGTTTAAATCAGTTTATGATCACTTAAACCATCTTATATGTAACTTCTATCCCTAGCCCTAAAGAACTTGAAACAGGTTACGTGGCTGCCTGCGATATGCTAGTTCTATCTTCCCACGCTTAATTTTAGACTAATAATGTAAGCAAAACATTTCATAATTTACTTCAATCCATTATGACTTCAACAATATCTATATCAGATTTTATGAAGACTGTTTCATTAACTGATACTTTTAATTCATTATGAAAAGTCCAATCATTTCTAGACTGAACCACATGTGAACACAACATGGAAGACTTAACTTCCATTTGAATTTTGCATCAAGTCACCAAAATAAAAAGTAAAAACAGCTAAAAATCTAATACCTTACTGCATATCTGAAAGGCAATGGTCTTAGTAGCCAGACAATAAGGTGGAAAGTTGTAGAGAGATGTGCTAAATATTCAAATACTTTTTTTTTTTTTTTGTTTGAACTGAACTTTGCCTTCAGCAGAAGTTTAAAAAATGCTCAGTATCATGCATGAAGTACTGAACAACTTCCAGGAATCATAAGTCCTTATGCATTTTAGCACAGATAGTATAAACATTTAAAAAAAACATTTAATAGTTTGAGATGCACAAGGCATTGCGTAAGCAGTGACTGACTAGTAAAATACCTATATATCACATATAATTGATCATTAATGAAAATAATTCCTTTATTTATTTGCAGACGCTTATTTTATAAGTTTAAAACTCATAAATAATTAATACATATTTTCACCTAACCAGAAACAGTCAATGTCTATTACAACTACCCTTTCTTAGTGTTCCTGTTGTCTCAAAACTCATTTTTTGAAAATAAGTGTAACACAGAACCCAACAGGTTATCCAATTTAGAGTTAGAGATATGCTGATTACACTGCAGATCTTAAATGCACTTAAATTGAGGTGATTATTCTGTTTTGGGGGCTATCACTCCCAAAACTAGGCTATAATCTAAATTTTCTGAAATAAAAACAAGAACTATACATTTGATTCAGCTTCTCGCAGACAAATATATTCCAAGCTCATTTAAAATACAGACTTGAAAATGTTGTTTTAAAACTGAAACAAAAAACATTAACAAGGTAATAAAATACATTCCACTTATTCTTTTTCTTTAAAAAAATAAATCACTCTAATGCTGGAATTATAAATACTAAATTTCAACCTAACGCAACTTTTCATGCTTAAGTTATGAACTCGTAAAAATAAAGATCTGCAACAATTAGCAAGTATTACAGGCCTTCAACTATGGCCACACTAGTGTGCTGCTATGATACTACATACACATTAATGTTACAGGCCTGCAGAAACTACATGTCAACAGATGTGTTTCTTGGAAGAAAACTACAAAAATCAAGTTTATTCAAATGTTTGCCAGCTACCATATGCTGCAATACTACTTTAAATGCGACATAAGGCTTTGGGAACATACTTTTACTGCTATCTACACTTTGTTATTTACTTTGCTTTTCGACTAAATACCAGAGACGGGGCACACTAAGGGGTGCAGCGTCCTCTCTGTGAAAACATATTTTATCTGCTGTAATATTTAAAGAGAAGAAAATATACACAGCACCAAGTCACTGTTTGAACACTGTCAGTGTTTGCACTCTCATAAAGGATCTCTGGGAAAGATATTTTTACATATGGCATTCATTCTGGGAACTTTTAATAATGGCCAAATATAATTAAAAATTGTGCAAAATTCCTGCCATGAAGAAAGCAGTACAGGAATGACTCTGTTTGAAGGAAAAGTATTCATCTTCTCATTTACTGAGTCCAGAAAAAGAAATATAGAACACACACATGATATGTTCTTAATATTTGAACTAACTCGGGGCCAAACCTGTGCTCATGGATGGCAATACCAATACGGCAAGAAACCCCAGGATTGGGCCCCTTATGCTGCCACAAGAACTTGGATAAAATAAGGCAGTCTCATGTTCTGTGCTTAAAGTGGGTCCCTCTCAGAGAGCCTAAGCAGAAAAATAAAATGGTTTTCATATCAGGGCTGCAACAATGAACAATTATTTGAAATGTCAATGGGGAGATGGATATGTTCAGACAAAGAAGGGAACTTTCAGAGTAACTGAAAGAGTGGGAATCCTTATTCTTTTTCAAGCAAAAGGCATTTCCAATAATGGAGCTTGTACCGTGTCCTTTGTTTTTTTCTTTAGACTTACTTTATATTTTTTGTTAAAAAGTACACACCAAGAGGCCCCATTTGGAGTTTGCAGGTTGAAGTTTGATTTTTGGTTTTTAAATTTTCTATAACCTGGGATTTATTTTCATTAAGGATTTCATCCTGAGAGAGCTGCATGTTCAAAGTTGAGCATGTGCTTAACCAGTTCTGAGCACTCGGGCACTGATCCAGCAAAACCCTGAAGCGCATGCTTAACTTTAAGCACTTGAATGTCTCTGGTTTAAAGTTAAGCATATGTTGAAGTGCTTCACTGGCCCAGGGCCAGAGAGTACCTTACAGAACTGAGTTCTAAAAGCATAAGTCCTTCCAACCAAGCTAGCACCCATAAAATATTTTCCTTTCCAGTCTATACGTCTTAAATCTGTCTAAAATTGTTTTAGGAAGCATTTCCAATTCCATTACACTTTCATTGTTTAATTTATGTTATGTCCATCTTTCTGATAAACATCATCCCAAAGAAATACCAGGTCAGTTTTATTCATGATAAGTCTGCACGTACTCGGCACTATGCCCAATAGGCTTCCCCTGCTCTGGAAAAAAGCTAAATACTGTGCTCAACAGCTTAAAAATTATGAATTCAGGTATATGAGTAATGCAATCACACCAGAGCCAAGCAGACTTGAAGAGAATATATATCACTGGTGGCATAACATATACTTCCAAAATGTGCTGAAGAAATCTGGTATATAATTTTAAAATTCCTTTTACTCTTGTTTATAGCATTTTATAGCAACAGGAAAGGTCCACCAATCCATAAGAAACAATTTGTGTGCTTTCATCAACCAAGGATTGCTGCTCTTTGAGAGTAAAAGCTACTCACACTGTAGATTTGGACTAATCTCTTTGCACTATAAGATTAGCAGTATTTTACTAGATTTGGCCCGCTGGTTTGCATGTGTCTGTGTCTGAAGATCCCAGCTTATGAAAAGGGTTTCTAAAACTTCATTTAACAAACATGGTCAACATTTTGTTCAAATAATATGAAATCAAGCTTGCCTCTCATTACAAATATGGACCAAATGCATGAAATGGAAACTGTTTAAAACATATTAGCAGCAGAACCACGTTGCATATCTCAGGACTGAAGCTAGTGATTCTCAACCAGGATGCTGCAGCACCCTGGGGTTCCTTGATACTGTCAGGCCCTGGCCTTGGACCTGGGCCCTCAGTCTGCCTGGTCTAGCCTGGTCATCCCTGCCTGCCACCTCCCCAGCAGAGCACTAGCCAGAACCCTCCAACTTGGCAGACAGGTGGCCAGAACCCTCCAACTGAGCCTAGCCACACACCTACTCCCTAACATAGGAGTAGCCAGCCAGGGGCAGCTCATCCTTCACCTCGTCCAATATAAAACCCTGACTTGGAAGAAGAAGTGCTAAAGGCAACAAGGTTCAACCTTGTATGTAGGCTGCTGCACCCGTGCGTTGTGCCTCTCCTGACTCTGACAGATTCCCTCAATACCTGAACTGACTTTCCCACAGACCCGGGTTCGGCTTGACACTTTGGCTCTCTGACCTGACCCTGGTTTGATCTCCTGGCTATCTGACCCAGCTAGACTCCTAACTCCACGCTCAGCCCAATCCTTTGGATTTCTGCCTCAATTCCCCAGACAGATCATATGGCTCCTGGCTTCCCTACACGTAGACTCTGCACACTCCTCTCAGATCTTGGCTGCTTCTCCTGACTCTGCATGACCCCCAGACCTGACCACCCACAGCCTAGCTTGACAGGTACCACAGGATGCCATGCAATATTAGCACTGTTAGAGGTACAAAGATGATTTTAAAAATAACAGAGATTTCTGATAGGAATCCACAGTGTCAAAAGCATTCTGGCCTGAGTTCTTTGCAACAGATGAATTGCTGTTATTTTCCCATAGTCAAAAAGTAAGCAAAAATTAAAAGTCAGCATGTTCTGTGGGGTGCCTCAAGCCAAAAAAAAGGGTGTCTCAAGTCTAAAAAAGTTGAAAACCACTAATCTAAACAGTTGGCACAAATTTTGCTACAACGATCTGGAGTTGTTTCATTGTTTTCCACACCAGGTTATGAGAATGCTTCCAAACAGTGAATTAGATTGCCCAATAATACTCTATACAAAAGCATTATATATTGCAACAATAGGGATTGCAACATTCTTTGGTATGTGATATACGCGAATAAGAGGCATGCCACAACCATACTTTCTGACTGTAATGATTAGTTAATGTTTACAGAGAAAAGTACTATATAATTTGTAGTAGTAATTTACTTTGACCCCTGTTAGCTTGTGGCAGGCACAACCTCAAAAGTCAAAACACAGCCAAACACATGTGTGATGTGCATGACACATGCCACAAAACCATATTGCTCCATTTCCCACCGTGTTTAAGTCCAAAATGGGGTTTTAAAACAATGAAAAAGAATCTGTGCCCATTTTGCTTATACCAGAATTGGGTTGTAATTTAGAAGGTATTTACCACGTCATTCTCAGATTTTTTGCTTAAAGAAAACCTCTTTGAAATGTCAGTTTTGGCAGAAGAAAATTGATACAGTTCCACTTAGCACACCAGGCATCACACTGTAATCCACACACTGCATTGTATCCACCCATGTATACATCAGAAGTCCTCTTGGGAGGGTTACACATCCACATAATGTGCCTGATGCTAGTTTTTTTGCAAATGGATCTCTTCCTCAGCTAACAGATGCATAAACTCATATGCAGCCAGACAGTTCCCTAGTGAATGCACAGGTGCGGGTGCTGAACACTGCAAGTTACTCCAGCTAGTCAGCATTACTTTATGCTCAAAATCTTATCTTCAGAAGAAAGTTTTCTGGCATAATTTGACTCAGAGACCCCACCCTTTTTTTTGGAGACAGGAATATATTACCTCAGTTAGGTACAGAGGGTGTTGGGAATCTGAATGTACAAAACAAGCCAAACTTCAAAGGTCCACTGGAGCTCTGACCATCATTTGGCCTCAACATTGTAATGAGCATCAACAGAAATGTTATGGTTCATTAATCGCTGTTTTCTTTTTAACTGATAACTGAAATCAAAGACATGCTCTACAGAAAATGCTTTATGGAAATAACATATAGATTGAAGCCAGTTGGCTAGATTGGGTGCCTATACATGTGCAGTGAGGCTGCTCCAACGTGCTGTAATTACCAGCTCCAGCAGACTCCCCAGTCACATGTATCAGTATCCCCATGCTGAAAAATGGCAGCAGAGGTGCTTTAACCGAAGCTTTTTCAACGAGCTTTAGTTAAAGCATCCCAGCTGCCATTTTTCAGCACACAGACACTAATTCATATGATGTGCTGGGCTCTTTAATTAATTAAAGCACCCTCCCCTCCCTACACTCCCAGAGCACATGTATAAACCACCAATTCTGGCCCCTGCTTGAAGTGACTTTTCTCTGGTCTCCACTGGCCCAAGCTGTCTTGAATATGGCAGTCACCCACCCAGGATTCCAGTGTCAGCCCTTTCCAGCCCTCCCTGATAAAGGGACCATTAGCTGAGAAAATGGGGCTCCAACTATTCCCTGCTCATGTAATGGCACACTGGTTGTTTCAGATAGTTACAAATTTGAGCCCAAGGCTGTTCCAACTTATGCTGGGGCTTAAACTGGCCCCAGGATAAGTGAACATAAAAGTGGCTACCTTTGCCGTCACCTTCCTCAGGTCCGGCAATATGCAGCTCCTCAGTATACCCAAAACAAACTGCTTTTGTTGGCAACTCAGAATAAATAATTCTGGTATGGTCATACTCAATATCCTCTGCAAACAATACAAGTCATAAGACTTGTTTTACTTGCTTACAATTTAGGTGCCTTTAATCTGAGATACTTGAGACCTTTTCAATCCCTTGTTCTCTTCTCTGCCTCACTTGTGCTTGAATAGAACATATAATTATAGTTATAGAAAAGTAGGGCTGGCAGGTACCTCAGGAGACCATTCGGCTCAACCTCCTGCTCAAGACAGGATTATTCCTATCTAAATTATCCCATAAAAGTGGTTGTCTAACTTATTCCTAAAAACTACACAAACAGTCATCACACAGCTACAAGCCATTGCCCCAAAACACCAAGAACACCTTAACCTGTCACAGATAAATCAGGGGGATGAGAACACAGGCCACATTTACACGAGGCATGTTAATGCACATTTGCCTAATTTAATACACATTATGGGTGCACATCTACACATGCAGGTATCAAATTTAAGCATGATTAGTTAAAGCACATTAGCACACATGTAGACATGACCTAGCACTAACTTTAATGCCAGGTCTGCTCAGCCACTAGGGGTACACGGCAGGGCTGCAGACTTGGCACTAACTTTAATGCCAAGTCCCTGCACATGTAGACACCTGTCAAAAATTCCTTAATGCACATGAATTTTAGTCACGTTTAACTGCACATGTAGACTCACCCATAGTCAATGTCCCACCACCACAAGGTTGTTAATATACATTCAAGCAATCCAAGGACTATATAAGCCCTGTTTATGAACCACTGTATGAACTGATGAATTCACAAGTACAAACTCAGAACTTGTGTATACAGCATGCACCCAATAGTGCTTGAAAATATGAACAACGGTTGTAATGGCCAAGAATAGTGATGGCAAACACAGTGTTGCAGATTACATATCATTAAGAAGGCAATGTGTTTGTACAAAAGTCTATGGAGTCTATAGTATTGAAGATGCTGAGGAGCTAGAAGATATAGGAAAGAATAATTTAAAGAAAGGCTACCCTTCTTTAGTCTATACATTCATACATCATGTGGTACACTCATGTATTGTTGCGCGTTTGGGAAAAGGACAGATGGTTAAAGGTGGAATTCAGAATAGAACTACCTGCCGGACTAGCAGTATTTCAGCTGTCAGCTTTGAACAAACCAAAAACAAAACAACATGCAAGTCTTAGCTCAGTGTAGAGGTTTTCTCTGCCTCAAGTATACTGGGAAACACCTGCTTCTTCCCACTTTGTGGCCAAACTGAGAGCAAAATAGTCAAATGCTTTACTGTCACTAATAATTGGCTGTTCTAAGTAACCACCTCTTCTGTCCGTCTAGGAGAGCCAGTAATGAGTGAAGGCCCAAGCCTGGAGATATTTAGCACTTGCAACACCCCACTACAGTCATTAAGACTTTTGGCCAGAATCAAGCCCAAAGTGAGTCATGTGATCTATATAGAATTTAGCTTTATAGAAAATAAAATACGTTTTAATGATCTACGTGATCTAGACGAATTTTCAAAAAAACGGGAAATCAATCAGAATGTTAATCAAATTAAAATGCATGTTATTTTAAGACTATAATTTAACACGATGACTATTTAAACAATGATTTCTGTCATCCTTCTCCAGCAAGCCATTAAATAGATTAAATTTTCTTGAAACAATACAGTATAGCAGCAGTTAGGCAGTTGGTATGACCGTACTTTCATCTGGAAACAGCTGTGCTTATTGCTATGGATACTCTTAAACAAAAAGTGACAAATCAATAGCAATACATTCCCACAGGATGCGGAGAACAACTGACTAAACCTTGCAAAAATAAAACATGAGAGAGAGAGATATAGGATATTGCATATCATTGGTAATTAAATATATCAGTCTGACTGCCATAAAAACAAAACAACAGAACTTTTCTTATAATTTAAACACTGAACTAACGTTTGTGTAAAAATATTTATTGATATTTTTATTTGCCAACTTTTACATCTCTGTGTTTTCACAAGCAACAGAAATGAAATGAAACAATTGCCTTAATTGGTTTCATATGCCTTTAAACTTGATTCCTACCCCTGAATGAAAAAAAACCCCTCAAATATTGCTGTATTTGCTACTGAATATTTGTTTTTAGACTTTAGAGTAACAGAAAAAAAGACCAACTTCTGTGTAGGGTAAATGTGACACTCTACTACAGCCTCTCCAGTACTGATAGAATAAGGTGGTTTGCCACAAGATAAGAAAATAAGACTTGCAAAAACTCTATAATAGGACCGCAGGACTGATGCTTAAAATGCTATTGACCACATGCAGAAGCAAGACTGAATTGTTATTTCCACATGAAAATGTGAAGATTCCACCTATCATTAGGCTATCCACCATCATATATTCCATTTATGGCAGTTACAGTAGTCTTATTCCATACATTTGCATAAATTCACAAGTTCTTCCTAGTTCTTTTGGTCAGATTTTCCTTTAACTGAAAATTTTGGGAACTGCAAACAAGAAAGAAAAAAACCCCTTATTTACATTTTGCCCACATCATTTACAGTCAAAAGTAAAATACTAGTCCTTAAAAGCTATCACAGCATCAGTATTTTCAGTTTCCTACTTATACTGAATAAGAATTAAATTCATTTTGTTAGGATCAAACATATAAATCACTGTTCATGATCTTTAATTTTAGGTGGTATTAGAGCACATACCTCTTTCGCACTGAGGTCCAGTAAAGCCATATGTACAAGCACATCGATTTGGAGCCACGCATCTCCCACCATTAAGACACCCACTTTCACAGACAGCTGCAGCGAAGAAGAAAAAAATTATCTTAATTAAATCATTTTAAAATCACTTTCATAATAGATATACAGCTACAACTTCTCAGAGCTCAGGAAACTTAGTTAAAGTTGCAAATCTAATGATACAGGTTATTGTGTGTTCCACTTCAGCTGCATTATCTATTGCAGCTTTTACACTATCTCACACTCTTATCAAGTAAAACATATTAATCTTCCACAGGGTATATTTCACAAACACAAGAGCAATCAGAACTTTTCCAGGCTTCTAGTGCTAGTCTCTCTACCATCAACAGAGTGTACCATAATTTCAAACCAACATTTTCCATTAATCTAAGTAACAACTAAGTAGTAGACTCCATAGATATAGGGGCTAAGCAAACACATCTCTTTCAGATCCTCAAAGCTCTTTCCATTTCTTTGCATAGACCAGAAACAAGCTAACAGACTAATCAGCTCCTTAGGCCTATCAGAAATAGGATATGTTTATAGGTTTCCTGGTGTTAGATAAGGTGGTCAGAATACATAAACTTAAATTTTCAATCCAAACAATGAAACAAAGTTTCACCCAGGTGCAGCTGGTGAACTCAGAGACAGGTGGAGCAGGCGGCATAGGTGGAGGAAGAAAATAAATGGGGGAGGAGGGGCTGAAAGAACGTGTGTGCGCATGTGCGCACTCCCTCCCGGAAAGTCTATGGGGGGAAGGGGAAGGACCATGGAGGGGAATGGGGCTGGGACTGGGCAGGGATCAGAGCAGAGCCGGGCCCAGGATTGGGGCTGGGAGCCACTGTGCCCCTCGCTCGGTGCTGGCAGCACCTGTAAATTCACCACCCTGCACTGGCCCTGGCCCTGCACTGCCCGAGAGGGATCCAGAACAGGGCTAGCCTCAGCTGCACTGCTGGGCCAGAGGGATGGAGCCTGGGGGATCCCCGTTGCCCTCTGCACATCGTCCCCGGGAAGAACCTGGTGGCTCCTCCAGAGGCGTGGTGCTGGACAGCCAAGGGGGACCCGTGACCCCCCGATCTTTGCACAGGGCACGGGTGTGCTACAGCTGCAAGCTGAGCTCTGCTTGCTCCATGCCTCACTGCTGCCTTTGAAAGCAGTGCGGCACAGCACCATGCCAGTCTCGCTGCTTTCGAAGGCAGCAGTGAGGCGCAGAGCACAGCTCGCGGATGTAGCTCGCCTGTGCCCCGTGCAAAGATCGGGAGGTCATGAGCAGCCCTTGGCTGCCTGGAGCCATGCCCCTGGAGGAGCCGCTGGGCTCCAACTGTCCCACGACCTGGCCCAGCCAGGGCCCCATTCACAGTGAACAGAGCCCTGGCTGGGCCAGGTCATGGGGACAATCAGAGCCCAGAGGGTTGTCCAGGAGCAGTATGGGGGAATGAAAGGGTGGAAACATGCCCCAGCTCCCCCACAGTGCACATGGCAGTGGGGAGCCAGCCCTCCCCTTCCCTTGGACGAGCCACCCGCGGCCCCGTCCTGCTACCTGCTGGGGCTCTGCAGCAGCCCCAGCCTTGCCCAGCTCCCTCCCTACAGGGGCCTCAATCCTCCTCTCCTCCACTTAACTGCTGGAGCTGCTCTGCAGGCTGCCTGGGGCCAGTGCACGTCTCTGCACATGGCACCCCCTGTCTTCCGCCTTCCTCCCAGCAGCTCTTGACCTGGGCTGGGGCATCAGTACAGGCGCCCCGCTGCCCGCTTAAACAAGCAGCTATTTCAGTTAGTCAAACTAATCAAGTGTTTACACTGCACATGCACCACTGGGGCAGTAAAGAGATCATGCCAAGGTGCCCACTTGACAGAGTGGATCTCTGAATTCTCATTTCAGTTTACTAGCAATGTTGTAGCCCTGAAGAAAAAGACACAATAGCACCTGTTTCAGTACCCCTCAGCAGCAGATTCTGGAATGGTGGTGGAGACAAACAAGAGATCACTTCATCTCCCCATCACTGCAGTGTTTATTGCTTTTATAGTGGTGGAGATTTGGGTTTATATGGAGGACAGGATTTAGAATCAACATAAACCTGGCAAATATCTTGGCTGCAAGAGATGAGAACTCTTTACTGTACATTAGGGAGATCTCATACAGCTGCTGAAATCAACTATAATTGTAAGTGCTGTTCTGATAAGTGTAAAGGCCCTATCAACTATTCACATTGCTTGGCATAGCTCCAGCCTGAATACAACTAAGGCAGGATAATATAATGCAATGTAAAATATATTGGTCAAGGAAAACAGATTTGTCTGTAACCATAACAAGATAATACCAGAAAGAACAAATGTTCGTTAGGTACCCTTCATAACTCAGTATTTTTTTTAAATCTAAATTTAAATAAAGTTACTGCATTCAAAAAAATTAAGAAACTCTTTATTTAAAATTGAAAGCTAGGGTCTGCTGCTCCAGTTCAACTCCTGCAAGTCAATGGGAATTTTGCTAGGGTAAGAACTATGTCCAATTATTATGAATTCACTTGATGTTTATTTTAATAGTTCTGCTTAGGAAGAATTGACCTGACACTCATTTCAAGGTCACATGCTTCCTGTAAAATTCCATTGCAGTATACCAAGAACAAATACAGCGCGACTGAGATTTACAGGTAAATTATGACTGATCTATATGTTTCACTATCATGTAACTTTGCATTTGTTGTATGCATATGTACACTTAGGTTACTTACGCTGTCCACAGTGTGTTCCTGTGTATCCCTTCTGACAGAGACAATGGTCATCACTGCAGGTACCTCCATTCATACACCGGATGTTACAGTGTTGTACTGTAATTATGAAAAGAGTATTTTTTCATAATTTGACAAAACTATCAGGAATAGTTAAATAACCGTCAATCGTTATTTAAGGGACTGATTCTAGGAAGTGCTGAGTATCTAGGAAAACATTAAAAATGGGGGGGTACTTAGTACATGCAGCTTAAGGTTACGTCTCTGGTAGTTACTAAGTAGAAGCCAAAACAATATAATTTATAATATTAAGGAATTCAGAGTATTGGCAGAAACTAAATGGGAGGCAAGCCTACAGTCCCTGGTCACTGAAGTTAGTGGTATTTCGCATGGGAGTAAGGGCTACAGGATATGATCCTTAGTTCACCAAAGCAAAAACAGGCTGGCAGAAAAGGAAAAAGTACAGATCTTTTGGCAGACACCACCAAGCAGCACTAAGATTTCAGCATCAGAGCAATAAACAAAGATGGGGATATGGAAGCCAATGAACCCCCCGATCCTGCTAACAAATGCAGAACAGGAAGGGATAAGGGAGAGGTGCTGGTAGTTGCTACTAGGCCAGCAGTGCACAACCCAAGGCTCTAAAGAGGGAAAGCTTCTCTGCAAATGACAGAAAATGGGGAGGTGCACTTCATGCTCCTCTTCACTTGAACCTAAGCCAGTTAATAGTGGTTAACATACAATCTATCTTCTACCAGGAAAGCACAAAAAGCCTGCATTGAACTTTCCTGATAATAAGGACAAATATGTTATTCAAATTAATGTCAGGAACCACTTAAAATATTATGCTCTTCATCTGTATAAGAGTGGATAGCTTTCACGATTTAATTTTCATCAAAGTTCCCACTGTCTGACAACGGAGTCCAATTGAGGCAGACATTCTGAATATGCAGCCAGGAAATGGTTTCCTTCTTAACAGGAACCACATGAAAGACTCCTCCCCGGATAGGATTACTGTCAGATTAGCATTTTAGTAGATTGTCATGGAGCACAAGATACCTACACTAATCTGTCTGAAATGGTCAGAAAGACTGAGAAATACAAACTCCACAGGCAGCCACAGCCTATTACTGGCAGGTGGTACATCAACCACTGAAAATGTGCTGCGGCCCAAGCTCTTCAGAAACATTTGGCATTTTACAAACTAGAGAGATGCAAGTTGTTGGGTTTTTTTCTTTTTAAGCAGAAATCATTTTAACTTCGTTGCCATGAGTACATACCACCATTCTATAAACTCTGCTAATTTTAGTAGACTTTTAGAGTAGGGATTCAAAAGAATCCATTATTTAAAACACTGATGTTTTAAATGTTTAAGTTCTATAAGGTTCAAACTAGAACTTACATTTTCTGTGTTTCTAATAATTGTGATATATCTTTGTTGCCTAAAATATAGCCATAAAAAATTGTAATAACATTCCTCAACAAAAAGTGAAAGTATTTGCAAATGTAAAATAACTATCTGGTGAAGATTTTTGGATAACATCCTAAGTAGGTCAGAAAAAAAGTGTATAGCTGCTTTAAAATGTGTAGTTCAACCTAGTTTTATACAATCTTAGACAAACAGAGGGGATTAGAAAAAGCATAGGAAATGATATCATCTGTCAAGCAGGGTAGGAACTTAAAAACCACAAACTGATTTCAATTAGAGTCAGCCATGCCAAAAGCTAATTTTCATTCCCACATGAGCACCAAAACCATTTAAATACTTTGAACTACATCTGAGATAAAAATGTTAACAGTAGCTTATACGTTGATTTTCAAATTATTTGTTCAAGTGAAAGTTAAGTATATTCCCCCATTTTACATAAACAATCTTAGAAGTAACCCTGAAAAAAAGTTTCCATAATTTGTTTTACTTCTACTCAAAGGAACTTTTCAAAAGTAAAATATTTCTTGCTTCTTTTTAAAATAAAATAATTATGGGAGATGGGTGGTATACCTAGCCATAATTATTAAGACAGACCATTCAACCAAAGAACTCTGTCTCCTGGCTGAATCAGTGATATACCAGAGACAATCTAATTATTTTTATCTCCTCTTCTGAAAATGTTTTGAAACATCAATAAGAAAACATACTGAGCATTGTGAAATATCAACCCACCAGAAGTTTGTAGAAACACAGGTATGTGTTTCTTAGGCTTAGCTGTTGCTCTACGTTTGAAATCCTGAAAACTGGTTTATTAGTAAAGAGCTGGGCTCTCCCCTTCGTTATATCAGAGATGGTCAGAGCCAATGGAGTTACTCAAATAAGCAAAAGAAAAGAATCTGCCCCAAAGACAGTAGATTGATAAAGGTTCTGCTGAAAGGCACAGAAATTGCACAGCATTGGCGACATCACACACAGCTTTGCCATATCCTAGAATACACAGGGAATGGTTAAAATATTCATAAATTATCATCTTTTTCAGGCCCAATCCTACAAATAATTTACATTCAGAACCTAAAATTGAGTTCATGGAGGGCTAGCTGCAGGAGCGGGAACTTCCAAACATTTATAGACAGAGCCAACAATTAACATTCAAAACTGTATAAATAAAGTGAAAGATGCTGTCAGGCTGAAAAAATGTGCAAAAAATCCCAAAGTAACAAAACCTGACTATCTTGTTTTTCTATAACAAAGGTAAGAGCTTCAGGATTTGGCCCAATGCTCAAGTCTACATAGCATATATCATTATACCCTCAACAGATGACTCAGCAGAGCAAAAAAAAATACATGCATGTCCTAGTTAATAATCCCAACAGGGAAACATAAGATCCTTCACTTTCCATGTAACAAATAAAAAGCAGTAGCTGCATCCTCAACATCTCTGAACAAGGGGCATTTTGTAAGATCAGGCACAAGGTAACAGGAATGAGGGTAGGGCTAGGATTCAGAGCGACCTAGGCAAATTGGAGGACTGAAGAAGAAATCTCATGAGGTTCAACATGCCTGCTCAGGACAGCCCCGCATGGGCTGCGAATGGCTGCAGCAGGGAGTGCTGGCCATGGGGCGGGCGAGGGGCCACTTTTCCCCTGCGCTCCATACCACCAGCAAGCAGGTGGTTGGGGCTGGTTGCTGCCCCCCACCTGTACCGTGGGGCTGGGGGGCACTGGGCGTGAGCAGGAGCATGAGGCCTGCACCGGTGTCCCAGGGCCAGCGCCAGTGGGGCCCAGAGCAGGGTGGCAGGAGTGCAGGGTCCCAGCTGGCAGGGGCTCTATGGAGCTGGGCCAGCTCCCCCTACTCCCTGCTGGTGCAGCCCAGCCTGGCTCCGCAGACCCCTGCCAGCCTGTACCCTGCTTTGGGCCCCACTGGTACTGGCCCTGGGATATTGGTCCCAAGACACTGGGACAATGGTCCCAAGATGGTGACCATGGGGCGGGGCACCTCTCAGGGGGCGGGGCACCTGTCAAGGAGCAGGGCTTCCCATGTGGCCCAACAGCTGGCCAAAACTGGGTAAGTGGCCCTCCACCTGAAATAATTGCCTGCCCCAGTCTAGCTGGTAATCCTGGTGTGGAGGA
>NW_017728996.1:25040813-25050372 GCF_001723915.1 Gavialis gangeticus | reverse complement strand
CAGATTGAGGCCACCGGGGTGAAGGAGGGAGTGGGGCTGGGGCAGGTGCTGCTCAGCCGAGGCTGGGTGGGGTATGAGACAGAGCCACAAGCCACAAAAAGCTCCATCACCATGGAGGCCTCGATCTGTCCCCCCCCTTCCCCCACACCAGACTTACCAGCCCGACACTGGTCTCCAAGCTGCCCAGCTGCATATCAGAATCAGACTGGTATCAGCTGATATGGCTCCTTAAAAATTGGCCCTCAGTATTGGCCCAAAAAATCTGCATCGGTGCACCCCTACTAATTACTATTATTATAACTTCATAGCATCTAATGCAACAGACGTGTACATTCTAGGCACTTTTTCTTTGTAGAGTGACCAAATGAAGATCTCATTTAAGGGCCAGACACTAAGCCAAGGATCTGCACTCACTGAAACAGAGCAGATGTGCTTTGCCCCATAGCATGTTAAGGTGGGGAGAGGTAAAAAACTGTGATAGCCTAAGAGCACTGAAAATAATCAGCTCTTAAGGCCTCAGAACATCCATGACGGTAGTTTGAAAAAGAAAGGGGTGTGCTTTGACAGTTCTCGTAGTAAGATGTTTTAAAGCAACAGGATGGAATAAGACCCCAGAAGGCTAGTCCTGATCCAAAGGCTGCTAGAGTTCTTTTTCCTAGCTTTGTACTTTTTAAAATTATTTTTGGGTCATGAAAGGGATACTCCTTTTTGATTCACAAAGAGACTCCTCAGGAGGAGGTGCCAGGAAGAAGAATTAGCCAGGCCACTATCTTCAAAACTGGACAAAAGCAAGAGGCCTTCACTTGTTAAGCTCATTTGCCTGTAGGTGCCTGCTGTCAGAATCTGGCCAATGCAATGACACCAAGCCTGGCAAGGAGATTTATTTCTCCAGGCTTCCTGCTGATCACTGAGGGGCAGGAGCCCAGGAGCATGCACAGTCTGTACTGTAAAAAGCAGTACAATTGTAGTATATATTGACACCTATGAGCCAACTTTACTCCAGCTAATTTGAGTTACAATAACAAGTGCATCCACAGCAAACTCTCTTTGCATAAATCCATCTTGGACAGCTAGCTTACCATGGCTTTCAGCAACTTGTATTTGAGCCAGTTTGGGTAGATCCACACGTTATACTCACACCTCCAACTGAAGGGTAGGCAAATCCTGATATTCATCAACTCAGAGGCATAGCTAGCATGTTTGGTGCTCTGAGCTGGAGAGGTGGGGAGTGCCAAGCATCAGAGAGTATGGGGGAAGGGTGGATGCTGAGCTGCTGCAGCACCAGCTACCTATACCACACTTGATACTGCCACCCCACAGAATCACTGCACCTTGTCGACTGCTGCCATCATGTGAGCACCCACTCTAAATGAGCATCCAGGGCTACTGCTCCCCTTGCCCACTCCCACCCTAGCTATGCTACTGTAACTGCAAGAACCAAAAGGTAATTTCTAGCCAACCAGCAAGTTCATCAATGTTAAAACTTCTATGCCAAGGAAACTACTGAGTAATCTTTTCAGCTGCATTTCAGCCTTCTAAGGCTGAATTAAACCAGGAGAGCCACAATAACCATCTTGGATAAGTATCACTCCTTAGGGTTAGCCTTTGTTTTCCTGCTTGTGTCATTAATAATGACACCTCTGCCTCAATATACTTGAACCTGCTTTTTAACTTCAGCACATGGCTGAGAGCACAGGGTTGCGAATGCACAGAACCAGAACACAGCACCTACAGACTTGTTCCTCACCCACCCCAAACAGCACTAGGTCAAACAAACTTTCTTTCTAAAATGTTACACACACGCACAAATGCATGCAGTCCTCAGTCAGCACTTGGGGGGTTGTGCAGAAAAGTCAAGTTGCCAGAGTAAGCACTCCATGAATATCAAAGACAAGATACTGCTTGGTTCTGACAAACACACAGGAACATGCCTCATATAAAGGGAGTGCTTTTTCTGTGCACTCTAAAGGGGCTGGAAAGAGACAAAGCTGCTTTGCACTAGCTCAGAAAATTGGGACCATATACAGGGATGTGTTAACAAGCCCATTCCCTCCACAGTGGGCACCTCAAAAGCAGGGGGGAAGTGTTGCTCCATACTGCTACCAGTGCAGGAGTCTGCCTAACAGGCAGAGGTAAGGATTTGGAAGCTCAGTCCATGAAGAGTAACATTTGTTATTATAGTACACACCGCTCCCTTACTTTCTATGCTTTTTCTTTCACTGCTGCTGCATGAAAGAGATGTTAAAATCACAAACCTAAATGCTTAGTTAATTCCTAACACTATGAAAGCAAAAAGAGAGAGAGGTAAAAGAGAGATACCAATCTGAACATCTGCTATTGCAATAAGTCCTGAAGAGAGATTTAAAAAATGGGAGACTCCATGGATTACAAAACAGGTAAAATAACGTTGCAAACTTTTAACCAGGTATATCTACCTTCAACTCCTATTAATACACTGTTTAAAAACTTCTGACTAGAGCTTGGTGAGAACATTTTTCTCATCCTTTAAAATTTTTCAAGATTTAAAATAAATTCTCCGTTCCACACCGGGACAAAACCAACACCTTTCAACACTGTTTGAGATCCATACACCTCACACAACCAGAAATAGCTCAGTGATTATGTCCCACTTACTTAAGATATGGGACAGTCCAGTTCTGAATTGAGCAGACCAAGGTCCTGAAGTTTCCTATATCTCAATGAGTGTCACAATCACTAGGCTACTAGGATTCAGAGATGAACCTCTTTCTCTTTCATTTTGGCCAGTCTACCTTAGTCTGACAAGAGTTTTATCAAAACCAATATATTCCTCTCAAAACTTTTAGTTTCAATTAATCAGGATTTTCTGGTAATAAAACATTTCATCCAAGAATTTTTCATCAACTCTATTTGTGGCAGTGAAAGTTTTACCTGGGTAAGGCCTCCTCTACACATTGCATTTATGTCATGATTAATGTTTTAATCACAACATAAATGGCAAGTGCACCCAAGTTTAGGCAATTTTATGGCTGGTTTGTATGGTGCCTTAAACTGAACGTGGCAGGTCCAGGCTGAAAAATCAACTGATTGGCAACGTCGGCCCCAAACTTGCAAGCACCTGGCTTTCACTTGCCCTGTCACCGGCATATAGAAAGGGCACAGTCCCATGGACATGTGGCATGGCAAGAGGCACAATTGTTGGGATGGGGATCAGACCCCATGGTACCTTTAAATGAACATGCACCAGGGGCTTAAGATTCACAAAAACATCAGGCATAAAACACGGACACTGCACCTGATTGCTGAAATGAAAACCCAAATTCTGCTGTCAATTACTCCTGCTTAAGTCCTTTGAAATCAATGAGATTGTCTAGGTATGTGAACATACAATCTGCCTCACTGCTCCCTATGACTTTGGTGGCATTACACATGTAAGTAGACTTTGCAAGATGCTAGAGAAACCATTGCAGACATCAGGCAATGTTGTACATGCATACAAAGCACTAGTGTCAAATACTTTAGAGAGATTTACTAGAAAGTAAAGGCAAACTAGAATTAGTTTAAGAACTGGTAAGTAAATATAGTTTCCAGTACAACTAAATTGGTTTTAGTTTGGCAAAAAGGAATGTCTAAATGACTGGCTTCTACGTAACTCTTCAGTTTTCATCACAGAAGACAGGTTTTCTTTCCTCTGGTTAAGTCTGTCTGGTGACACAGAGGTAAGTTGTTTTAAATACCGGCTGCTGAACTAACATACGGCACCCAAATAGCTTGACAGTCTGCAAACAGAAGTATAAGGGGTTCAGGAGCAAACTTACTTGACTTTGAACCACAGGAGGGGGCTATCTGACCATTTGGACATGTGCACATGTTTGGTCTTGAACAAAATCCATCCCCACAGGAATGTCGACAAATTGCTACAAATAAAATAAAAATGCATGTAAAACCTCATAAATATACAAAAAGTATCATACAAAACCCCACACACCCCTGGGCTCATGAGATTTACCACCAACTCAAACGATGGGGCTCCAGGGCTGAGACAGGTTGTGGGACGGAGCTGCGGGAGGCTTATCCAGAAGCGCAGGAGGGGGGGTCCGGCTCCCCACCACTATGCGCACTCCAGAGCAGGCATGGAGGGGACATGCCCCTTGGATTTGTGTGCAAAGCAGAGGTGGGCTGTCCACTGCAGGTTGGGGCTCTGCGCCCTGATGCCTTTGCCCCAGGAGCCACATGCTGATGCATCCCCTGCCCGCCCAGCAGCGGGAGGTACAACATGGCATTGAGCAGCTCCCAGGGCAAAGGCAACAGGGTGCAGAGCCCCAGTCTGCAGTGGGCAGCCTGTCTCTGCAGCACACACAAATTTGGAGGGCACGTGCCCCCATTCCGCCCCTGGGTGTGCACACAGTGGTGGGGAAGCAACCCCCCTGGAACCCTGGATGAGCCACCTGCAGTTCCATCCCATGGCCCACCCCAGCCCCAGATCCAATTCACCCCAGCACCTGCCCCTGCCCCACTCCCTCCCTCACCATGGGGGCCTCAATCTGCCCCTCCTCCTGTACAGACTTACCAGCACAATGCTGTCTGTGTATGTGTCTGCCCCTCACTCTCAAGCCACAGCCTCCCCAACCCTGCTGCTGCCCCTCACTCCTGACCCACAGTACCCCTGCATCATGTCAGGGTACGTGGGGACCCCCACCCCACAGGATCCAAACTCCACACACATACTCACAGCCCCCAAAATCTTCAAAAATTCCCCCACACATTCCACACCCACCCCCAACCATACAAAGTACCTACATAATTTTGAGTTTTTCTGCGCATCATTTTTTAGATTTTAGCTGTGTGTTTAAAATTGCGATTAACTGTGGCTAATTGTTTTAATTGTGCAACTAGTCACAATATTTTTTTAATCGTTTAACAGCCCTAGTTGTGTTATATGGGATGATGCACCATACCATCTGTACCCCCCTTTTCAAAATCCTAGATCTACCCATGCTGAACTCCCTTAGCATCCTATCACTGGTGTTTTGTAGTTCAGGGACCTTATGTATAAAGTTACATCTATTAAAATGGCAAACAAAAGATGTATATAATACTACCAATGTATTCAATTCTGTACAGTCATGGCACATACTTGCAGCACACAATGACAAAACAAGTCCAAGACATAATATTTATCTGTGATAACTTACGGACTATGCATTGATTTCCACCAGGCAGAGTTTTCCATCCAGGACAACAGTAGGCATTGTAACGTGATCCACACACATTGGGTCTAGAAAAGAAAGTGATAGTCTTATTTCTCTCCAAAATATATACTTAACAACAGAGATATATATGAAACACCAAAAATAAAAAAGTCAGTACAACAGATCAGGAATCAAATCTAATCATAAACATAGTTAAATGTTCTGTATATATTTAACAGAATTGTTTGCCTTTATTATTGGCATTAGTAACCCTTTTGTAGCACTAGTCATTGTATTTGAAAAATGTGAAATCAAATCAAAGCAATAAAAATAATTCAAGGAGCAAAAGCAAAAAAAATTGTACTGGAGATCCAGCAACTAAGATGCTCCTGTGTTTATATGCATACTTTATGTTAAGAAAAAAAAGTTGATGTGTATGTGGTCAAATCTTTACCTCCTCACTGTTTCAAAACTTTCTCTCCACCAGTGAATAAGGGTCCAAAGCCACAATCAACAGTAGCAAAGAGGAAGTCTAGCATGCTTGGATACCTCCCAATATTTTGAAACTGAAATACTCAGCTCTAAGTGTTATACCATCCCTATTTTGTCAACAAATACAAGCATACAAGCTATTGTATTCACCAGTTAAAAGTTAAAATGTATAAATATTTCTTCAGCAAAAACATGCCTGTTTCTTGAGAGCTGAAGTCCCCGTGAACTAAATATTAAGGCCCAAAAGTATAGTCAGAACATATGACAGGTATTCATTTTCTTAGTGTGTGGAACCCCATGGGGTAAGCCTTCAAATCCAAAGCATCCAGTTGCTGGAGACCATAAGTAAATGTACCTAGACCCGCAAGGCTGGACATGATGCATGTCACTCGTGTAAGAGAGAAAATGCACTAGCTGAAATCATCATTCTGGAACCCTGAATGATTTAGGGTCAAATCTTGCTTATCTTACTTACATGATTACTTCCACTTACTGAATGGAGCTCCTTACATAAACAGAACTAAGCAAGATAATAGCTCCAAATATAAGAAAACATTCTTATGTTTTATGTTCCATATTATTAAGAGCCAGGACCTACAACCTAATTCATACTAATTTGCCTGGGTAATTGCTAAGTCAAATTTGCCTGGGTAATTGCTACGTCAAATTTGCTAAAACACATGGACTGGTCAGAGCAGATTGCTTAATGCCCTGTGTTCAGTATAGAGACAATATAATGTCCTTTTTTCCTTTTCGGATATTATTTTAACATTTGTATTTATTGATATACTTACAATGAAAGGCAGAAAGCATTTCAGTTGTGGTACTAAGAGTCTAAGAAAACATCTGCCCCACACAGAGAAATAACTCAAGCACTGGGATTTCAGTTTCATAGTCAGTAGGGTCGGAAGGGACCTGAGCATATCATCAAGTCCGACCCCCTGCCATGGGCAGGAAAGAATGCTGCGGTCAAACGACCCTGGATAGGGGATTATCCTCCTTTTGAAGACCTGCAAGGTAGGAGCGAGCACCACTTCCCTTGGAAGTTGGTTCCAGATCTTAGTCACCCTGATTGCAAAGTAGCGCTTCCTGATGTCTGGCCTGAACCTACTCTCAGTCAACTTGTGGCCGTTATTCCTAGTTACTCCTGGTAGTGCTTGGGGGAACAGAGTCTCACCCATTCCCCACTGGTCTCCCCTGGTAAGTTTACAGACAGCCACCAGATCCCCTCTCAGCCTTCTCTTGTGGAGGCTGAACAGGTTCAGGTCCTGTAGCCTCTCCTCGTAGGGCCTGCCCTGCTGACTCCTGATCATGCAAGTGGCCCTCCTCTGGACCCTCTCGATGCTGTCCACATCCCTCCTGAAGTGCGGCGCCCAAAACTGGACGCAGTACTCCAACTGCGGCCTGACCAATGCTGCATAGAGGGAGAGGATCACCTCCTTGGACCTGCTTGAGGTGCATCTGTGGATGCATGGCAAGGTGCAGTTAGCCTTACTGACTGCATCCTTGCATTGGCGGCCCATGTTCATCCTGGAGTCTATAATGACTCCAAGATCCTTTTCTGCCTCTGTGCTGATGAGAAGGGAGTTCCCCGCCTGTACGTATGCTGCTGGTTCTTTCTCCATAGGTGCAGCACCTTGCACTTGTCAGTATTGAATCCCATCTTGCTCTCATCTGCTCACCCCTGTAACCTGTCCAGATTCAATTGCAACCTGTCCCTCCCTTCTAGCATGCCCACCTCTCCCCTCATCTTAGTGTCATCTGCGAATCTGAACAAGGTGCTTTTCACCCCCTCGTCCAAGTTGCTGATGATGTTAAACAGTGCGGGCTGAGGACTGAGCCCTGGGGGACCTCACTGCCCATATCCCTCCGGGTCAAAAATGATCCATCCACCACAACTCTCTGGGTGCAACCCTCCAGCCAATTTGTGACCCACCTGACTGTGTAGGTATCGACAACACAGTTGCCTAATGGTTTTATGAGAATGGGGTGAGAGGCAGTGTCAAAGACCTTCCAAAAGTCCAGAAAGACTGTGTCCACCGCGACACCTGCATCTAAGGATTTGGTGACCTGATCGTAAAAGGCAACCAGGTTGGACTGACAGGACCTGCCCCTAATGAACCCATGTTGGTTGCCCCTAAGTATAATCTCCCCCAGTGGTCCCTTGCAGATATGCACCTAGATAATTTTCTCAAAGAGCTTCCCCAGGACCGAGGTAAGACTAATGGGCCCATAGCTTCCCAGGTCCTCCTTCCTCCCCTTCTGGAAAATGGGGACCAAATTGGCCCTTTTCCAGATTTCTAACTTTCTTGACATTCGAATCATAGAAAGTCAGGGTTGGAAAGGACCTCAGGAGGTCATCTAGTCCAAACCCCTGCTCAAAGCAGGACCATCCCCAACCAAATCGTTCCAGTCAGGGCTTTGTCTAGCCAGGCCTTACAAACCTCCAAGGATGGAGATTCCACTACCTCTCTGGATACCTGTTCCATTGCTTCACTACCCTCCTAGTGAGAATGTTTTTCCTAATATCCAACCTAAACCTGCCTTGCTGCAACTTCAGACCATTGCTCCTTGTTCTGTCATCTACCACCACTGAAAACTGTCTAGCTCCATCCACTTTGGAACCAACCTTCACGTAGTTAAAGGCTGCTATCAAATCCCAACCTCCTCCCCCCCGCAATCTTCTCTGTTCAGACTAAATAAACCCATTTCTCTCAGTCTCTCCTCATAAGTCATGTGCCCCAGCCCCCAAACCATTTTCACTGCTCTCTACTGAACTCTCTCCAACTTGTCCACATCCTTTCTATAGTGCGGGGCCCGAAACTGGACACAGTACTCCAGATGTGGACTCACCAGTGCAAAATAGAGCAAATAATTACTTCCCTCGATTTGCTAGCAACATGTCTACCAATGTAGCTTAGTATGCTGTTAGCCTTATTGGCAACAAGGGCGCACTGCTGACTCATATACATCTTATTGTCCACTGCAACCCAAGGTCCTTTTCTACAGAGCTGCTGCCCAGCCAGTCAGCCCCCAGCCTGTACTGGTGCATGGGATTCTTCCGTCCTAAGTGCAGGACTTTGCACTTGCCCTTGTTGAACCTCATGAGATTTCATTTGGCCCAATCCTCCAATTTGTCTAGGTCACTCCGAATCCTAGCCCTACCCTTTAATGCATCTACTATACCATGCAGCTTGGTGTCATCCGTGAACTTGCAGAGGGTGCAATCCAACGCATCTTCCAGGTCGTTAATTAAGTTACTGAACAAAACCAGCCCCAGGACCAACCCCTGAGGCACTCCATGTGACACCAACTGCCAGCTAGACATTGAGCCATTGATTACTACCCATTGAGCCAGCTTTCTACCCACCTTACAGTCCATTCATCCAACCCATACTTCCTCAGCTTGCTTGCAAGAATGCTGTAGGAGAGTCTACCAAAAGTCTTGCTGAAGTCAAGGTATTATTTCCACTGCCTTCCCACTATCCACAGAGCCAATTATCTCAACATAGAAGGCAATCAGATTGGCATGGCATCACTTGCCCTTGGTGAAACCATGCTAACTGTTCCTAAGTACTTTCTTCTCTTCCATGCTTAGAAATGGATTCTTTGAGGACCTGCTCCATGATTTTTCTGGGGACTGAGATGAGACTGACTGGTTGTAGTTCCCTGCATCCTCCTGCTGCCATCTCTTAAAGATAGGCACTATATTTGCCCTCTTCCAATCATCTGGGACATCCCCCGAACGCTTCAACTTTTCAATGATAATGGCCAGTGGCTCTGTAATCACCTCAGCCAACTCCCTCAGCACCCTCAGATGCATTGTATCTGGCCTGATGGACTTGTACACATCCAACTTTTCTAAATAGTCCCTATCCTGTTCTTTCACCACTGAG
>NW_017728996.1:25039500-25040596 GCF_001723915.1 Gavialis gangeticus | reverse complement strand
CATCCCTTGCTAGCTGCAACTCCAATTGGACTTTGGCCTTCATGACTTCATCCCTTCATGCCTGAGCAATATTCTTATACTCCGCCCAAGTTGTTTGTCCAAGCTTCCACTCCTCGTAAGCTTCCTTTTTGTGTTTAAGCTCACCAAAAAGGTATTCAGTATTGCACAAATATTTACTGATGTACATTACCCAAATAACTTCCTTAATTGTTTGCTGGTCTGCATGGCTACTAAAATCTTAAACAGTATTATACTACCAATTTCCATGATGCTACACTTGTAACGGTAAAACTCCTGGTGACATAGTGTCCCTTGAAGTCAAAGGAAATGCTCCCAAACTTCACAAAGTTCGGGATAATTGCATATTGGTCAACAAGGTAAGTATAGCCTGCACAATCAGACACTGTCTCACAGGACAATATGCTGCTCCTTCCCTTTAAGCACCCTTTCTAGCTGTTTTTTCAGATTTTAAACCTCCTCATTCATACATTTTCAACATATTCAATTTTTAGTTGTTTCAGCTACATCTCCCCAGGGCTAGCTACAGTCATGTAAGTACCTTGGAGTTCCCCTTTCATCTATGCCAAACACTACACCAGTATCACATGCCAAGGAAAGTCTGGGAAGTAGGCAAGTGAGACTGCCTTCCACTTTCTCCTGTCTGAAGAAATAATGGAACTTATTATAATACAGACTGACAAGTTTGGTTGACACCCTTTGCAACCGCAAGCATAAACTCAAAAAAGCGTTAAAGTCTGGTTATAAGTAACATGCAAGCACGTGATCACCACACGATATGGAAATACTAGGACAAATTTCTCCCTCAGTAAGCAAACGATTAAGACATGTTAAGAATCAAGGAGAGAGCTGACAAGGACTCTGGCCAGAAATGAACCAGAACTCCTGCTCCATGGCAAGTGCTGATTTTTGTTGTTGTTCCAAAATGGGGTTGTGGCATCTTTGGGAACTTTCTGAGGCGGCACACCTGGCTTCCACAACCTGTCGATTCAGAAAAGATTCAGAGCACTTCAGCGATTCGGGCAGTCCCCGCTCACTGCCACAGGGAGCTGGACCCAGACTCCATGCTGGTAAGTAG
>NW_017728996.1:25039113-25039355 GCF_001723915.1 Gavialis gangeticus | reverse complement strand
GGGCCCCCCAGCCCCATAGCTGCCCTGCCCAGCCCCAGCTCCCAACTCTTTAAAAAAAAAAGAAAAAGAAAAAGCTTCCACTCACCAGCTGTCAGGCTGGGGGGTGGGCATGATCCCCACTGCCCCCCCACTTTCCCATTCTACATGGGGGCTCTACCATGAGCCCCCATCCTCCGCCCACTCTCCCAACCCCCACATGGCTGCCCCACCTGGCCCCAGCTCCCAGCTCTTAAAAAAAAAAA
>NW_017728996.1:25022341-25038910 GCF_001723915.1 Gavialis gangeticus | reverse complement strand
GGGGCTGGGAGAGTGGGCAGGGGTCAGGGGGCCCGTGACAGAGCCTCCCGACACAGCATGGGGCAGCGGGGATCGTCCCCCCACCTGGCAATAGCTGGTGAGTGCCGGGCTTTTTTTTTCAAAAAGAGCCGGGAGCTGGGGCAGGCAGGGCAGCCATTGACGGGGCTCGGAGAGTGGGCAGGGGATGGGAACAATTCGGAGATTCAGCCGATTCGGCAACTGCCAAATCTCCAAATCAGATTTAGCCAAATTGATTTGGGACAGTTATTCGAATCACCAAATCGAATCACTCTTCCCCGAATTGGCCAAATCCGAATCCGAAGTGAAAACTATCTGCTTTGCACAGGCCAGCGGTCAACTTAATTGACTAAAGCAGCTGTGCTGATCGCTGCATCTAAATACACAAGTTTTTTGACACATTTTAGTGAAGGGTTTTGCTTTTACATCCTTAAATCGTAGAATCACAGAAAAGCAAGGCTGGAAGGGACCTCAAGAGGTAATCTAGTCCAAATCACTGCTCAAGGCAGAATATTCCTCATCTAAGCCTATTTCTTTTCAGGAACAACCTTCACACAACTACCAAGCATAATGCCCAAATCAATTTAACTTGTCACAGGTAAAGCAGGAGGAAAAGGACATTGCCATTGTCCTGCCACTGCAGGGACAGGTGTAGTTTGTTATAATACACTCAGAAGAGCCAAGGAATGGCAACATGCAAAGGAAGACAAAAACCCCTACAGTTCACACCAATCTAACTACCAGGTAAAATTCCTTGCTGAACCCAAATGTTGCAATTGGTCTGACTCTTAGGTAGGAAACAAGACCTTCCAGCCAGTAACCTCTAGGTTTTTTAAAGTCCCAGCAGGAGCATCAGTACACTGCAGTCAAAACCCCTTGGCAGAGTCCAGCAACCAATGATTTTGAGGAAGTTGAACCTCCCCACCTCCAACACCACTAGCAGACAGGAGGAGAAAAAAGTCCTTCCTGGTACCATGTGGCAACCAGCAATGCAGAAGCATGGAAGGGGCCATGTCAATATTCTAGACGCTCTACTCATAGTCTTCCCTTTTTTTTCTTTTCCCTCAGTACAATTTAAAGAGGGTTGCTGAAACACATCTTACTTCCTAACAAGCAGTGAGGAAGAATAAGACGACAGAACTCTAAGGCAGACCTTTAATGTTTGTGGATGATGAATAAAGGGTCTAAAGGTAACATTTAAGTAATATTTTGTGATTAATATATCAAACTAAAAATAGAAAAGGAATAATATCATAACTGTTATTTGGTCCAGAGCAAGTTATGAAATACCACACTCCATGCCACAGAGCAACAAAAAAATTGTGATGGTTTTAACCTACATTTACCAAATTTCTTTTTTTTATTTAAACATATTTTAAGATGACTTACATTATTGACAGCCAGTTACTTTTTTATTATAATGCAATCACTACGTTAGTCACACAAGGGTCCTCCCCACTGGAATTAATAGGATTACAGACCCTAAAGACACATTGTGAGTTGCAGTACTAAGAAGTATAATGGTTTGTTTGAGGGACATTATATAGAGTGTCCAACTGTTATGACAAAACTTAACTTACCAAAAAAGATAAGTAAAAACGTACGTTTCAAGCTCCATGCACTATATACAATACTATAAACAAAATTCTTTTCTCTGGATTGAGATAAATCCCTTCTTAAGAACACAGAAGTTACCCTTAAAGATCAGTCCTGACATATCCTTCCAGCACTGGCCGACATCCAGTGCTACAGACAAAAAATGAACAACCCTTTTATAGTACAGCCAGCTAATGTAATGCTGTCCTTGGCAGAGGGAAGTGGGAAACACTTTCTAGACCCCAATAGGCAACTATGCTTGCACACTGAACAAGGAGGTCCAACTATCCTTTTTATAAGCTCACCTTGCATAATAACAAACGTTTCAAATACTAAAAAAAATTACTCCAGATTCTGCTGCTCTTCCAGACAACAATACAGACAGCATCCACATCATAGTGTGAAACTACTGCAGTTGTATGTCGAGATGTAATGAAGCAGGGAGTCAATTTGTGAATCTGTCATTACATCTATAACTATAGAACTTACTCTCTCCATTTTATAGTGTTTCATAATATGAGCTCAGGGGCATGGCCCCTGTGAACTGACAGCAGTTTAGAACTTGCTTCTTTATGCACATAATTCACCTAGGAGAAAGTTGTTTCTGCAAGAGGACACTCCATGAGCCCCAGCTTCGCAGCATTCACAAGCCGCCTGCTACCTAGAGGTATGTAGATACAGCTTTAAATGTTTTTTCTGTGTCGACGTAGCTGAATCTTTCTGAGTCAATTTGGAGAGATTAAAAGGTCCTCCGATTTGATTTGGAGATCTGGCCACTGAATAGGGCTGAATCTCTGCTGAACTGAATCAGGGACCAAAGCTTCGCACAGCCCTAATAGGTCGCAAACAGGGCTATAACTGTATTCCAGATTTCAACAGCAGACCCTGCCCCTGAAATCCCAAACCCTCTACTAGACCCATGGCCCAAAAGACCTGGCTCCATGGGCTGTAAGTCCTGCTCAAAAGCATTTGCCATTAACAGGACACTGGTCTAGATGGACCTTAGGCCCAACCCAGCTTGGCAGTTCTTACATTATATTTCTTCAGCAGCACCCATTTCAAAGCTGTCAGTTTTCTATATGTATCAGGTACAATTCTGTAAAAGAGGTCTAAGGCACCAAACAGGTACTATTTTCATTTAAATCACTTAAAACTAAAAACCATCAGCCTAATAAATTAATAGCTACTTTCCTACTAACCATCACTAATAACATGTAATCTGTTTATTATGCCACATTTCAGATCTGCAAGTTTTATAACAGTTCAGATTTGATCACCTCAGTGACAAGGTTAAAGAGACTAGATCCAAACTACAATGTGCAGCAAGATTTGTCACAATATCCTTCCAATATACCTCAGTAGCATTCCAGCCTGTCTGGGAGCCTGATCCTGCAAGAGCTCCGATTTCCACTGACGTCAATAGATTTTTTTTTTTTTAACATGAACATTTGTCCACAAAAAATGGACAGAGACAGTTAAATTAATTTCATATTGGAAAAGACATTGGACAGGATAAGTCCTACCTCTGCAACATAAGAAGATCAAGCAGCTTCAGGGCCCATCAGTAAATATAAGAAGTTGGAATTACTTTTTGCCAACATGCCTTAAATTGTGTAATTGCTTTTAATTGTGCAAAATCAAAAAGCCAGAAAATGGTTTGATCACACACCCTAGATATTGATCTGTTTACAGTTTAAACTTGTTTTAAAAGTATTAACAATTTCTAACAGAAAAAAACATGGGAAAAACATTTACATAGTATGTGCATTGAGGGAAACAGTAATCTCTCGCTGCTTAACTTCCCTTACAGACAAAAAAACCCCCAACCTTGGGGAACTTATCATGATTGTTCCAAGCAGGCAAATGCTACCAGGCATCTCTGCTTCTGCAGCGTGCTTAACATGAGACAAATGTCAGAGCACAGGGTACACACTCTCATCCTAAGAAAGATCAGATTAAAGGACTTTTAGTAAAATAAGAGGGACTTGGCTTCATATATTGAGTGACTTGACTCACTCGTTTGAGTCCCATTTCTCTTTTTGGGGTTTTTGTTGTTCTCCCGCCCTGGCGGGGGGTCGGGCTAGAAGATCTACTAGGTCCCTTCCGACCCTTAATCTATGAATCTATGAATATAGAAAAACACCCTTGGATTTCTGTGATGATAGCTGTGAACCAAATCCTGCTCCTTCCTCTGTGACTTGGAGGGCAAAAGACATAATATAAAAAGAAGCACTTCCTGAATAGTTTAAAGTCTGGGTCTGTGGCAACTCCCTCTGTATCCCTAAGCACCTAGATTTGGACAGGTACAGGGAGGATCAGCGGCAAACTTGAAGCAAGAGAAGAAGCAGTGGACACAGCACTCAGTTACACTTTGCAAATTTACCAGAAGAGCATCGCAATTACACTGGGAAATAATGGTTCCTTTTTCCTTACCATCTCTACCCAACTACCCTGAGCCAAACCCTGGGACTCAGTGCAGGTGCAAGGCTCAGCACAAGCATACTGAATGCAACTCATGCAAAGTTTTCAGTACAGATATAAAAGAGAAGCAAGAGTTAGCTCTTTGGTCAACTGTCCATTATGCCACTACAGTCATTAATGGCCACATGAGGGGCATGCATAACTGCCCAGGTAATTAATTGATCCTCCCCATTGCTTTATGACATTTCATCAGTGCTTAAATTCAATCCTAGTGCCTTGACAGCCTGTTATTAATGATGCCTATTACACAGTGCCTGTGCTCACCTCCATTCTGTCATGCCAGCTGTCTCTGCTCGGCGCAACCTCCTTCCTGCATCTTTTCTCCACCACTAGCAGACTGGGAAGGGAAGATGCCATGGACAAGCAGAGCAGATTCCTCCCAATATCAAAGAGTATCATCAACCCAACTGCCATATGTGCCAGTCACAGCACATTAGGAGCTGGGGCTGATGATGTTCAACAGCACTGCCTTCTGGGCAGCAGCAAGGGCAAAGGGTTTAACCACAGGGGAAGGCAGGTGACATTTGCTCTGCTGCTGCCTTCTTCGGGGTTTCTGGCAGGCAAAGGCAGCTTTGAAAAACAGGGAGTGCTGCATAGCAGACCCATGGTGAAGTAAGCCCAGGGGATATGCTGAATCAGCACACCCTCCCCTCTGCTGCTCTTGCTATGACCCATCAAGGAAATCACAGACCACTACTGGGGAAAACTTTGTTCATCTGTTGTTCCCACAGGACCATGAGTTGTTAAGCACTGCTGTGAACCTCACCTCAGGAGGAAATTCTCTCAGAAGCCTGGCCATACACAGGCTAAAACCTGGCATAACTAAAGAGCTGACTAAAGCCTAGAGCATGGGTGTTGAATAAATCAGACAGACTCCAGACAGAGTGGGCAGAGGAAAGCTGAAAGAAGAGCAGAGGCAGCTTGATCATCTGCATGTTCAAGTATATCCGATATGCCCATGAATGCCACCAGAGGTAGTGAGGGTTAGCATCTGCCCACTTGAAGGACTGTGGGGAAGACGGCTGCCACTTCCACCCCTCACCACTGACTGGCTGCCTGTCATGTGACCCCCCACAAACAATCAGTAGTGAGGGGACGGGCTGTATAACATACAGGCCTTACAGCCAATTGGCAGTGAGGGGTGGGGCCACTGGGAACTTCCTAAAGGGCGTGGTGGAGCCTCTGCACTCTGCTTGCAAAGCTGGGGGCTGGGGCAGCCCCTGTGAATTAGGTAGGTCCCTACTTATGGTTCAAAATGATATGCAAGCTTTCTTGCAGCAATGATAATTGCTTCTCCTTCCCCCACTCCTCCAGCCCCAGCCCCTATGTGAACTGTGACTGCCAAATTGGGCAACAATACTTGATATTGGGGGAATTTGTTCACAGAATCTTCTCTCATCATTTTACAGAGACAGACTCATCCAACCTGACAGCCAAGCATTGTTCTCTCTCAGAGCCAAAGAAGGACACATGCTTAGACATAGTCTCTCATTGTTCTACACGAGAATATTGACAGACTTGACCTCACACCATTTGTGCACCAGTATGGGAAAACTGTTTGTTGGGCCACCCAAGCATGGCCCACAAAAGAATGAAGGGTCCTGTGTATACTTCAGAAGTGAAAGCTACAGATGCATCCGTGGAAGAGGAGAGGATGTAAATGATCCTTGTCTCCCCCTTTGAGGCCAGGAGTTACTGTATTTTCAGGGCTATTGTCAACCCAGTATAGTGCCTGTAGGAGAGAGAGAAAGGGGTGTTTTCAGTATTGTCAGCATTCACAATGTTATTGGCAACATTGGTATTGTGGCCTGCGTTTGAAGGCTCTTACACTTTCACATGGAAAACTGAGGCAGCTCAAGAATTTTGCCTGATTGAACAGCATTTTTCCCTTTGGATGCAAGAAGCTGAATAAGAGTAGAGCTTGAGAGTAAGTGCAGCTCAACAGACCGGTCTGCCCCCTGATACACTTTCCATCAAAGTGAGCAAAGGGGAACTAATGGAAACAAGAGCCCAGGTGAACCCTCCTAGACCTGCAGGTGGGTGACAGGGAACAGGTACTAAAGCCTTTCAGAAAAAAAGCCAGAAGGGAAACATATAAAGCCAGAGGGTTCAACCAAAAACAGAATTTAGGGAGAGATTCTCAAATGGTAGTTAGGCACCTAAATGGCACTGAACACCACAAGGAGCTAGGTGCCAAGCAGCTATAAAATGCTCTTTTTTCAACATCTGGAAGCCTTGTGTTTTGTAGGTCATTCTCACACTGTTTGGAAGATCTGACTCATGATTTCTGAACTCCTGGGATCAGCAATATTGGTCCAGTACATTTTTGGAAGAAGTACATTAACCCCACATATGTTAGAGAGAAACAGAAGAGGGCTCTTGCTATGGGACTCACTACTTCATCCCACCACACCCTCATCAGCAAATAATGGTGGAATTGTCAGCTCACTGTGTCCAACATTTTTGCTTTGGAGTTGTCAGCCAAGCCAATGTCTTTGAGTCAGGGATGTTCCAGTTCCATACAGTTGCAGCCGACTATGAGCCAGCCACAAAGGCACCTAATTCCCCCTCAACACTCACACATAAGGAAAATTAAATACGCTTAAATTCAATGTGACAGCTATTCTAAGATGCAGTTTTGGTCCCAATAAAGAGGGCAAGAGGAAGGTCTCTGTGACTATGTAAACATTAGATGAATGCATTCCAGGATGCTTCCCCTTTCCCCCAGTGAACAATGTTAAGCCTTCTAGTGACCCAAACTCATCTCACCCCTGGGGTTCAAAATGTCTAGCAGAAACAAGAGTACAGGGCTTGGATTTAGGCAGGCTCCTCTTGAATTGCTTTGAAAAATATGTTTTAATTCCCTTTGTATATAGGAAGGAGAAAAAAAATAATATATCCAAGGAGAAAAGTCAGTGTTCCAGAAAGGGAACCAACCAGTTTGGAGCCTCATGACATGATGTAATTACACATCGCTGGATAGTCTGATGTCCTCTGGCAAAACACGAGAGGAATGGAAACCTTGAGAAAAGAGAATGAACATGAATAAGAAGTAAATGAAAGAATTGCGGCTTCCTTTTGGTATTTTTGAGGCTTTAATGGTCATAAAGCGTTTTGTAAAATGAGAAGTAGCAAAAAAACAAGAGCTTTTCCAGTAAGCCAACATTCTAAATGTTCTTCCAGAAACAGGCTAGATTTCCAATGAAGTAGGGGAGAAGTTGTGTGCAGAGGACATAGGTTTTATTGTAATGAGCTACATGCTGCCTTCCAGTGCACAGTGGAGAGAAGAATGTAACTTATCTGAGCAGCCTTCAAAAAGTCAGTAGAGTGAGAGACAATGGTTTCATCTACTTCTCATCTCTCTCTATACTCCCCCTCAACACTGAGAAGAACCTTCAGTAGGCATGAAACCTCACAAATCAAGGAATCAAGTGGCAAAACTACACAAAGAAAAGGACAATCAGAAGAGCAGACATCAGACATAGGATCCCTTCAAACCTGGACATTTTTCCTATCACAAGTCTGACAGAGAATTACTGCCTGCTGGATGAGCAGAAGGTCCCCAGATACCAAGAGCTTCGACTTCTAGAAATATCCCCCAAGGCCTATGGAACAAAGGAACAAACAGAGCAAGAATGAAGTGACTGGTTCTCACACGCACCTACTCTCTAAGAATAAGATCCCTTTCTGTCTTGGTGCTGAAGATGAATGCGTATATAAATTCCTCCCCAGTTCCTGGGAATTTCTATGACTGGAAATTCGCAGAGTGCACAAGGTCCTATAATGCTAGTATCTGGCCTATAAGTTTGTCTAGGCTTCCTGCACTTCTATCCAAAAGAGACTTTTAGCTTGGTTATATAAACAACTCAACAGCATTCCAGTTAGGGCTCTACATTGTAGACAATTATGTGCTAATGATCATATGTAGCAAAATGCAGATGTGTCCAAACTGACTCTTAGGAAAGCTTTTGTTTCATTTTATGCAGAAGACAAAACAATCATGAACAAGACAGTCTTTGTGCTAAGTGAGCAGCACAGCTGAATGGCATACTGCAGGGAAGGGATGAATGAACCAGTCTGGTAAACAATGCCTGCAGTTTTATTCAGCAACAGTCACAGTAAATCAAATGGACAGGTAAGGCAAGTCTTGCCAAATCCAAGCTAAATGTCCTTTACACCACCTCCAAAAAGGTTTATGGGGCTCTAGGCTGGCATCAAATTGTCACCGTCTTCAATATCTACTACGGCACCTAACAAGTGTGTCAGGTAGTGCAGCAGCACACAGTAACTTGCCTAAGAATCAAGCAGATCCAGGTCAGGTTGAATCTGGTCAGCAGTGTAAGGGTTGTCTCCCACCACACACAAAGTAGGGCTGTGCGATGCTTCGGTCCCCGATTCAGTTAGGCCTGATTCAGTGGCCAAATCTCCAAATTGAATCAGAGGCCCCTTTAATCTCTTTGAAATGAATCAGAACCCTCCAAATCAATTCAGAGAGATCAGAAAAATTTAGAGATTCAGCCATAGACACAGCTTGAAATGTTTTTTCTACATACCTCGAGATAGCAGGCGGCTTGTGAATGCTGCAGTGGTGGGACGGACGGAGTGTCCCACAGGAGTGCGGGGGGCTTGGCAGCAGACCCAGAAGTGGACCAGAAGCAGTTCCTGTCCAGTTCCAGGTTCGCCACCAAGCATGTGGAGGGCCATCAAGCACTCCTGTGGGATGCTCCATGTGCCCCAGCATCACAGCATTCACAAGCCATGCTGGTACCTTGAGGTATGTAGAAAAAACTTTTAAAGCCGTGTCTATCGCCAAATCGCTGATTCTCCGAATCAGCATCAAATCTTCAGATTTGGACTTGGCTGAATCAAATCAGGGACAGTTATCTGAATCAACAAATCGAATCACTGTCCCTGATTTAGGCTGAATCCAAATCTGAATCATATAGGGCCTGCTTCACACACCCCTAATATGAAGTACTGAAACACTACTGTGTTTTGAGCCCTGGCTAACAACACGGGAAATCATCTTCTTTCTAAAGCTAAATTATCCCATTTTTGAAAAAAATACTAACAAAGGTGCTGCAACTGTGTCTGCCTTTCCAAATTAGCTTCCTCCATTGCATCCAAACTCTTCCCCTTGCAAGCTATACTGATCTCTGCAAACTACAGGTACAGGATCAGACTGTACTTTGCAGGAGTTATTTTTTCTCTACTGTCACTCCACGTATGTGCGCAGTTTCCAGAAAGGAATGCTATTCAGATACTATTCGCCCATTTTTGCCTGAGCACAATCAGCACCAACTGAACCAAGAGTAGATGGGCCCAGATCACAAGGATACACTCATAGAAGCAAAACTATTGCAGGAAGGGAAAATAAAACAATGACCCAAGATCCACCTCACAGACATAGGCATCAAAACCTGCTAACACCCACTGCACATCCACACAAGAAAATGGTCATTTGGCATAAGCAGGTGAAAACAGAAACATGTCCTGTTACATCTCTGGTCTTGTAAAGAAGAGTAATAGTGTAAGCCCACTTCTACCACCATAGAGAGCACTTTCTGATCAACACCAGAAAACAGTGATTCACCTTGCCGACTACGAGATCAGCAAGTAGCAAATCCACCACATAAACCTCTGCTTGTCTGGCAGGCAGAAGGCAATCTAATACTGACACCCTACTGATGACCAACTGTGACACTTTGCAGCCCCTGCTGAGTCATTACTAGGCAGCCTGACATGGAGTCTGTTCCCTATGCAGCCAGCTAAAAGCTAAGCAGGGGGGAAAAAACACCCTCACAGTCTGCCCTCCTGATCTTCAACGTGTCCTCTTGGCAAAATGGTGTTCAGTAATCAGGCCAGAAACCCATTTCCTCGGACTGCTCTGAGCCAGTTTTACAATATTTCCAAAACAATTGCGTTTCATACCGTATCTCAAAAGAATTCTGCTGTATTCAGTTTGCTTAGTCTTCTCACTCGACCTGAGTTACAGTGCACTGCTGTCAAATATGAGAAACTATAATGGTTGCCTTCAGGTCTCTAGTTTTGTTTTGTTTTTTTAATTGAGGCTTTCTGGATCCACTATCAAATAACAGAAAGGCAACAAGTCAGAAGACATTGAAGTTATACCTCAGAGCTCAGTTAAAATCTCTATCGTGTGTAAGAGACATAAGAAAAGGACGTGATAGGGAGAAGCACGGATTAGGGGGTTAATAATGGAATGGAGAGCTTGCTGGTTTAAACTTAACCACTAACAGTATTGACTAGAAACCTTTTATCATACAGATAGAAAAAAAGATGGGCCTTTGTCCTGTCCATTCAGGCCCAGGATCACAAAACAGTATTAGGGTCAAGATAATTCGACTTAAAGGAAGCATAGGTTTGAAACCCAATACTCGAAAGTCTACCTGAAGAGGACAAGGAATACATGAATCTGAAGATAAATTTGGTCTCTTACCGCTAATGACTCTAGAACAAGAATGTAACATATTGGCAGGCAGGTGCAGGGACAGATATGACTGCTGGCTTTTGAGCTGCAGTTGTCTGATAACGGTGGAAACTTTCACTAAATGATTTTTTCTAAAAAAAAAATTACAAATAAAACTATGCTCATAGTCTAAATATATGCAATGCAGAATAAAGGAATACATTATCAAAAATTAAATATGATGTTTTATTTTCTTAAATGTCAGTGCTACAGAAAGCACAGACACTACCTAATTCCAGACTCTGTGAATGACTACATGGCTTTCTCCTTTGCTCCCCAGTTCTAATCTGTACATTTTCCTGTATCAGAATTGGCATCCCTACAAACTGCACCAGATCCAAAAAGTTCTGTCGGGAGGACTGTAATATGTATATTACAGACAAAGTCAGTATCTATCCATCCATTTCACCCTTACTTAAATTAGCCAGGAAAATGTTTTGGTTTTTTTTAAATCGCAGCTGCCCACAAAAACAAAGTACAGAACCTGAAACTATATGTACCTTATTTTCTCACATACATCTTCCCCTCCCATCCACCCCCCCAAAAAAACAGCTGCTGGAAATTAGGGTGTATATTATAAGCGAGAAAATATGGTAATAGCAGCTGCTGCTTTCTTTTTTTTTGTCTACCACCAGAAGGAAGTAAAAGTAGCAAACACTCCAGTGCTCCACAGGGTGTGGCACAATGAGTATGCTAGGCCCCCTAGCTGCTACTACTCAGTTACTTACTGGTACTTATCAGTATTTTCAAGGAAAGATTTTTTTCTTCCTTCTTTGCGTCTTTCAAAAACAAGGTGTGTAACTTATTGTGGGGCATGTTATATCCAAGAAAATACAGTTATTGTTAGAGGCTTTATTCCTTGTATTCCACTGGCACTAGGATTTTGTATCCATCCAACAGGATGCCAAGTTGGCTTTAAAATGTATGATACAGGGAACTGGAACAGAATCTTCTGTGTTTGGAAATTATCTAAGTATATGCTGGCACTACCAATTATTTTAATTTAAAAACTCTAGCAATTTGTTTTTTAATCAGCTGGATTTGAAGAGTATTTTGCTCCCTTCACTGCTTAAAGTATAAATAAGACACACAGTGCCCAACAGCTATCAAACCAAAAGGTCCAACTTCTCCTGCATTTAATTCTTTTAATTTTTTTCCAATTCAGAAGTCCTCAGCTTTCAGTTTCACGCAGGTCTAGAGCATGACACTGACTGGGTGTGGCATAAGTGGATGGCCAGAGGTGTGTTGGCCAGAAGTGGTAAGAAAAAATGTTTGAGGTTTTTCAGGGTAAACCAATATTTACCGGTACGGTAAGTCTGCTTTTCTTCAGCAGGCTGTTAGTGGTAAATATTGGTTTGAAATGAAAACCAGAAGCCTTAATTATATATTAGAATACTGGAATACAAGACTTTTTTATTTTCTGTGAGCAGTGATGCAAATAAAGGCCAAATCCTGCCCAGTTTATTCAAGTGATTAGTCCCAGTAGAACCAGTGCAGATTACAGCAAACAGAAAGTTATCCATCAAGGATAATCTGCTATAAAACAGCTCTACTCCCAGAGTTTCACAATCCAAGTCACTACCAACTATTCTGTTCTGCAATACTCAGTGTTTCCAATTTAAAAAAAAAAAAAAAAAACAGTTCCGGTATGTATTTCACCTAGTCTTAAATCACCAGTAATTTTATGTTTTGGACACCTTGAAGAAACCCTAGTCATTTGAAAATTTCAGCTAATCAGCTATTAATCAAACTATCACTTTCCACCATTGTTCTATTCCAAGGGAAGCAAATAACCATCAACAGTTTTAATTAGCGACTGTTTCATGTTTTTTTAAGTTTTGAGGTGTCTGTCTCATTTTTAGTTTTGTTTGGAGACAATACTGGAATTCTAATCAGTGCAGAGAGCCTTTCCTCTAATGCCACTTAGTCCAAAATGCATCACATCACAAGTGATTTATTTCTGCTTTAAAATTTATTAAATTTACAAATAATCTACTTAAAAGGCACACTAATTAGAAATAATATCCCATTCATGGCCTAATCTTTTAACGATTACTTGGGGAAAATTCTGAGAGATAGTGACAGTTTTACTTCTTCAAGGATTACAGGACAAGATTGTTACAACATTCACACTCAGCTTGAAAGTTCTTGAGGCTCTATGGGCTGAAAAAGTCTACACAACTGTAAGATACCCATTTTAAAATTGCTATGGTGAGAACCATGCCCAGTATTGCTCAACCTCTGACCCACAGAGCTGTGTCATCCATCCCATGGGTCTCCTCACAGGTCTGGAAATTTGGTGGCAGGATAGAAGTGGCAGCATTAACTGCTGCTCCCCTGCTGACAAATTTCCAGAGCCGTGGGGGGCCCCACCTGCAAGTTCTGGCCCTGCACCACTCATCTGGCCCGCCAGATGAACTAAATGCCATTGAGCATATAGGTTTCTAGAGATTTCTGGTTGTCATGTTGCTGTATATATTTGGATCAGAAAATGAGAACAAGTTAAATGATACATTGTGAAGTAAGAATTACCAGTTTATATTAGTTTTCTGACCGACTAATAGCAATATGATACCAATGTGAGCATTAGAGGAACAGATTCAAATACATCTGACAACAAAAGGGGTACAAGCTTTTGCTAAAATACCATTTGCCCAACAGCGTCATGATTCCATCAATTCTAAATTACGTGATCAACAGCAAGCTTGAAGTCTTAAGATCAGACTAATATAAAGGAGGCTTTTCTATAAATAGCCTCTACTAGAGGCAGAGAGACCTCTTAGTCTTTACCTCTTTTCTTTCAGCCAATGTACTGGTATAACAGTGAGGTAAAGATAGTAAAGAAATGAACTACTTTGAACCTGCAATAAACTATATAATTAGCGTGAAATAATTTAACAGTAAATCCTAGCTTTATTCACTTTATATATAAAACTAGCATCTACAAAGAGAATCCCCATTATATTTTTCAAAGCTAAAAAGCTTTTCAATATTAATTTACAATAACCAAACACTAACAAAATATCTAAACTCAACTATTTCACTGAGAATCTTTCAAGGGACTCTTGTGTTCATGTACATACGATCTATGTCAGAAAACACAATTATAAACACCTACTTTTTTCTAAGAATCTGAACTACAGAAAAAATGAAAACAAAGTATCCAAGCATCTGCTTATGATTTATACTGTAATGCTCAGATCCAAAGATATTTGTACTTATGGACAATCGAGAAAAAACAATACTCGTGTCTTCTCCCAGTAAAACATTTTAGGAAATTCACTTTAAGTCTATTTAACAATGAATACTCTGTCTAATGTATCTGAACTTTCTATGCATTCATGTTTTTAAAGATTTCTAACTTAAGCAATTTGGTCACTTAAAGTCAGCCTAAAATAACAAAGTGCAGAAGGGGAACTAATGACCACATAAACTAACAATTAGTTTTGTGTTTAAATGGATAAGACCCTTTGGCAAAATGCTATAATTTTGTTAAATATCTGCTTCCCAGAGAACTACATCAAAACTAGAATATTCCGAATAACTGACTAAACTATGGAATGTCTAAACTTGATGTTGCAGTTAACTCTACACTTTCCTGTTGTCTAACACCAGTGGTAAATTATTCAAATACAAAATATAAAAGCATTTTGTATATTCACTCACTGTCTCCTTTTGTCACTTGCTTCACGTATGTAGTTGAAATTCCTCAGTTCATATATACGATCTATCTATCCATCTGTCTATATATGAACTGAAAAATTTCAACTACATACATGAAGCAAGTGAAAAAAGGAGACAGTGAGTGAATATACAAATTGCTATCATAATCTGCACTTCAGTGTGTGTGGGGGTGTGTGCGTGTGTGAACTGAAAAATTTCAGCTACATACATGAAGTGAAAAAAGGAGACAGGCTATTTTGTTCAGTGTTCAGCTACAATCAACACTTGTATTTCAAAGCTGAGGGTGCAAAGCTGACTTCAGCTGTTTGTTTCTGCATCACTAATTTTCTCAGTAACCAAAAAAACCCCAAACAATGGCCATTTTTTGACAAGGCAAACCTTTTCCTAGAAGGCACACATGCAAATTCTGCAAAGCCACTGAAGAAAGCACACATGTACTGGAAAGCAAAATTTTGCTCAGCATTAGGAATGGCATTTTTCAACTAGATAATTGATTCTGAACCCAAATTACAGAAAATAAATTATCAAAAATGTTATTAAAAATTGTAAATATTATTACTCTGAAGTCTTTTTTCACTAATTCTTTGAGAACTTTCAAAAGTCAAAATTAACCCTGCAAAGCAATCCTTACGTTGTCTTAAATGGCAGCTTTTGTCAGATCTGGTAAGTGCCAAAATCTACAGTCTAGGCATTTCCCTAATGACAAGACACTGAGAAGTAAAACAAGGTGGACTCAGCCTTCAAAACCTTAAAATGACATGTTTGAGTAACTGTTTTTTTGCAGGATGGGGCCCAGAAAGCATACTATAACTGAATTACCTCCCCCCTTCAGGAACTGTAAAAACAACTAGGTTGCACACATACTTACTGATGGTAAATACTGTTATATCCTGGTCATTATATGGGTGAATTGTTATGGGAATGAACTACACAGATCCCTCAGAGAAGAACTGTCAGTATCCTCATATTAGGCAAATAAGGGAATAAAGAACCCGTAGAAAACACTTCTAACTCAGGAGCTGGGGGGGACCCTCTTTACTATTGGAATTGAACTTTTTGCCTGACTTTTTTCCTTAAGGTCTGCAGGGCTGTGCCCATTTGTGACACCTGCCAGTGTCTCTGCAGGAAAGTGTATCAGAACTTGCCTATACTCCCCTTCCCACCCCATATTTTTGCCCTGAACTAAATCCTACACAATGATAAGTCAGAAATCTACGTTTTTCTCAAGTAACATGTTATGCACCTGTATAATAATGAGCTATTCTTTTAAGCACCTTGCCCCTTACCACTTTTTAACTCATTTAAACATGCAGTCTTGACATTCTGGAGGGTGCTGTATGAGGATTTTTGGAAAACATTGTGCTTTACTGACTGAAATATTTAATAATGAAAAAGCTACTAAAAGCTTCCGCCGTGATAATTCACAATGGTTTTACTAAGATACTGGTGACATCTTAGTAAAACCACAGTGCACTGAGGATACTGGCAAATTTCAGGGAAACAGGGCTGTGAAAGTAGCCCCTGTACATATTGCGCGCGTCAGACCACACGAGTACCAAACGAACAAGGACCATCTGTCAGACATAGGAGATGACACGCTACCAAATGGTCCGGAAGGGTGTGACAGACCGTAAGCATTGTAAAGGACATCCAGGGTCCCCAGGCCCAATGCTGCATTTCATTATGCAAAGCAACATTAAGTGCAAAGACTTCAGGACAGGCACAAATGTCTTAAGAGGGAGGCTACCCTATCTGCACGAGAGTTACTTCCCTGTGTTGTTTCTATTCTGGGAGCTAAATGAACAAACAATCATATATTATCTTTCATCCACACCGACATGAACTGCCAGTCATCAAGGAGCAAACTCCCAATACCAACCTCCGCGTCCGCAGGCGGCTTGGGCGCAGCTGAGATGCAGGATGAGTCCCGAAGCCCAGTCCTTACCTAGCCCCACCCTGCTCCCGTGCAGCACACATGGGACCTACCATCACCTGGCCACCAGAGACTAACGGGAGCCCTGCGCTGCCTGGAGGGGCCGCGCTGGGCTAGCTGTGCCATCGGGGCTCCCAGATCAAGCCCGGGCTTCCCAAGAGGAGTCCCTCGCCTGGAAGCCGCTCCCGCCGCCCGCCCGCCCCGGCCTTCCTGCTCTGGCATTTTTCCACTCGTCAAACGCAGCCGGGGAAGGCGACGAGCTGGCATTTTCCGGGGGCGCCTGGAGCCCCGCGGCGGGGCCAGCCCGGGTCCTGCCGAGTGGCGGCGGGGGCCCGGGGGAGGAGGGGGCCCGGCCCGGTTACCCTTT
>NW_017728996.1:25021307-25021710 GCF_001723915.1 Gavialis gangeticus | reverse complement strand
CGGCCGAGCCGGACGGCCGGACGGCCGGACGCCGCCGGCTGAGGGGACGAGCGCGGCTCTTGGCTGCTCCGGGGAGGCGGCCGCAGCTCGGCACCGGCGCTGAGTCCTGGGGAAACCCTCGCGGCAGCGCGAAGCGCGACTTGACTCTGAGGGAGCAAAAAGATGGAGCCGCCAAACGCACAAGGGGAACGAGTGCCTGGAGACTTTCTCGTTGTTAAAAGTCAACCTTACATTCTTCAGCCTTGGAAGAGGCATAATTTTGGCTTTGACAGAGGTATTTTTTTGGCCCAGAAGCAACAATTTAACCCACAGATTGTTTTACAAGAATGCTGGTTAGGCGCGAAACCATGGCATACCTATGATTAATTGGTGCCTTGCATTTGTGCTTTACAGTATTTGTTCA
>NW_017728996.1:25009678-25016307 GCF_001723915.1 Gavialis gangeticus | reverse complement strand
TTACAAGAATGCTGGTTAGGCGCGAAACCATGGCATACCTATGATTAATTGGTGCCTTGCATTTGTGCTTTACAGTATTTGTTCAGCTTCTGACAGTGGGTTTGATACTGTAAAATACCTGGGAAGGCGACTTATGGTAAAAGCAAAGACATAAAGATATAAGTGCAGCAGTAAAAGAACATGGCTTGGTAAAATATTGGCTTATGCTTAGATACTTGAGTGCCACACAAATCAAACTACCTGTCCAAAGGTCCCACAAGAGAAATCTGGTCTCCCCATCAGCTATTCATGAATCCATGGAGTAAAAATCTGGGCATTTCTTACCTAGCTGCCAATTGCAGGATTCGCCACACTTTCAAAATCATGGGCAAGGGGTCCTGACAGTATTGTTATCCCCATTACCTATTGAAACAACAGCATGAGTTGCCCTCTGGTCTTGTCCAAAACTAAGGAAGCCAACAGAAGGACTCCCACTGAATACATTAGTTTTTTAAATTAGGATTTAGAAAAGGTGATATAACTCAGACCATAGTCTGTATGTAAGCAGGTTGCTTCCCTGCCACCTTAACTGGCAAGTCAATTATTTCAGCTCCCCAGGGCTAACGTATTCTTCACCAATACCACCTTGGCGTCCCAACAGAAACAAACCAAAACTCTTCTATCCTTTTCCAATGGGAGGAGAGAGGTAACTGCACTCAGACTGCCCCCCTCAGCCATCCTGGAGTTTTGAACCCTTTTCGTGACTCCAGCCTCCTTAGCCAGTCATCACTTCCAGCTGGCTCCCAGCCAGGTAGACTACTGCTTGCTGTGCCTGTAGCTGCACTGGGAGCCCTTGAAGGCACAGCACCTCCTTATACTGCCTTTAATTGTAATGGCTCTAAGCAGCCATAGGGTTGCTAACACCACGTCCAGATGAGCACAGGCATTTGGTTCCCCAGGCACAAGTAGCAGTGGTGCACCTTGCACTGCAGCTGCTTGTCCCCAGGGAATGCCCATGTCATGCAGACTTGGGCATGCAGCAAGTTACCCTGCCTGGGGTAGAGGAGGCTGGGGCCAGCACTGTGCTGGCCCCAGTAGCCCTACTGGGGTCCTGGCTGTGGTGATCACGCGAGGCAGGAGCTGGCTGGCAGCTGCAGCATGGCTCTGGGTGGCCTGACTCCACTTTTAAGCGGTGCAAGCTGCCTGTGCATGCAATACTCTGGGTTTTTTTCCTGCAGGTTTTTCTTGAGCCCTTGATATCCAAAAAAAAAACCCCAACAACAACAAAAACCTAGCAGTGCATGCATAGGCAGCACACCCTTGCAGCATGGAGAACACTTGACTATGCGATATATATACAGATGCGTTTGTGGCGCCACATACCGCATGGCCGTGCTCGTCTGGATGCACCCTAAGTGTACATTCATTGTCCTCAAGTTTCTCCAAGTTTTGTAATCCCTTCCCAAAACATAACCTCTCACACCCTAAAATTACTGGAGTTTCTAAATTATTTGTTTTACATTCATAGTGTGCTGGTCCTTCCAGAACACTCTTCCTAACATTTCCCACCAGAAGCAGCACAGTCCAGTATTTCATTTAAATTTAGCTTAAATTAGAAACTTGTATTATTTAAATGAAAAACATCCTCTCTCTAATAACTAATACAGCGACCCGTGTTCCCCACAAAGTGTTACAAGTCCCCATGCAGTTCCCAAGTGCAGTGTCACGCTTGAAACTCTGAATTAGCTGAAGAATGTCTGAAATATGTAGCCAAGCACCATCTTATAAATTATGGATCTATGCATCATATGGAAGCTGCGATGATTTCAGCTACAGTGAACGCATGCAATTAATGCACATGAATAAACACCAGAGCTTATTGCCCCAGAGTTTCTTGCTCCTCGGCATGTCATTTGAATGTGCACCTGGGAGCAAAAAACTCCAAAGCATATTGCTTTGGAGTTTATTTGTATGCTGCATGTGGGGCCCAGCTGGGGCAGCCTGGGTTGGCAGGGGACCCAGGGGGTCAACCTGCCAGCCCAGGGCTGTTCCAACTGGGATCCACACACTTTGGAGGAGCAGGGTGACGTGCAAAGGTGCTTCAGTGCAGAGCTAACCAGCAGGCAGACCCCATGCAGAAGCACCCTGTGCCCCAGCCAGCCAGAGCAGCATCTACACATGTGCTGCTGTGCATGAAGAAACTCCACAGCAGGGGTCGTACTTGTATTTATTTGCTATGGAGTTTATTAGTTTCATGTGCCCTAACGGGTGCGTGGGTACCAAGACATTTACTGTGCTGTTAATTAGTCACTTGCACAGTAAACATCTTGTGTAAATGCGCCCTGTGTGAACTAAAGTATGTTCAAGAAATTTGTTTACAGATATGCCAATTTCATGAGGAAGAATGCAAAAATCTTAACTTCTTTTACTTAAATCAGGCTGTGCTTTGGGATCCTCCATCGTTAATACTGACAGCACGCAGACCTGGAATACATGTCTTCCTGCAAGAGCAAAAAACATTACCATATTGAAACATTGAGTTCAAAGGCCTGCAATACATACTACATACCTACCAGTTTGCAAAAATAGTGAAGACAGAATGTGACCTTAAATGTCTCAACATAATTCTAGTACTCTCTCCTATGTCATGAGAACTTTTATACATACAAAAACAAATGGCAAAGAAAAAGCACACCTTTTAGTGTTCAGGTAAAAATTGTTAAATCTCATCTGTACATATTTTGCCAGAAGCGTTAGAATTCTCAAACCTGGAAATATTCTAGGTGTTCAGTTTTCCACCAGGTATTCCATTGTGAATGCTCAAAACTGATGTTCCACAAGCTTTGCTGCAGAACTTTTCAGCCAAGTAATTGACCACCCACACAGAGCCACTGCCAAACCACTCTGCCCAAAGTATGCATTAGGTAAATGAATACTACACATCTGGGGCCATAAGTGCAACCTTAGGAAAGAGAAAATACTCTGTAAGGTTACATGCTATAAATCTGTGCTTACAACCTTAATCTAATGAGAACATAATAAAAAAATAAACATCACTGAAAATAAGGCACTCAAATCTCTCTTTATAGCAGTTCTTTATTTTGTATTTAATGTATGCTTTATCCACACAAGCACTTTGCTTTGAAAAATCCAAATACATTTAGTCAATAGAAATAGCATTCTAGCTGTCTTAGCATATGCTGTCTTAGCTAAATTTTAATCAAAAACAATCTAATTTATGAATTTGTGCAATTCTCATTTCAGTGTAGCTTTCTAATTAACACTAACTGGGTTTATAAGCACACGGAAGAAACTATTTCTCAAACTTTGACATTCAATAAATCCCTTGCAACTTCTAAATCAAATTGACATTCTGGACTCCACAAAAGAAACCAATCAACAAAGGGCACATAGTATTACAGGAAAAATAGGATGTAAACTTTCAATAAACAGGTAAAACAAGTTGATAAAACAAATGTCTCTCCAGCATAGGTGGCTTCCGTGGGTGCTCACTAGCCCTGTCCCTGCTGCTGCTGCTGGCTTCTGCAGGTGCGCCCCCCCAGACTCAAGAGGCACCAGTCGCCCATGCTCTCCAGCAACAAATTCTTCAGCTTTTCTTCTCACCAAGCCACTAGTCCTTTCAACAGATCTAAATGCCAGTTGTGCCCCCTCATCAACACACACATCCTTATCGCTGGACCAAACAACATGGATTAGAACATCCAGGATAATTTACCTGTTTCTCTACCAATACATGCTACATCAGACAGATGGAGCAATCACGGTGTGAAACAGTGAATGGACGCTGATCTGACATCAGTTTCAGAAAGAGATAAAAACTTATCTAGTGAAATATTGTAACCTCTCTGAACGTTCCACCACTGACCTCAAAGTAGCTGTTTCTAAAACAATTTTTTAAAAACTCACTTGAAAGTGAAATTGCAGACCAAGAAATCAGCCACAGAGTGAATTGCTTTACATATGGCCAGTGCCATAGCAACAAAGTCTGGCACCCTAGGCAAAGCCTACAGTGGCAGCCCGCCCTCACCCTGCATACAGATCCGGGGGGCACATCCCCCACCATGCTTGCCCACAAGTGCACGCAGCGGTGGGAGCCGTCCCCCCGCTCCTCTCCCCTCCCCACACACACTCGCCGCTTGCAGTCCGTCCCATGCCACACCGTAGCTGGGCAGCACCTGTTGGCTCCCCTTTGCTTCGGCGCCCAGAGGGGTTGCCCCGCTCGCCCATCCCTGCCCACCATCCCCCTCTTGCTACATCACTGCATGTGGCCTCCATAAAGACTCTGGATTCTCATCCTATTACCTGGACTAGCTTTTATAACAGCTAAGTCGCTCAATATTTTAACTGATTTGTTTATCCCCTTTAATTTCTTCAACCCACCATCACCACTTCGCAGTGCCCACTTCTTTTCCTCTTACCCTAGCCTCTGTACTTAAGGCAGAAGGCAGGGTAGAGGTGTACCTTATAGACTAACTGAATTAGAGCTGCATATACTTTTGTGAGTCATAGCTTACTTCATGATGAAAAAGGTGCACCTCTACCCTCTTTCTGCCTAACTTCAGACTAACATGGATAACCACCTTTCTCCTACTCAGGTAAAATATTAGGAATGACGGACTCAAAGGAAGAGCAATGGGACACAGGTTGTTGTAGCTGACCATAGGTAACTGCTGCATGTTGGTAGCAACACAAAGTTTATTACTGTAATTCAGTGGCCCCTGTGAAAGGAGCTGATGGAATCAGTCCTTGTCATACAAACAAAATATCACTAATTTGTACCATGTTGCTCCTCTCAAAAGACAGAACAAGAGATGGCTGAGACTGAAAACACCTTCACACTTTTAGAACTGTAACTTCACTTTTATTCATGGAGGCAGTGGGGGGAAATTTGCAGCTCTGGTAGTCACACTGCATTTAGTCTGGGTTAACAGGAAGCTAATTTGTTCAGAGACAGTTCCAATTCTTTTTCCTAGCAGATATTACCCTCTAACAGAAAAATACATGATAAAGATGACTTCAAGAGAAAAAAGGGTCCTGTGCAAAGGAGTATGTACTCCATTTCTACTTACAAATTGAACCTTTTTTCAAAAAAGGAAAAGTTTAGATGAGGGATAGTAGCTGAGTTCTTGCTGCAAGCCCCCGTGTATGCAACATGGGGATAACTTCTATCCCATTACTCTCTATGTGCAGCAAAATCTAAACATTGTTTCATGGGAATCTGAAAATAGAATGTTTTTAAACACCACTGTTGCAAAACTTGTTATTAGAAATGTATTAGTGAGGTTCATGCTGTGTGGATACAATCCACAAGTAAGCAAAAAGATAGCAGGTTAGGAAAGGCACCATAGTTCACCTTGGTGGAGCATTTAAGAACAATCCTATGGCATCCACCTTGCCCTCATAACTGCTTTAGTGTTGTGTCAGCTGCTGAGAATATTATCCAATCTTTATAACAGGTTAATTGGAATCTGATGACTTTCTGATATCTTCTGAGACACTGATGATATACTATTTAGTATCTTGCATGGTTACAGAAAGTGCGGATTACAGTGTATGAGGTAATGTTACAAGATATGTAGTCTGCCCATCAATTAACCTAGTAAAATATGTAGCACGTAATCAACTGCTGGTGTGTCATTTTTAAGGACCATCTGCTTAGGTACTAGAAGGGGGTATTTATTTAATTTGAAGGTCCTGGTGACCTCCCGTGCATACACCATGATCCAGAAGGATCAACGATTGCCTATTAGTACAATTTTATAACAGTGTACTTCTGCATGTCTTACACAACTAAAACTACATACTTCAGATGAAAAGACTGAATAGAAGTACTACTGTTTACCACTAAATTTATCTGGTAGTAATGGTCAAAGATCTTACCAAACTTATAGATCTAGCAGAGCCACATGGAACTTTCCATATGCAGACTCTGAAGTGCATTCACAACAGAAAAGCTTCTTAGAATTGCCAAAGATAATGCTATCATCCACTTCGGAAACTTTTCACTTAAAGAACATACAATAAAAGCCATCCAGTAGATCACCACCACCAACGCCGTGTGGGAAGAGCTACCCTCTTTTATACGCGAGATTCAAACCATTGTTAGATTGGCACCAAAACTTTAAAGTGCACCTGCAAACAGTTAACCGGATCAGAGCATAAGCCCAGTGTTGTGTCCCTGTCACAATTTACCTTATACAAGAGATGAGCTGTTGCATTTTGCATTAGTCAGAGCTTCCAGCAATGTTGAGGGATGGATAGCAGAGGAGAAAAAATTATTCGGGGGTGCACCTCCCCAGCAGGTAAGTCCCACCTGGCTGGGGCCCCACCCAATGTATCTCTGCTCCTGCCTCTGTGGCACTCTCTCTCACTGCGGGGGCCTCCACCTAGCCTGCTTCCCTCCTCCACAGACTGACCTGCTGAGCTGGGGTGCATGTGTGCATGCATGTGGGCACTCAGCCCCCCACCCCAGCCTCACATTAACTCCAAAAGGCTCCAAGATCTACTGCAAGATGCTCTGAGATCTACTGGTGAATCAAAATCCACTGGTTGGTGACCACTGCTTTATAAGCTCTTTCATGCAGGGACCACATTCATAGTTTCATAGTTAGTAGGGTTGGAAGGGACCT
>NW_017728996.1:25006720-25009667 GCF_001723915.1 Gavialis gangeticus | reverse complement strand
CGCTAATGAACCCACGCTGGTTGCCCCTAAGCATAATACATTCTTCGCTAACAATATTGTTCAGGTAGCTGGACTATACCATATTGCCAATAATAGAATTGTAAGGATTCTTTTAATCTTATATAGTGTCTGAGTTAAAGTACAGAAGGTCCTTCCTCATTATCAGATGTACGCAGCTCCTTCTCTGAATAAGTACAACTATAATTCTGTTTTCCTCCTTTTAGAAGTCTGTGTTTGGATTTTGTTTCCTTTTTTTAATTGTTTTTTAACTGTCTAGTCTACCAGATTCCTTTCTAAGTCTGCCATGTGGAGACTAAATATATAGGATGTAACCCTGCTCTATAAATTTCTCTAAGGGGCTTTAACTTTAGAATTCTTTGATTACTATCTCAGGAATGGGCCTGTAAATATGCGATGTTCTTATCAGTTGCCTAAACAAGCTCCATGGTTGAACTGCTCACCAATTAGTACAGTATGTTAGACATAAAAGCCAGACTCCAGAAAAACAGTCACTTCTGCTTGCTATATTTTCATAAAACTGCATGACAAAGTCAAATTATGGAGAAGTAGGTCCATCCTGGTCTACAAGCAGTAGTCTTCCTGCATGCACCCCTTTTGACCTCTTAAAAGTTAGATGGTTGATTTTGTTATATGGTAGTGCAAACAGTTCCTGCCATTCTCTTGGGTAGATGAATAGTACATTGTCAGAGTACTCACTTTCCATACTGTCATAGTGAAATGTTTGTGGTCTATAATAAACAAATACACCGAGTAATGGTAGAAAATTAAGTACTATTATACTGATTTTTTTAAAATTTTCAGTTACACAACCTCTTCCAGCAAGTACATTTTCAGATCTTCCACCATGAGTGAATTTTATATCTCTAAATTTTGTAAATTTACTTCAGACAGAAATATGTCCATGCCTTTAAAAAGATGTCATTATCTCAGTTCAATTGGCTACCTATTTATTTGCAAAGGAAATCAGGATTATGCCAAAGAAAACAAATAATGTAGGAAAGATATTTTAATGTTGAAATATATTAAGAGCACAAATAGTAATTAGAGTCAGACAAAAGTTGTGTTAAGAAATATCAAGTGACTGATATAAATTTACAGAAGCTATAGCTAATTCCAAAAATTTTCCACGCACATTTTCCAGACACCATATGATCAAATTATTTGTAACAATTAGACACAATGTGGCACGTTATGGATGTATTTAAAGACATATTCATAGGCACAAATGGCTTTGGGCCACAGGTTACTATTACATTTTTGCTCATGGAGTTCCTTCAGAGTTTTAATCTATCATCTCTGTAAGCAAAAATGGAGGAGGAAAGCAAAAGCTGGATCAGTACATAGTTGGTGAACCTATACAAACAGAACAACACATTCTTCTCTGCCCATCAATGAATATTTGACCTATTCCAAGATGTGCCATACATCCTCCTCCAATACAGCAGCAGTTTAGATTCTCCACTAGCTCGGACATCATGGTCTGCGCACCTGTTATGGGAAGTTCAGCATTCTATCTTTGCTTGTGGTCACACAATCATGGCTGGCTACAGAGCTGCTACATTTTACACTGACTCAAAACCCACATTTCCTCTGCTATTGCTTCCTGGGTAATATGGAATTTGATCTTCTTGCATCACGGTACTTTGATTGATGAGATTTTTTTGCTCCCCACAAAGAAGAAGGAGAGATTATGATCAGTAGTTGGATCATCCTCCTAAAAGCCTGAAGGAAACAGATGTGTTTGATCGTCCATTAGACATGGCTTCTAAAGTCTGGTTGAAAAGAAAGGCATCAGGAAATGGGTGAGAGGCCCAAACCCAAACATCCTTCTTTCCACATTTGTTATTTTTAAGGAAGCTGTTCAGCATATTTCTAACAATTTTCTTTTCCAAAGGTACGTAAACTTGATAAGTTGTCTTCACCTCCTGAGGAAAAGGGAAATGAGATTACTCCCTTCTTAGTGGGTGGAGGGATAAACCAAAATCACGTTAATTCCAATGTGGTTGTTAATGGATAAACTTACACAACAAATGACTATTAATAATGTCTGAAAGCCTCCAGCTATTGAGGTGTTTATGATACTTCTGGCCTTGGAGAAGGTAGAGTTTGACATAGTTTTTGCATGACTGAAGTCAAATAAAATATATATTTTAAAAACTGTTTTCCCAATAGGGGGGAATATCTCCAAAAGACAATGTCTATTTTTTGCAAGACACACTTAACATGTTCCCAGTACCGTACGGAATATATTGAAATTTACCAACCTTTGTACATCTATCATAAGAAGCTGAAAAAGGGTGTTTGCTTCTTTGATTTAAATGTAAAAAAATTATAAGCCATTTATAAGCCTCCAAGGAATCATTTTGTCTTTGTGAGCCCAGGAAACCTAGAATACAAAAAAAGCACATGGGATCACTGATTACTTTAATAGCCATAGCATTACATGTGGCTACAGTGAAAACTATGACAATGACAACTTGGTGGAAATGTGGGATGAGGCATACCACCTAAGCCTGATCCATAACTCAAAGCTACCTGGGTCTTTAAAATAGCTCCACATACCACTCACTATCAATGCAGGCATAACTCCAGATATAGTACCAATATTTAGATGGTTCAATTTTAAGAAAGCAGACTGGAGAGGCTTTCCTGAAGACCTTGACAAAAACGTGACATGCATCAAACCAGTCTCAGATAACTATAACTTTTTCAAGAATGCACTGTGCAAAACCTCCAAAGGATATACATCTAAAAGGATGCAGAACTGAGTATACACCAGGGTTTCGCCCATACTAGCATCTTAATACAAAAAATACCAGCTCGTTTCAGAGAGATCCTCTCAGAAGACAGTATCGTGGCAGGGACAGCCATAACTAACAAGCTCCAAACAGAAAGGCAAGGGAAATGGAAAGAATTGATTGACGGA
>NW_017728996.1:24997669-25001720 GCF_001723915.1 Gavialis gangeticus | reverse complement strand
CAGGGACAGCCATAACTAACAAGCTCCAAACAGAAAGGCAAGGGAAATGGAAAGAATTGATTGACTGACTAGTTATGAGCCACACTAACAGGAAAGCATAGTTAACCATCCACAAGCTAACAACCCAAAGAAAGTACAGCAACACCACAACATCACAGCCAACCAGATGGCTCAATGATAACGCTTTGAACAAACAACCTAAAATATGGATTAAACAGCAAAATGATCTGGGGGAAAATCATTTTAGTACACTAAACACAATGAATAAACTTGATGCTGGAATAAGTCACTTGAAGAATGGCAAAGCAGCTGGACTTGCTGACATATGCACAGAGCAGATCAAACACTTTGGTCCTGCAACCAAGTTGTGGGTATTGCACCTGTTTACCAATTACTCATCAATCCTTAGAATACCTAAATTATGGTGACAAACCCATGTAATAGCTCTATTAAAGCTCAGGAAGAATGCCTCTGGCCCAGAGAACTTCAGGCCAGTGTCACTTTTGTGCCATCTTTATAAGCTTTAAAAATGCCTCATTTGCAATTGCCTGTCATCTCATATTGTGGCAGGGCAGAGGCAGGTAGCTACCAGGTGCCTGATGAGGGCAGCAATTTTGAACAAGGCATATAAAGGCTGCAGTTTGCTGCGGCCAGGAGAAGCAGAAACATCACCTAGCTGAGCTGCAGCAGGAACAACCTTGAAGGTAAGGGCAGGAGCTAATGTGGATGGTTTGGAGGCTCCTGGTCCTGGGCATGACTTAAAACTACACCCTGCCAGGGATGGGTGACCTGGTGGGGCTCCTGATGGCACAGGAGTCCTTAGGAAATGCCAGGCCAGTTACTTCTCCCCAGTGAAAGGTGAAGAGGGGCACCTTAACCCCAGCCCCCATCTTCAAGTGGGTTTTGAAGACAGCTGGGAAGTAGTGGGGGCCAGGTATGGCCATGTGTAGGCGCCTGAGCCCAGCAGGGATGAGAGATCCCGGACACTTCCAGGGGGTAGTGTGGTGAGCACTGGGAGGCCCCACACAGTGTAGGTTTGAATTGCGAGTAGGCCTGAAGGGCTGTGTGTGTGAGGGGGCTGAGTAGGGCTGAAGATGGAGTTGGCCTGAAGGGCAGCCCAGGGGGCGCGCTGAGTAGAGCTGAATGGGAGTAAGCTTGAAGGACAGCACAAGGGCCAGCCCCATGAGAAATTGTGCCTGGTGAGAGGCTTGGGGCAGAATTAGCCCAGGGTTTGGCATAAGGTCGGTCCACGTAGAGTAGGGGAGCTCGTGGGAACCAATGAACTGCATGGTGAGGCCAGTATGAGAGTAGCAAAGCCTGATGGCCCAAGAGGGACCACTCAAGGAGGAGCAGGGCAGTGGAGTGTGGCCCAGGAGTGGACAGTATGCCAGAGGACCTGGTGAGAGAGGGGTAAAGTGGAAGAGGCCTTCTGTGAGAGGGGAGGTAGTGTGAATGGACCTGTGTGTGGAGCCTAACTTTGGACTCAGTTACATTACAAACCACTGCTATTTCCTTGTGTTACTCCACTGCAGAGTATGCATGTCCAGTATGGGAACGATCAGTTCATGCCAAGAAATTAGACCCAGTTCTAAACAACAGCTGTCATGAAATAACAGCATGTCTAAAGCCAACACCAAAAAATAGCCTGTACTTACTGGCTGGCATTGCACCACCTGATATCAGAAGGTAGTGAGCCAAGAAGAAAGATCATGGCAGATGGAAGACCCCAGTCATCCACTCTGTGGTCACAAAGAAGTAACTAAAAGTCTTAAAACACCAACGAGTTTTGTGACCATTGTTGTGCCATTGGACATAACAGCTCATGGGGTGCGATTGAGGCCATGGAAAGAAAGATTATGTGCAATCAGGTGCTCTGACATGGACGTGGAACCCCAGGAGGACCTTCCAAGAGAGGCGGATCTAGGTTGGCCAGCATGGCGATGCCTGAATCACCTGCAAATGCAAACTGGAAGATTCAAATCAAACTTAATCAAATGGGGCTACTCTAATGACACAAACATATGTAAGTGCAGATTATGGAGTACCTGCTCACTTGCTCTTTGGTGAGACCTGTATGAAGGAGGACCTCACTACAGCAACAAAAAGAACCATCACTTGTGTGTGATTCTGGAAAAAACATCTAGTTTATGACAAGGGAAGAGGAGGAAGATAAAAAAAATGAAAGCGGGTTTAAGAGCACATATTTAAAACACAAATGATAATTTTGCATGGCACGTTCTTCCCAGTCTTCAGGTCACTGCTCAGGCCTAACTCCTGTTGCCTTTAATGGGAAATTTGGCTGTCTAATGAATAGATGATCAGCTTCCCAAACTTGGCCAATGATGAAACTAACTTAAAAAACTGGCTGGCAACAATCTACTTTTGCTGCCACTTTTGTTACAGATTATATTTTGTATCCTAACAACTGCAGGCAGGTTAAAAAAGCCTATTGCGGAGCAAGAATCTAGGCTGTAGCTGTGCTGGTAAAAGCACAAAGGCAGACAAAATCCTTGGGTAGAGACAATAGCTTTTATTAAACCAAGTTGCTGAGCAAGCTTTCAGAATGAGATACTAGGTAAAATGGATGCCCTTTCCTTCTAGGTTAAAATAATTAAACTCTAAAGGTCAGTAAGTCCATTCCTGAACCTCCCAGTTATACACAAGACTCCTCAGTGAATTGAGTCAGGCCCCACATTCTTTGTAACATTGTGTAAGCGGTGGGATTCCCATCTCTGCCTCTCCCAGCATTCCCCTGACAGCAGTCTTTCAGTTTGGTGGGAGTTGCCCCAGGAAGATAGTTTAAATCATAAAATATGTAACAGAGACTAGGGATTAGACTCTGACACCACCATGTTCTCTCTATCCTTCACATGGGAAGTACCATGGCATTGACCGCAGCTCTTTTGCATGTCAGTGGGCAATCACTAGCCAATTCAAACCTCTCATGAATACTTCACTGTAGCTCTGATTGGCTTGAGTATGCAATTTTCCTTATCCAGGATCAGTATCCAAAGCATGATCTCATTTCCTCAGGTCCTCTAGATACCAAATTAAATTAAATTAAATAATTTGACTAGGAGCCGGCCCTTCTGCACAACTCTTTGCCTTAACAGCCAATTTGTGTGTTCAAACTCACTAACTAGAATCTCCACATGGGCGTTTTTTTATTTGTTTTTCCATAACTGTCATTAGCCAGGCTTCAGAAGTAATTTATTGCCTCAAAATGCAGGTGTATGAATTTTCACATACACCTGCACTGTGCTAGAAATAACACATTATTCAACATTATAATGCAAATATTTACCATTTGAGATCTTGGATTCAAAAAACTTCTTCCAAAGTGCATCTAGGGAGCCATTTAAAACTACGTACTGAGGTCAATTGATAAACTGCCATTGACTTCAGCAGGGCTTTGTTTGGCTATCAGTTCCCTGGTCTTCTATTCACTGGATGAGAAGAGCACCAAGAGATATAATAACAAGCTGACTGCATGCTGAGCATATGCTAGCATAAAATATGTCATTACCTCAGTTAAGAAAATCCTGTAGTTGTACATAGGGATGAAAAGTACAGAATAAAAACAACTGGAGTGAGGTCTAAAATATTAGATCACTCATGAAAAAGTTAATGGACCTATCCGAGTAAGGCAATAGTGACCCTAATGTGGGAAACCTAGCAATGGAAGAAAAATCATGTTTTATTAACATGCATTTGAGTTTCAGATTCAAACTGCCCTATTGGATAAATTAGAACAAGATTTAGGTTTAGGGATTCTTTATATAGGCAATCTTTATTTTACACATAGGTCAAACTTGTTATAGCAAGTGTTTTCACTTCTGTCATGCATTCCTAAGGCAAATAGTTAAGTTAGTTAAGATTGCATTTTGAAAGATGAAAGCCACTCTAACATGTGAAACCTCCAACATTTTGTGGACACTGAATTTACAAATATAACTAAATGATCTTTCACTTAGTATCACTATTAGGTTGGCCATAGGGTTAGTATGATTCAAGAGCAGGAGCGGGGGGCAGTGTTTGGCTTCTTTTTTTT
>NW_017728996.1:24987046-24992669 GCF_001723915.1 Gavialis gangeticus | reverse complement strand
TTTAAAAACAAACCAAAAAAGCCCCACACTCACTGGCTCCTGCCAGGTGTGTGTGTGGGGGGATCCCTGCTGCCCCCCATTGCCCTGTGCTGCATGGGGGTGGGATCTGCCACTAGCCCCTAGAAGCCCTTATGGTATCTGCAGCAGCTGGTGAGCATGGGGCTTTTTTTTTTTTTAAGAGAGAGAGAGATTTTGAAAGTTGACAGATTTTAACTAAAAAGGCTGGAAACTGTTTTTAACTTTGTGAACTCTTGTCCATACCAAAAAAAATACCACATTACTTCAGATGAATAAGAACAGAGGTCAAGCAGGCACACAGTCAACAGAGGAAATGTCATCTGACACCCATAAGGGAAAGCCAAGGAAAAACTCTCAGGGGCAGGAGATGCATGGAAATAGATTTATATATTTATATATATATGTATATGTATGTATTTTATAAATATATAAAATAGCAGACTTTTCCCACTCCTGTTTCTCAGAAGCAAAGGCATAAGGAAGACGATGGAAGCCAACGTGAGCAGTATCAGCAAATGGACCCTCTCGGTGCCCTTTCCAGGGATGCATTGCAAGGCTTCCATTTGGACCCAGATTAAATTACAAATGTAGGGAAAAGTAGAGAGCATCCCCCCACTTTGATGCCACACAGACATTTCACTGGGTATTAAGGGCCTGACAAATGCCCCATGAGGTCAGAAGCTTTGTATGAACTTTACTGGGCTTTGGTGTGTGGAGTATTTTCTCTTCCACGGGTTGTCTGTTTTATTGTAAGCTGTCCTGAGTCTTTCTGGATAAGGTAGGATATAAATCATCATAACTATCACCACCACCACCACCATCATCATCATCCAGCTCAACTATACTAATTGTATTCCTAAAAATGACGTCAGGTAAACTTTAGTGTCTCTACCACTTATCTATGTGATTTCAATCCTAAGAATACACACACAACAAAAAGTACTGAAAAACAAATGCAGAAACAAGTCTTGCTACAGCACCAAAAGGACAAGATATTAATATCTTTCAAGCTTCTGCAGTTTAGCATGGAAATAAATGCTTTCAGAATTGAATGTGTGGATCAAGCTGCTTGATATCTGGAGTCAATGAGCAATTAATGAGATACTAAAACCACCTACCAACTCTACTTCTGTCCACAGGACCCTCTATCTCAGGAGTCGGGAATGTTTTTGGACAGTGTCAAAAACACCCACAACCTTGACATGCAAGATGTTGGCATGCCAGGGGCGCCATGAGGGGTCTGATCCTTGTTGTGGCAGTGTAGCCCTGGCCCCTTCCTTGCCATCTGCCCCTAGGTGCACATGCCAAGCAAAATACTTTTGCATGCCACACTCTGGCACTCATGCCAAGGTTGTGTATCCCTGATCTATATGATACATTAATGACTTAACAGAGAGGGAGGGAGGGGGCGGCAAATTTTGCCATGATTTGGTTAGTTTCAGAGCTTTTTTGGTTTGTTTCCTGCCAAAAACTATGCAAAAGTAAGTGATTGCAAGATGGTTAAAAGTTATATTTTTAAGAGACCCTATTGCACTGTATGGCTTTGACTATGCACACTAGAGGAAGTCCACAATACATGAATTTTAGCCCTACCCTTAATCAAAAACCCAAAACACAGAAGTACTGCATCTCATTTAGAGCTAAATCCTGCCCTCTGCTGCACTGTTATACAAGGACTGGGCTATGAAGAGGGCGTGAGGAGTTTTCTCCACTCATGCAGCCAGCAGGATGAGATCTAGCACAAAAGAGCGCTGAGAGGTACACAAGCCCTCACAGAAGATATGGGAATCTGCATTTGGGGCAGGAAGTTTAGCAACTACCCCTGAGCTGACCAGCACAAATGCTCCTGTCAAGATGCTAACTAGCAGCTGACAAGAGTCTACGCTACTGATCTTAAATGAACAGGCAAAATGCATTCAGTAGCTGGCAGGATTCCTGGAGCAAAGGATTCATTGGACAACTTCATAATTTAATTTATGGTTATATTTGTCCTACAGTAGCGCCTAGAAGCCCCAAGTGAGATTGGGGCTCTATTGCACAAGGCACTGTGCTGACATAAGACAATCCCCTTGCCAGACCGCTTGCTATTTGGCAACACACAGTAAGGCTAGACTTTTGGCCTTCTGGTCCTTTTCTAATTTTTGCTGATTTCAGACAGACCCTTAAAAAACAAACAAAGCTATTTCAAAGTTATTTTCAAAATAATTTTCACATCAACAAATTTTCAACCCACTGTGCACTGCTCACTAGCCATTCATATTTCCCTAAAATTAAAGAGGACTTGGGGGCAATGTCTAGTCCTGCATTCTGCCCAGAACTACTGGCAGTCAAAGGAAAAACAACTGAGGAAGCACTTTCACCATATAGGCTATACTGCCAGCAGTGCATCAACTACTGCTACGCCTCAAAGTTACAGTATTATTAGCACACAGCTTTTCTCACTAAACTCTAGTTCAAATCAGATCGCTGAATAGAACTAGAGCCCACAGCTTTTTTATTCCTCTCTTGCATACTCAGCTTTGGGAGAATTCTTATGAAAGATAAAAAAGATGATCTCGTTAAGACAACTGCACGCTAGCTAGCAAGGTCTGTTTTCCCCACCTCTAGTGAAAGCATGATCAAAGATCACTGAGTGCTTCATGGGGTGTTAGGCGTTAACCGTTCTGGTTCATCTTAAACTACAGGAAGAAATGAGTTAGTGGCTTTCTTTAACACTGAGCTATTTTAGCAAAAAGTTCCTATCAGCACTACTACTGGCTCGGCTCAGTCTGGTGAGAGCAAGAGTGCGCACAGTAGCATAAACAGAGTGCAGGCATCTACAATCTGTATCTAGCACAGCTGCTCTACAGAGGCGTAGGGGAGAGTCCACTTAAAAGGCAAGAGATGAATGAAGCAGTTTCTACACTAAATTGTTCCCACCTCTGTTTCTCTATTGGTACTATAAATGAAGCTGAACTAGCTGTAGCAATAGTGTTTAAAAATGTAAATATACTAAGTACAACACCCCAATATAATCTGCCTAGGGAATTACCAAACCAACATGGCCAGGTAGGGGTAGGGGTGGAGCTCAGAAAAGAAACCTCAAATCTTTGCTGCAAGAAGCTTGTCCTGGATGGGAAGGTAACACAGAAAAAACAAGTCGCAGTAAGGCCAAGGTCTCTCAAGCTAGAAATATTACCTTGAGAAAAGCTCCCCAGTTTGTCATACTTTATCCAGCATAAATTACTAATTTTATTACTTCAGTTTATTCAGTCATTTAGTAATAAAAAAAATAGATTACATCACAACTTCCTTTCTCAGGTGCCATGATTACTGCCTTTGGTGTCATTCTAAGATTTGCGGGGGAGGGCAGGGGGAAAGAAAGAGATGCTATTAAAAACCTTGGTAAAAAATGATTCAGTTTGCTGTGATAAAATGAGTTACCTCAGAGATCAAAATTTAAGGACTTGGACCTTGAAGCTCATCTCCATCCTCTCCCTAACTGCCTTTCAAGTATTTGAAAACTGTTTTCAAATCCCCAGCGCCCCCCTCCTTCCTTCTCTTCTCCAGACTAAATAACCCTCGCTCTTTCACACTTTCCTCATAAGTCATACTCCCTAGGCTTCTAATCATTTTCGTTGCTCTATGTTGGACTCTTTCCAAACCGTTCATATCCTTCTTGAAATGTGGGGCCCAAAACTGGACACCATACTTAAAAGTGAAGCCTCACCAGTGCCAAAGAGAGAAAGAAACACTTCCCTTGATTTGCAAGCAACATTTCTAGTAATACAACCCAACATACTTTTTTGTTGTTTTTTTTAAAAAACAGGGCGCAGTTAGCTCATGTTCAAGTTTATGGTCTCTTCTGTAACCCCCAGGTCTTTCTCTGCACTACTGCAGCCTAGCCAGTCATTCCCCAGTCTGCATTTGCATGCAATGATGCTGTCCCAAATGCAGGACTTTGGACTTGTCCTTGTTGAGTCTCATCTGATTGATTGCAGACCATTTCTCCAGTCTATTCAGGTCAGTCTGGATCCTAGCCCTACTCCCCAGTATCTGCAACTCCACCCAGCTTGATTTTATTCACAAATTTGCTAAGCATGCACTCAAATCCCATTGTTGAGTTCATTAGTGAAGGTGATGAAGAATACCAGACCCAGGACAGATGTCTGGGGTACCTCGCTTGATACTGCCTCCCAACTAGAGTTATTTACAATTACTCGTTAAGCATGATGATCCAACTGGTTATGCATCCACAGTACTTTTGTTGAAACTATATTTCCTTGGTTTGTTAATGAGTAGGAAACAGTGTCAAAAGTTTTGTTGAAGCCAAGGTATATCACATCCACTGCTCTCCCCACATCCACAGAGCCTGCCACCTTATCATAGAAGGAATTCAGATCAGTCAGGCATGACTTGCTCATGGTGAATCCATGCTGGCTGTTCCTGATCACCTCATTTTCCTCTAGGTGCTTCACAATGGATACCTTGAGGACCTACTCCATAATCTTTCCAAGTATTGAGGGCAGGCTGACCGGTTGGTAGTTCCCCAGATCCTTCCTTCCCTTTCTTAAAGATGGGTGCTATATTTACCCTTTTCCAATTATCCAGGACCTTACTTGACCTCCTTCTCAAAGAGGATGTGATGAAAGTTATAAAATTAAACATAATCATGAAAAGTATTTGCTCCTTTGAACACCTCAGTAAAGGAGTTGAACTGATTATTGTTGCTTGCTGAGAACTTTAGTGTAAGGAGGGTAGGAAGATTTTCTCAGAGATTTCATCCACATACCCCGTTCTGGAAGACACAGGTGACAAATTATTAACACTGAGATATATTACCAGAAGAGTCAAGGTATTGTGCCCAAAGTTTCAAGATGCCACAATTGCTGAGCATTTACTAGGATTCTAAAGTGTAACTGAGCATTAGTGGTCCCAGATTTGTTATAAATTGATTGATGACGCCATCAGTGAATTACAAAAGGTGATTTCCTAAAAGACACTCTTAGTTGCATAAAACCTTATAGCCCACCCCATAGACACCCCTCCCACTGCCACTGCCATCCACCCCACCCCTGTCCCGCAGAGCCAGCCCTGTCCCAGCTCCCCCCGCTGGGAAGAGGCTGGAGCAGCCCCGACTCCAAGCCCTCCCTAGCCACTCACACAAATCTGGGGGGGAGGCACATGACCCCCATGCCTCCCCTGGGGGTGCGCGCAGTGGCAGGGAGCCACCCATGCTCCCCCCCAGACAAGCCACCTACAGCTCTGCCCCAGGGTCTCACTCAGTACTCTGGTCAAGGGAGAACAGATTGATGTCATATATCTTGACTTCAAAAAATCCTTCGATCTGGTATCCCATGATCACCTTTTGGCGAAACTGACCAATTGTGGCCTTGGGTCCACCATGATCCACTGGCTGGAAAATTGGCTCCGTGGTCAGACCCAGAGGGTAGTAATAGATGGAAGTCACTCATCATGGTGTCCTGTGACCAGTGGGGTCCCCCAAGGCTCTGTCCTTGGACCCATATTGTTCAACATCTTCATTAATGATGGGGACATTGGAGTCACGAGCGGACTAGCCAAGTTTGCTGATGACACCAAACTTTGGGGCAAAGCATCCATGCCA
>NW_017728996.1:24985537-24986682 GCF_001723915.1 Gavialis gangeticus | reverse complement strand
TTTCTTTACTGTCCAAGCCCCCAAGGTCTGGAACAGCCTGCCATCAGAGGTGGTTCAAGCACCTACATTGAACACCTTCAAGAGTAAATTGGATGCTTATCTTGCTGGGATCCTATGACCCCAGCTGACTTCCTGCCTTTTGGGTGGGGGGCTGGACTCGATGATCTTCCAAGGTCCCTTCCAGCCCTAATGTCTATGAAATCTATGAAAAGTTGGGTTACATTTAAGCTAGAGGTGCATTGATATATCAGTGCTATTTCAGATCAGGAAAAATAGAAGGAATATTACAATTACCAGCTATTGGCTTTTTTTGGCTGGTGTAGCTGATAATGTATCAATAAATATAATATGCCTTCTTGCCGGGGCCCCTGGATGCCGCATGCATGTGCACAGCCTCAGCATGCGTGTGGCCAAGGAAGCAGCTGGGAAGTGTGGAGCGCAGTGCCCTGCAACTAAGTCTGTGGAGGGGAAAGGGGCAGATTGAGGCCCCCATGGTGGGACGGGGCAGGATGGGGGCACTGCTCAGCCAGGGTGGTAAATTGGACCCCAGGGCTGGGGCAGGGAACAAGGTGTGCCCCCTGGCAGAGAGGCATGGGGGGGTTGTGCCCCCCCAGATTTGTGTGCAGGGCAGAGATGGACTGCCCACTGCAGGTTGGGGGCTCTCTACCCTGCTGCCTTTGCCCTGGGAGCTGCATGCTGGCTGTGCATCAAGTGCCTGCCCAGCAGCAATGGTGGTAGCAGGTTTTACCTCCTGCTGCCAGTTGGGCAGGGGGCGCACAGCCAGCACACAGCTCCCAGGGCAAAGGCAGCAGAGCGGAGAGCCCTGAGCCCACAGCAGCAGCCCATCTCTACACTCAGCCTGCTCAGCTCTGCTCCTAAAAACATACCTGTGCTTAAAAATGGTGGTGGCGGCACTTGGAATAAAGCTCTTTTGTTGAGCTTTGGTTCAAGTGCCCCCACCACCATTTTTAACTGCCAGGATGCTGATCCCCAGGACAAGCTGCCTGCAGCTTTGTCCTTCTCCCCACCCCCAGGGTCCCATTCACCACCCTGGCTGGGCAGCACTCCCACCCAGCCCCAGCCTCCCTCACTGTGGGAGTCTCAATCTGCCCCCTGCCATGCCCCTCTGCACCCCGCATCCCCCG
>NW_017728996.1:24969692-24985445 GCF_001723915.1 Gavialis gangeticus | reverse complement strand
GATCTCAAAATTGGCCTCCTGCCATGCCCCTCTGCACCCCGCATCCCCCGCCACCTCTTCCCCTCCACAGACTTACCTGCAGGGTGTTGCTCTCCATGCTGCCCGGCTGTGCTCCTGAAAATCAGTTATTGGATTGGTATCGGTGGATATGCCTAGTGAATAATCACCTATTGATATCGGCCAAGAAAATCTTTATCAGTGCACCCCTAATTTAAGCCAAACAACAGATAAGACAAATTGCAAAGATGTTGCAAAGAATTGGAAGTAGTTCTGGATCTTGCCCAGGAACTCAGCAAGGCTTTACCCATGTATTTTTAAATGTCTGAAGTGGTTTTGTTGTTTGGAGCATCTATAGCAGTTTGCTTTGTTAGAAAAGAATTTTAATCAAACCAAAAGTTTAGCATAACCTATGAAAGGAAGAATTAACTCATTCTTCTGTCATGTGAAAATGATTTAACTTCATAACTGAATCTGCATATATTTATGGAAGAGTTTAGATCTTTAAATCTTTTAGATTACTTCAATTTTACCTTCATGAACAATTTTTGTGTCATAATATTTCCACACTAGGTCCTACACTTCTATATTTCCAAATCTTTTAATTTTTGAATGCTTGAATATTTCTTACACTGAACAGTCACATGACTACGTACCTTACTTTTTCTTATTCCATAAAAAGTAAAAAACAAAACAAAAAAGCTCCACTAAAACTGAAACCTTCCAGCTGAAACAGTGTTTTCACTAAGTACATGAACTTCTGAAAGACTAATACAATTACCCCTCTTGTCATTAAGTCAGCAATAAATGGAAGGAAGGCTCCAGGGTTGCCAAAAGCAGCCATCAGGAAAAGAGATTTTCATATCTCTTGAAATGTGATCTTCAAAGGATTTTTTGAAAATCAGGATTGAGCTTTTTTATTTGCTTCTGTATGAACAAAAAAAAGAAGTAAATTGTTTTCCCCTACGGAAAAACAGGAGTGTCTAGTCCTTTGAGTTTTGGTGGAAAATGTTATGGGTGTTTCATGGGAAAATACAATAAGCTTTCACATCTTAATTATAGGGCAAGGCTGTAATATATTGAATGTAATGTCTAGAATGTCTTGCTGTATAGTAATAGACATAGTCCCTTTTAAAGGCAGGGAGCACGAAGGGCCACTCGATTCCTTTTCCACGGTATGGCTTTTTAAGGTTTATAGAGTTCCAAAGTAGATAAAGGCCTACAAACGAGCAGAGGCAGGTGCATGGGTTGAGGGAAAAGTGAATCCCGAAAAACAGGTAGTGCTTCAGGGGAAAAAAGCCAAGCTACTAGCTCTTTAAGGGCTTACGACCTGGAACTTTATAAGGTAGAGTGGGGTAAAGCTTTACTCTCACCCACCCAAGCAGAATAAACTCTGGAAAATACAGCTATATATAGCCTGCCTTTTATCTCATAACAAGGAGTGATATACTGACAAAGGAAGCCAGGAATGGATCAGGCTTCTGAAATAAGAGGAAGGAACCTGCCTCAATCAACACACCCACAACAGATGCTCTCCCTGTACAACTGAGTTGAGTGCTACCCACACTGCCACATAAACCCCCGGAGGAGAACCAGGGGGGTTCTGACCTTTCAACTATCATTGGTAGGCCAGTTCAGTCAACTCCTCTTGGCCGTCCCACAATTTTCCATGCAGAATTTCAGGCAATCGTTTTCTCTATTTCATGAACCCTGTGGGCCCCCGTGTACCATTGCTAGCAGGCTTTCACTTCTCCTGGGTGCAGAAGTTCTACCTCCCTTTGTGTGACAGTTCAGGCAGCTTCCTTCTCTTTAGACTCCAGTAGATCATCTCTCAGTCCTTTCAGGAGAAAGCTGGTGGGATTCCTGGTCCTAGGCATAAGAGAAACCTTTTTCTAATGGCACACACCCCAGAAGGATTAAGGGGTTCTCGAATGATGGTGAGGGGTTGAAACTGGGGGCTGAAAGGGGTACTAAAGACTAGGGCTGTGCAAAACCTCGGTCCCTGATTTGATTCGGCGGAGATTCAGCCCAATTTGGTGGCCGAATCTCCGAATCCGAATCAAATCAGAAGACCCTTTAATACCTCCGAATCAAATCAGAGCCCTCCAAATTGATTCGGAGAGATTTGGTGATTTGGACATAGCGACACCTTTAAATGTTTTTTCTACATACCTCTAGGTAGCAGGGGCTTGTGAATGCTGAGATGCTGGGGTGCATGGTGCATCCCACAGAAGCATGGGGGTCTATCCAGCATGCTCGGCAGCAGACCCAGAAGTGGACCAGAAGCACTTCCAGTCCACTTCCGGGTCTGCCAGAGAGCGCGCAGGGGGCCCCCCCACACCTCCCGGCTCAGCCACTGCTGCCTCCTGGATCTGGGGGGGCACCCGGGGTCCCCCAGCGGCTGATCGCCGAGCCTGGGGGGCGCGGCAGGCAGCCCGATGCACTCCCTGGTGGACCCCGAAGTGGACGAGAATTACTTCCAGTCCACTTCAAGTTTCACTGCCAAGCACGTGGGGGTCCCCTGCACTCCTGTGGGATGCTCCATCTGCCCCAGCATTGCAGCATTCATGAGTTGCGCTGCTACCTAGAGGTATGTAGAAAAAACATTTAAAGCTGTGTCTATGTCCGAATAACTGATTCTCCAAATTAGCATCGAATCTTCAGATTCGGATGTGGCCATAGTGAATCAGAGACAGTGATCCAAATCAACAAATTGAATCACTGTCCAATTCGGGCCAAATCTGAATCAAATAGGGCCCTAGAGACCGCACAAAGGAATTTGTATGTATGGGGGCGGGGTAGGAACGTCATTCTAAACCTGGGGTTGTCGACCTTTTCAAGGTGCAGGCATCCCTCTGTTAAACTTTTTTAAATTGAACAGTACCCTGGTTGAGAACCACTGTTGTACTGCCTCAGCAGTTCTCACCCGGGGGCCTGATGCTACGGCCAAGGGGAACTGTGTAGCGGCACAGCAGCCTGGCAATTTATCTGGGTGCTTCCTGTGTTTTCCCAGGCTGCTGTGCCACCACTGCCATGCAAAACTGTCCCATGTGCCTCTGTTCCCACAAGGAGCATGTAGGGCCTATTTATCAGATAAACCCAATGCAGGTAGAACTGAGTGTGCCTGCTTCATCCGATTTCCAGTCTGGCTCCACAAAAGGGACACAGGGCAGTTCTATCTGGCTACCCCAGCATCACAGCCCTCCTGAATGGGTCTCATGGCACACCGGTTAAGAACCACTGGGCTAGGAACTGCAGCAGTCCCAGAGCACTACTCCTCAGGCAGAATATAGGCATTGGCTGAAAGGAAAAACTGGGCCCATAGATCCAGCCCTAAGCAGATGTATTGTTATAGGGCCTGAGTTATTAACTTCTTCATTATGCGTTCCAAGAATTTGAGTGACATAGAAAGGAGCCAATCGTGGTGTACTCGGAGGATTACTGTAACTGTTTAAAGTTCTGCCTACGTCCAAATCGCCAAATCTCTCTGAATCGATTTGGAGGGTTCCAATTTGATTTAGAGAGATTAAAGGGTCCTCCAATTCAATTCGGGTTCGGAAATTCGGCCACCAAATCGGGCTGAATCTCCACTGAATCGAATCAGGGACCAAAGCTTTGCACAGCCCTATTAGATTTATCTGTAGATTTTGATCTGTTACATACCTGAGTACAAGCTTACCTTTAATTACTAGCTCATGGTTAAAATAGCACATAAATGAAAGCTGGTCTCTTATCTAGACAGCTGTTCTGTAGATAAGAATTCAAATAAACTACAAGCTTCATACTCTAAGAGAAGAGATTAAGTTGGGGGGGGTGGGGAGGAATTAACTAAAGACTTGTTGCTTGCAAAGGTCTAATTCACCATCAAGGCTCCTATGACATTACATAAATTACATGCAAGAGAAGGCCGCTAGAGGGGAGTAAAGGAACTTAAAAAGTGAACACTTCATCTACTTTGCTGTAGAAGCTACATTTGCACAAGCTAATTAACAACCATAGTACAACCAAAGTATTCAAGAACTGCATTAATTTACAACCAAAAGCAATATGATTAGATAATTATAGTACTTTTATTCAGTTGTCCCCTCTTACTAATCTGCAGGCTGACAGGAGAAATTCATCATCTGAATGAATCCAGAACACGCCACATGGCATGGAGCCAAAACATTTGGCAATAGAGATGAGGTTTTTTTGCTTGCATTCAGATTTACAAGGAAGTGTCGTTATATGATAGAAACAAGCTCATTTCTTAGTTTCAGGGAGGACTAGGCAAGGCGCAGCTACAAGACAAGAGGTAAAGTGAGTGGGCTGAGCATGACCAGGCAGCAGCAAGACCTCAGGATAGATCACTTTCTTTGTAACATGTTTAACTGCCCCAAAGAAGGTGACATTCAGCCAAGCCACGTAACTGGGGAGAGCTGATTAGTTCTGGAGAGTGGAATATTATGCATTGAAAGACTCTTAAAATTAAATCCCACAACAGTTAAAAGTAATGCAGGGGCTCATGTTATTTTCCAATTCATCCAAATCATCACTCAACTGCTGGAGACAAGATAGTGCAATGATGATGTCAGGCTTAACTTCTGACTGAAAAAAATATGTATGAACAAACAAAAGAACCATTTAAAATGCAATCCATCAGCTACCACAGAACAAAAAGGAAACATGAGGATGCAAGTTATAGTGGACTGAGCTTCATGAAAGCTCACAAAAGAAGAAAGCCTGAGTCATTCTGACCACAAACTCCAAGGACAAGTGACAAATGAAGTCCTCGGAAACAATACCCAACTTGAGAAGCTGCATGCTATAAAGATCAGAAAAGGAGATGCTCAATAGTATTGCGGAAGTATTCAAGGACAGATCTGCCAGTGTCCGAATGTCACAGTGCTAAGGGTGGGGGGAAAAAACCCCTTTTCCGATTACTCAAGTTCTGCTAGCTTGGGGCACTCCTGAAAATGACATTTTATCGCAACCATGTGGGAAACTCTTACCAAAAGACTGAAATTGTAGCTCAGCACTAGACACATCAGCAAATTTAAACAACCTGAAAAAACTTAAACGTCTTACAGCAGATGAAAGCAAGGTTAGGGGCATGGATTGCATATAAATCTGAATTTTCCAAAAAAGGTTTATCTGTATGAAGAAAGCCAGCTTATTAGAAAGCATGCAGGCTGCTGCTTCTGCAATCAGGATTGAGCTAAATCCAGGTCTCATACCTTACATGGCCAAGGCTGTAACAAGTTTAAAATGGCTATTGGGAAACTGTATTCTGGATCCAACAAACCAGGAAATTCTGTTGTCACCATGGACCAGCAATCCAGAATGGTGAATCTAACTCCTGCAGAGAGGTCTGAGCTAGAGGATATGGAAAAAGACTTAAACTAGGTTGAAGCAAAAATAAAGAGCCATGGAAAGCCGAAAGGAAAGAGGTGCCAAGATTTAAATTAGTAAAAAATTAAGAGGCTAAGCATAAAGCCGAAGAAAAGAAAAAGGGCCAGTGTATGGGGAGCGAGGGGGAAGAAGTATTAGACTAATAAAAGAGACAAGCTTAAAATCAAAGTAGAAGTTTTCCAAGTTACACAGGAAGTTCAGAAGAAGGGTGGTCTGAGTGGTAAGGTATAAGCCTAGGTGTTGGAGACATGGATTAAATTCCCCACTCTACCAAACTTCCTAAGTCTTTGGGGCAAGTTACTTAGCCTGTTTATGCCTCAGTTTCCCTTCTGTAAAATTATTAGCATCACAAGGGCCTTAAGGATTTAATACAGTAAAGACTGTGACATTCTCCAAACACAGTGGCCCCTGGCAGGTGTTAATATAATGGCTCAGCTGGGATCTGAGGAATTTTATGACCCATCCCAAAAACTGCTTGCGCTGTCATGACAGACATAACGTTCCTCAGATCCCAGCTGCAAGACCGACAGAGTCAAAGCAGGGCCAGGGCTTCCCCCAGTCTGATCCTGGGGATCGGGTAAGCAGTAGCTGTGTCCTAAACCCTCAGGCTGCCTAGTGTCCACGACCAGCTGATTGTCAGCATTAATGGCATGGAGATGCGCTGTGCTGCCCATCCCTCTGCAGCAACTGGCTGTTGGCAGAATGAAAGTGGGGATGAGACTTCTGGCCCAAGGCCATGGCCAGGTCACTAGCTCTGGCTCGTTCTGGCAGAAGGTTGCCAACCCCTGCTGTGCAGCAGCATTGTAATCTATATTCTGGGTTACTACGGTGCCAGATAATTCACAGTTACGCCTCTTGGCTTCTTCTGCAGCAAGCTATTGGCCCTGCACTCTCGTTTTACAGACCTGAGGGTGCCAAGCATCTATCCTCTTACAAAATCAGAATATGCTATTTTTGAAGTTGTCAATATAAGGCTCAAATGAAGATAACATTTGTGACCATACAAAAGCAATCAGAGATCGCCAAACAGACTGGCCTTTTCCAAGTCCAGTAGGAAGTGAAACAAATAATGTAAAGAAAAATAAATCAATATTACATTACCAAGAAGAAACTGACATCTAAAATCTGCTAGACACTGTGCATTTGTATTGATAATCTTAGTTGCAGCCCATATCAGTTTATTCCTATTAACTAATTTCTACAATAATTTAACTTGAGTTGAAACATATGACAACCAACTATCACTTGGAAAGAAGCATTTTTCTGTTTAATGCCACATAACAGGCATTTGGGCCTTGCCTTCTGTATACCTCCTTACTGATATTTTCCATTGATAGTAGCAGAGTAATTCTATTATCTGCACTTGCCTCAAGCAGGGGTAAACCAGTGGTTGGTCTGCACTGAACTCCCATAGTGACAAGTGGAGAACATGTCCTAAGGCAGGCATGTCAAACTCACCCTGGGCCCAATCTTCAGGGCCAATGGCAAATATAGAGGAGGCACATAGAGGCAGCAGTGGGTCGAGACAGGCAGCAGTGTGGGTCTGGAGGCAGGCAGCAGCATGGAGCTGCATTTAGGGATCAGCACAGGGCTGGGGAAGTGCGACCATGGGGGCCTCTGGCTGGGTAGCAGCATGGAGCTGGGGTCATGCAGCCATGGGTGTTGAGGGCCGATTTTCAGAGGGGGCTGAACCCCACTTTTACCCAGCCAAGAAAGGGGTGGCCAAAAGGGTTGTGGCTAACCAAGGTGACAAGCAATGCCAACTGGCAATGCTGGCTTGGCAGCCCGCCTATGTTTACATAGTATATATATAGCACAACAATCACAATGAGTAACAACAAAGGTTTATTAGCGGAAAGGTGTTCAACAGCAATAGGTTTCAACACAGTGCAGGACGAACAAGGATAAAGAGATACGTTAACACATTACCAAAACAGTGCAGCCAAGCAACATAGGATGGATCAACCAGGAGCTCTTCTTGCCACGAAGAAACCACACGACAGGAGCTCCTGTCCTCACTACAGAGGCAGCAGAACACGAAACAAACGATGGAGATCACCACTCTCCTTCTCAAAACCCAGCAAGGAGATCCTCACTCTCCACCTGAGATCCAGGAGATCACCACTCCCCTGCATGAAGCAAGGCGATCTCCACTCACCAAGGTGATCTGCAGAAATGTAACGCACAGACCCAGTCTCACACTAGGGCTGTGCGAAACCGCTGTTTCATTTCGGATTCGGCCGTTTTGGAGGACAGTGATTCGTTTCGGTGTTTCGGATCCCTGTTCCGTTTCGATTTGCCCAAATCTGTTTTGGCGTTTCAACGCTGTTTCGGAGATTCGGATTAGCTGGGGAGAGGCAAGCACAGCCGGGTGTCTGCAGGTTGTCCCCCTGCTCCTCCGGCTGTGTCTGCCTCTGCCCTGGCGAGGAGAGCTGCGGGAGAAACCCCCATAGCTTCTCTGCCCGGCCCCAGCCTCCCGGCACTTTAAAAGGAGGGCTGCGGGGCTGTGCCGGACTCTTCCCGGGGGGCACCTCCAAAACATTTCCGAGACATTTTGGATGGTTTCATTTTGTTTCGGAGCCTTCCGTTTTGGTTTGAATTCGGTGTTTTGGGTGCTGAAACACCTCCAAAAGGAAACAGCTGCTGAAATTTCACACAGCCCTACTTCACTCGCCACTCGCACTGAACACCCAGCTGTGACCCAGAGACACCTCTGCTGAGTACCTTTTAGATGATTGACAGCTTTTACATCTCATACTTCTACCAATCACTTTTGGCTAACAGCAGCTTTTCACCAATCACTCTGCTTTGGTGACCACTCCTGTCAATCATTCGTTCTTGTAATTGTTTTTACCTTTCATCTCTCTCATAAGCAATCATTTTCAGTGTTATTTTGATACAGTTCCCATCAGTCAAGGTGGTTGCTCATGTCCTCCTCAGGAATACCACTCTGGTTTTACGCCACTCATATCAATGCAACCACTTATGCTCTCAATCTCCAAGTGCGTCACAAGTTCAAAAGTTCATATACTTTCGAGAGTTGTTAAAGTAAACCACACTGCACATGTGCGTGGCAACTTCAATGCAAAGGTACCAAAACAAAATCACAGTCTACATGGGGGGCTCTGGCCAGACAGCAGCATGGAGCCAGGGGCGTGCGGCAATGCAGGGCAGCAGGCTTGCAGTGGTGTGGGGCTTTAGCTGGGTGGTAGTTCAGACACAGAGGCATGCAGGGGCTGAGGGCTGCATATGGGCAGCTAGGGGTCTGCCACCGATGGCCATGTCCTTCAGGACCCAGGGACCCTGAATTTTGCAGCAGGCTATGCCACCCAACTTCTGGTAGCCCACTGGACTGCCGGCAGGCTAGGTGAAACTGTTCTCAGGGCCACATGTGGCTTGTGGGCCATATATTTGACACCTGTCCTAAAGAAGGCAGCTGTGCTAATGCTATAAGGAAAAATGATTAGTGTAGAGATTTCCTTGGAGACCAAAAGTTAATGATACATTCATAAGCTTTCTTTGCAACGTTTTGTACTAAAAGGTACTTATAGGTAAGCCTGAAATCTTTGTATTTAAGACATCTCAAAACAGTCAACAATCTTACAGAAGGCTTCCCGGCCTGCATAAATAATACATCCCATGACATTAGCTAATTAACAGATGTTAGTTCAGTTCTCTCTAAGCTGCACGGGCATGCAGGCGTGCTCATGCTGCACTGCCAGGCACTCCTGCACAGTCATGCACACCGTGAGGCTTAGAGGGAACGCTGGTTCAGTCCACTACATAAGCGTCTCCTAAGCCTAGTTCCTGTGACATGGTTCTCATTTTGCTTGGAAATGGTTTGATTGTTACATCTGTCTGCAACTAGTAAAAGACAACAGAGCAAAGAGGAAATAAGTAAAGAATTTTATAGCAGAGCAGAAGGCATTCCTGCAGTCTGCTATTTGATTGAGAGACTCTGACCTCTAAATGCAGCTGAATTGAAGTAGTGTTGAACAAGACCAGCAGTAGAATAAAGCAAGAGCTCAGAGGTGCTGTCAAAGAAGCACATTAGAAACAAGCACCAGCCTGAATGAGAAAGACATAATACCAAGCAATGAATTCTTGATTAATGTTACACTGCTGAAAGAACAGATTGCGTAATGGAAGAAAGCGTATAGTGACCTTGTTCTAAGACAATACCCAAGTGGCTTTTTATTGATTTTTTATTATTATTATTTTTACAAACCCTGGGACAAATGTACAACTCCAGCCACATGTACTGCAACAAACATCCTCTACCCTTCCTCCTAATGTCATTAGCTGTTCGGTTTGCAGGGCTGTGACCAACCATTCCGGCCTGTTGTTGCTTCATTCTATTTTCCTGACACTGGAAGAGCCAACGCCCAGGAATTTCTATTCATGAGAGGGCTTGCTGATATTTGGGTTGCTCCATCATCACCACTTACCAGGGAACGGTTACACTGCTTGTTTTGTTCCATCTTTTCTTTGCTCTTCTGCAGCTGCATTTCATTAGGAAGGATTTAAAATCCCTTCTCAGCAATGATGGTGCTACCTGGAGCTGCCAAGGCAAAAACATTTCTCATTAAGCTTAAGTGAATAAGCATTTAACTGCATGTCGATTTACACTGTTACAGGCATTTTTTTTTTGTTATCTCTATAAATTAAGAGCTTATATTCAACACTGTGATGCCTTATGGGTCAAAGATGCAAAGCAGCATATCCCACATGGGCAATTTAGGATTTAAGTATTCCTGACTTAAAGGACTTGTTCCTCTGTTTGTCTACATAAAAAGATATTAGGTAGAAGAGAAAGAAAGGGAAGTTTCCAAAACCCAAGGTATTTAAATCTGTTGAACAAAATTTCCCTTATTTCCTCATTACTGTCAATATCTACTTAAGCCAGTGCTTCTCCACCAGTGGGAGGTGTTTCTCAACCACTGGTGGGATGCAAAGGTCGTGTAGGCAGGACTTTTCAACAGTGTTTCTCAGCTACTGGTGGGAGGCAAAGGTCATGTAGGTGGGACTTATCTGACAAAACTGGCATCCCTGACAAAAGTAGGGGCTCAAGATTCTGCAGGAAAAAGTGTGATGTTTTGATGACATCATAGCCGCCATTAGCACAGAGGTGCCACACACGGAGCTGCTGCCATTAGCACTGAGCTGCTTCTCCTTGTAAGAGTTTATATTTTATATTTTTTTGCTTTTCTATAACTTATGTGTACATCTATTTTTTGACGGGTGTGATGTACTGATATTGTGAAATTGTTAGTTTGCCTTATTTTGGTGTTTTTACCCTAAGAAGAAAAATGAGCAAGCAAGGGCTCAAAAGATCGGGTTTCACACCTTCAGAAACATCAACAATATCTGAAGGAGGTATTCCAGCTGAGAAGAAACAGAAGACTGTTAACAGGAAGTATGACGACTGCTACATTCAGTATGGATTCTCAAAGAGGGGAAATGGTAATGCACCTATTCCATTATGTTCCTGTATGTGGAGAAACATTAACCAATTCTGGAATGAAACCTCACAATCTGAAGACGCATTTGGAGCAAAGACATGCTCACCTCAAGGATAAACCTATTGAGTACTTCCAACGACTTAAGTCAGCAATGAAAACTCAACAAAAAGATATGTTTGCTTTGACAAAAATTGGCACCCTTTGGATATCCTTTTTAGTCTCCTTGCAGAATGCTAAATGTAAAAAGCCATACACAATAGGAGACACATTGGTAAAGCCAGCAATGTTAGATGCCTGCAGAGAGGTTCTTGGTGATGGAGCAGCAAATAAGATTGCTACTATCCTATTTTCAAATGATACAGTTATGTATCACATTGAAAGCTTGTCTTGTGATATCAAAACTCAACTCATTGCCTGACTGAAAAAAAATCAAAGTTGTTTGCACTTCAAATAGAGGAATCAACAGATATCTCGAACAGTGCAATTTTGACAGGATTTGTTCTGTGTGTCAATGAAGAGAAAGTGCTTGAGAATATTTTTATGGTTTAGACTATGCCCACACAAAGAACAGGTTCAGAGATATTCCGCGTTATTGATGAGTATGAGTATCAAAGGATGGCCTGGATTGGAAATGCATTGTTGGTCTTTGTATTGATGACGCTGCTGCAATGACAGGCATGCACTCTGGGGTCGCTGCAAGAATTTGCAAAGTTGTAAATTACACATTGTATGATCCATCGTGAAATGCTTGCAAGCAAAGAAATGGTCCCTGAACTTCCTGATATGTTGTCTGATTACATAAAAGTAGTAAATTTTTATTAAAGTCAATGCACTGTCTCACTGAATTAGCACGCAATCTGACATTGAAAAAATTATTCAAGAGTTTGCCTTTGGATACTTTCTGGCTTAAAGACAGAATATGAGCAACTTAGTGAAAAAGCTATTAAGAAACTACTATCCTTTTATCCCACATAACTTTGTAAGCAAACCTTCTCTGCCATGGCAACTATAAAAATGAAGGAAAGAAACCGTCTTCAACTCAAAGCAGCTCTTCGAGTCACTATTTCAAACATTAACCCAAGAATTGACATGCTTGCTAATGAAATGCAACCACAGGCTTCTCACTAATGACTAAACGATCATCTCATTTCTGCTAATAGACTTGTTTTTGTTTTTTTTACAATTATAGCAATAAAACTTATTCACAACAAAATTATTGCAATTTTTAATTTCCTTAAAAATTTCCATTAATACTAAAATGCATGCAAATATAAAAGTACACTTCTTGGAAAAAGTGGGATTTTGTTTTCATCATGGTGGGACCAGGATTTTTTGACAAAACGGTTGGTGGGCCGCAAGGTGCAAAAAGTTGAGAACCGCTGGCTTAAGCCATGATTTGACTGAAAGCAATTTGCATTGCAGAAAGGTTATTTCTATTAAGCAGAGCATAATCTTTTAACCAAATGATAGACTGAGCTTTGTTGGGTTCAGGCTTTAGCTGTATCTGGATCATCTCACTTCAATTTTCGTAAAATTTTAAAGAGCTACAAATGAAAGTTGCATATAAATATGACCAAGGGGCTGGTCGCTAGACTAATAAAGTGTAATGAAATACACTCTAAGAAGTTAGAGGTTTTGAGAGCTTTTGGTTATACAAAAGCTTTTTCTATTATAATAAGTCTACTAGTGATTGAAGTGTTAAAAAAAATGTATTTCTTTAAAGCCTGTTATTTTTCATAGAAATCCTGGGGCAGACTTTGGAGCCAACCTAGCTTAACCTTTTAAATGATTACTCAAATCAGTTTATAAAAATGGCAGGGAAAGGCAAGGGTAATGCACCTGTTTTGCACATACCATTCCAAGTAAGTGGATTTCCAACTGCCCAGTTTGTGAGCTCAATTCTTTGTCGTGAGTGTTTACTTCTATAGATCCAGCCCATGTCGAGAAAGGAAAGATTTATGCTTTGGTCCACCTGTGATTTATTCCAGTCAAAGAACCCCTACCTACTACCAGGAAACACTGGCCTTTTTCAGTTTAGCTCACACTGTCTGGGGGGGAAAAAGTTTTAAGCTAAACCAAGTCACTTTTCTACTGAAATAAAATTGTCCACATGGGGGTTTATATGGTATAACTGGTAAAAGTTTCCTCTCTGTACAAAAGGCCACAGCTATTTCCTCATTTAAGTGCTATGGATTTGGCCCTAGAACTAAGCCACTGCCCATATTTGTTTAGGCACAAAACACCTCTTGTGGCCTGACCTTGCTCCTTCTGAAGATGACAAAACTCCATCTTTACTACAGAGGAAGTGGTATTGAATTTATGGCATTAAAAAGGCAATCAGGAATTTCAGAATTCTCACATTAGATCTCCCAACCTGGTTTCAAGGCACAAACCAGTCCTGACTATGGGAAAATGCATACTCGTGGTAGCTGGCCCACCAGATAAAAGTGAAGTGAGGCATTTTTGTAAGGAAAATTAAAATGCACTTTAGGAGTTTTTCTATATTAAAGTTTGTGCTATTTTCCTTTTAGTATCATAGTACTTAGGGCCAGAAGGGACCTAAACAGGTCATCAGGTCCAACCCCCTGCCCCAGGCAGGAATAGGTGCCGGGATCATATCTGTCCAGCCTTCTCTTGAAGACCCCAAGGTACGGGAGAGCACCACCTCACTTGGGAGCCCACTCCAAAGCCTGGCAGCCCTAACTGCCAGAGCCTGGCAGTAAAGCAATGTCTCCTGCTGTCCAGCCTGAACCTGCTCTTTAACAATTTGTGGCTGTTATTCCTAGTAACCCTGAGCGGTACCCAAAGGAACAGAGCCTCCCCCAATTCCTGCTGGTCCCCCCCTGGTGAGTTTGTAAACGGCCACCAGATCCCCTCTCAACCTTCTCTTGTGGAGGCTGAATAGGTTCAGGCCCTTTATCCTATTCATAGGGCCTGCCCTGCTGCCCCTTGACCATGCGAGTTACCCTCCTCTGGACCCTCTCCATGTTGTCTACATCCCTCTTGGAGTGTGGAGCCCAGAACTGGACGCAGTACTGCAACTGTGGCCTGACCAGTGCTGCACAGAGGGGGAGGATCATCTCCCTGGACCTGCTTGTGATGTATCTGTAGATGCACAACAAGGTGCGGTTAGCCATACTGACTGCTTCCTCGCATTGGCAGCTCATATTCATCCTGGCGTCAACAATGACTCCAAGATCCCTTTCTACCACCATGCTGACAAGAAGGGTGTTCCCCAGCCTATAGGTGTGTTGCTGGTTCCTTCTCCCTAGATGCAGCACCTTGCACTTGTCTGCGCTGAACTCCATCCTACTGCCATCCGCCCACCTCTGTGACCCGTCTAGATCTAGCTGGATTTTCTCCCTCCCCTCCAGCGTGCCCACCTTGCCCCACAACTTGGTGTCATCAGCAAATTTGGCCAGTGTGCTTTCCACACCCACATCCAGATCGCTGATAAAGTCATTGAACAGTACAGGCCCCAGGACCAAGCCCTGGGGGACTGCACTGCCCACATCCCTCCAGGTCAAAAATGACCCATCCACCACCACTCTGTGGGTACAACCATCTAACCAATTTGCCACTCATCTGACTATGTAGGCATCAATGCCGCAGTCACCAAGTTTTTTAAGAGAATGCAGTAGGAAACCATGTCAAACGCCTTCTTGAAGTCCAGGAAGCCAACATCCACCCCGACACCCTCGTCCAGGAATGATCAGGAACTTTGTGACCTGATCTTAAAAAGAAACCAGGAATGAATGAACAAACCCAAGTTGGTTGCCCCTGAGCATTACCTCCCCTGCTGGGCCCTTGCAGATGTGCTCCTTGATAATTCTCTCAAAGGTCTTCCCAAGGACTGAGGTAAAGCTGACCAGCCTATGATTGCCGGGGTCCTCTTTTCTCACCTTTTTGTAAATGGGGACCACATTGGCCCTTTTCAAATCCTCTTTAGAGCAGACTATTGTATGCCACTAATAAAACTTTGTGCATGTTCATTTTCACTCTTAAGAGTCTGACAGAAATCGTATTTCTGTATCAGGTTTCTGCTGCAGTAACTCTGTTTCCCCACCTTTTAGTACACCTGAAAGGGTACAAATGTTCTTAATTGCTCAAAGTCAACCTTGAAAAATGAAAGAAATCCGATTCCAGGACGACAGTTCCTCTTCCATAGCACTGCTTTCTTGCTTTTTTTACTGCAGGCATTTGTGTGAGGAGAAGGGGGTTCGGAAAAGTCTTGGTCAGGTGTTCATATTTTAATTGTCCTTTCTACTATCCAGTCACTTATTAGTACATGTCACTGTGAATAGTAGTACATTTTAACATCCTCGTATAAGTAGGCACCTAGTCAAAGTGCGATTTCACGTGTTTTGCAGAAACTGAAATTTGAGCCAATTCCTGCAAAACGTGGTATTCTCTGGAATTTTCAGCAGAATCGCTGGGGGTAAAATAAATAAATAAATTACTGAAAATAAAATGCTGCCTCCTAGAGGGAGCCAGTGGTTCTCATGGCTATCGGCACACAGAAAAGCAGTTAAGATGGTGGCTGCCCACTTCTCACCGTTGCTCAGAGGACCAAGGGGAGGAGCTGGACCGGGAATTTTCGGGCCAGCTTGCAGAGGCACTTAAGGCAAGGGATGTAGTTGTCATAGGTGATTTTAATTACCCGGACATCTGCTGGGAGGAACAGTCAGCCAGGACGGACCGTTCCAGGAGGTTCCTGGCTGAGATACAGGACCTCCAGTTAATTCAGGAGGTACACGGTCCCACCAGAGGAAACGCCCTGTTGGACCTGGTCCTGGCCACAGGCGATGACCTGGTAAGGGGCCTCCAGGTTCTTGACCACCTGGGCGATAGCGATCATCGCTTGCTGGAATTCACCATCCAGCGCAGGGTGTCAAGGGCCTGC
>NW_017728996.1:24951401-24969232 GCF_001723915.1 Gavialis gangeticus | reverse complement strand
GGGGGTCGGACCTGAAGATCTACAAAGTCCCTTCCGACCCGACTTCTATGATTCTAAAGACTGCCCATCATGTAGCCCCGGCCCTCTCTGCCAATTAGTAGCAAGGAGCAAAACCACATGAATGGCAACCCTCTTGGCCAATCAGCAGCAATAAAAGAGGCTGCCACCGGGGCTCTTTGACCAATTAGTGACATGAGGAGGCCTCACCATGAAAAACCAGAAAAACGGTGGTAGCTCCTACACATACGGAAGACAGCAAGAGCAGATAAAGCATGTAGCAAAATTCCTGTTTTCATGTAAGTGGCCCTAGAAATAAAAATAAACATGAGCAAAAAGATAAGCACAGATCAGTCTTAAAAGCTTTAAATTTCAGAAGGTTAGAGATACACTCAGGGTGGGGGGGAGAAAGCTTTTAAAAAGGAAGTATTGGGTGTCAACAGGAATATTACTAAACCTACAGCATGAGAACCTATTTAGGAAAGTTGTAAAGGTTGCAGCCTATTTAAGGAAGTTCTGTAGCCTAGGTACAGAAAGAACTAATCTTTTTCCTCCCCATCAAAAACAAATTACTTTTCACTGTATTCAAGAGGAGGACATACTTGGAGTTTGATTCTGGTTATAATACATATATACTTAAAAATAAACATGCATTACATCTGCATAAATTTGTATCTACAAATTACAGGGCTATCCTGCTTACAAGGATCTTTCAAGATGAAATGTTTGGATCTCTCAAGTTCTGAAACAGCACTAAAATCTGAAAGGAACTTTTGTACCAATTTTTTTTAAAAAGTGACCACAAATGAAAGTAGTTTTATTTTTAGATAAATAAAAATGTGACATTGCACTGCAAGCCAATCTTGAGGTATAAAAATAGATTCTGTTTAACAAGCTCACACACTTACATAAAAAATAATGTACACAACAAAAGCCAGATGACAAACATAAAAACCTACATCAATATTTCAAGCCATTTTATATGATTTGTGTGTTCATACAACAGGCCGAGTCACGCAACACAAAATGGACAGAACCCACACATTTCTAATAGGTTTCCCCCACACCACCAGTTTCCATTTAAATATATTCTTCTAGGATAAAGAATTACACATGCTAGTCCAAGTTCGCAAATGGACTATCAAAGCCACTATCTTGCTGAAATGATTTAGCATCCAGCACTGCTTTTCTTAAATGTTGGTTGTGGCCTTTTCCTACATTTGAATATGGTGTCACACTGACTTGTACAAGTGCAGAACTGGCTTTGTCAGAAATTTGGTATGAAGTACACCCTGAGTTCACATCTTGATGGTCTTTACAGTGAAGTGAGTCTCTGTTTTTTGCACTGAGAATCTTGGTTTCATGACTAATAAGTTCTTTACAAAAAGGACCAGTATCTTCATCAGTAAACAGACGGGTCATAGAAGACTGTTCATAGGATCCGAGTTGCACCAATGTATTAGAGTTTGTTTTCTGCACAGGATACAACAGGCATATATCACCTGTTGCATTATCCAAATTTAGGCTTCCACTAATTGAACTCCAGTCAGTGCAGCCTCCTTCATCCCTTACTGGGGCTTCTTGAACATCAAGATCTTGAGCCCTCTCTGATGCAGCCTTCCAATTTCCATTTGGCTGGTAACATTTAACTTCTTTTAACGCTGGTCTTTCATTCTGCCTTTCAAACAGTACAGGAGATGGCCTAGAGTCAGAAACGCCATTTATATTGCTGGATGTATGCAAGTTTCCAAGCTTCATTTGAGAAACACATGTGGGTGCCTGCTGAAGTGCTGTAATACTAGTGGCATTTATCAGGCCTGCCTCTGTATTTGAAACACAGACAGTTTTGTTTCTTCTTTCATGTTCATAGGGGTGAATTTCTGACATAGCATTTTGTGGAGTATCAGCTAGTTGTTTAGCAGTGCTCCCATTCTGGATATCCAAAGTCATTCCTCCATGAAGCAGAGACAGTGTTTCAGCTTGTGCTGCATCAAGCTGCTGTCTCAAGTTATAAGGTACACGTTTCTGAACAATTTGATCACTAGCTTTTTTGGCAATACTTTTGCCACATGATTTGCTTTCCATATGGGTTGGCCTACTCTGATGCATGTAATTCCTTTTTGATTGCTCAACTCCAGTTGGCAGTTCAGAATTTAGTGGCAGGACTAGGAGAAGAGAGGAAAAAAAAAGGGATTATTAAAGGAAACTTCAATGTGGGAAAAGTATCAGTTTATACAAAAAGCTGTCAATAATAATGTAGTCAAATCAAACTGTCCATGCTTTTGCTTAGTTGAAGGTATAAACTACATAAACCCTGGCAGAATACAGAACATGCATTTCTCTCACTGCACCTACATTTTCATTACCAAATGAATGAAACCTGTAAAATGAGAAGGAAGGGAACCAACTTTTGTTCCAACCTACCAGAGTGGGTATTTTTGCTCTGGGTTGTATTCGGAACAGGTGTGTCAAGCACTTTAGCCATTGTTGCAAGCTTGCTAGCAGCATTCATGATTTTCTTTTCAGCTCTGTTGAAAACCCCAGAACATTTCAATATAAAAATCATTAAGAGATTTTTGAAGCACGTGAGCTTTTCCCATGTTATTTTACTAATCCCACAGGGCTTTATTTCTTTTTAATTCTAGTGCAATTCTAGTGTGTCCATGCATATTGACTCACCCTTCGTATTTCCCATTATCACTGAGAAGTTGCTGAAGACAAATTAAGTAGTACTTGCGCATTTTCCGGGCAGTCTCCTGGCGCTCCCTTAAAACCTCTGCTTTAATCATTTCAGCTGCTCTCTCTTTACTCTCGTGGATATAGTGAAGCATGTCACCTGCACAAATACACTGTGTTAGTACAGATTTGGACAAGGACAAAAGGGTATGGGGAGATACACTAAGAGTGTGGCAATAGCAGCATAGCTGGCATTCAGCAAACCCAAACAGTCAAGTAAGGAATAGTATTTGATCTAGTCTTCCCTCACCGAAAGGGATGGTGACCAAAACTTAGTACATGGAATGTGGGTAAATAAGATAAAGGAAATTAAGATTTCCGTTGGGACAACTTATTGGGGAGAGGAAGAACTGGGGGAAATCATTTGCTGGTAATTCAAAGGCATAAGAAAGAAGAAATTCCCCAATCAGGAAGCCCCATAAAAAGCTTTTCCCATTTTTAGTAACAGCCCAGCACAACCTCTACAGGGCTAGATTCCACCAGCCTCTCTCAGGCTGTGTAGCACACCATAGCTGTATGTATAACAGCATATTACCAAGTAAGACTGGCAGACTCAGACCTACGCTAGTTGCAATGAGAGGCTAATTCAGCTTCTCACATTCTCTTTTTTCAAGTTAAAGTCTACCAAAGACCATACATGCTCTGAGGTACAAGAGCATGATATTAGCCATCTGGAATGCAATAAGAGAAAACAGATTTTTTCCCCCCAATAAAATTTATATAAATTTGGGCTGTGGGGCAGAGAAGACGTACTAGAAATCAAGCTTAGTTCTTCAGCATACACTCATATGTCAGTGACTCAGATGTCTGTACAAACCAGCTCATGAGAAGAAATTGTTAGTTTTGCAGATGTAAAGATTTAGCGAAACCTCATTAGCACTTACTCTTAATTTTGCCCACAGCTCTAATGTACTGAGCACGCATTTCTTCCAGTCCTTTCAGACCATCACAAGATGCACAAGGTTTTGAAATAGCCCCTTCAGACAATGACCTAAGAGGCACACAAATCACATAGTACCTTATAAGTACAAGATCAGCAAAATGACTTGTGGAATTCAGTTTGTTTGCACTTTTGAAATACCTGGGTGGGGTGTCACATGTTCTCAGATCTTTGAGTTTAGTCTTCATCTCAGAGTTTTCATCCATTAAAACCTCCAAAACTCTTTCATTTTCTATTAAAAAAAATGGATTACACACACAAACATACACACCCCAATCTGCATTTTTTAATCCAACTGAAGCTCATCCTAGGTTATGTAAAACTGCTACCTCTATTTTAAGAAGTTGGTATTAGGGAAGCCATGATATGTACTACCATCACAATGACAAATATTGAGGAGCTCACCAGACCACAAACCATTGAACTCTGAACACAAAAGTAGTGGGACCTTCACCACTTCAATGATAGTATACACAGTTTTTTTGAGCAACTAATTTCTAATCTCAGCTGGAGGCAGAGCTGCAACACATATGTCTTGGAAAGTGTGAATGCGGGGTTGGGGAAGTGCAGGGGGACAGTGGGAGGCAGCATTGCAACAAGTCTGTGTTGGAATGTGTTAGGGAAGAAAAAGATGATTTGCATGGTAGCAACTGAGGCTTTTTCTGGACAGAGAAGGAAAATAAATTAGATTTTATACCCCCAGTGGCAAGTTTGACAGGCACCAGCTAAGATTACAAATATATAGTGAAGCCTAAGTTCAGTTTGCCTGTGCAGTATACTTTATTTCTATGCATACAATTCACTAACACAACATACCAGGCCAGGTCAGTACGTGGCCTTCTGCTTCCATTGTAGCAAACATCAGTTCTTTGCATACTGGTCAAGTACACAAATGCTTAAATGCACAGCATTTTTCAACACCACTTTGTCACTTAATTGTACTCCAATTAAATGCATAGAAATGGGAGTAGCTGCCCCACCAGAAACTGATGGGAACTTGTCCTCTTCACACCTTCTGTTGGAAGCCATGAAAAATGAAGGAGGATGGCAGCCTTGAAACTGACAAACTCATTTTTCACAAGCAGTAGTAAAATTGACTATGAGTTCCCCTTTACTCATTACATTTATGCTGATTAATGAGTTAATTGTGCCATAAATTGTCACCCCCAGACCAGTGCAGGCGGAGCTCAGGATCAGGATGAGTGATCCCCCCACACCAGGAAGTAGAAAGGACATGACTGTATTCCTAGACACAGACCAAGACAAATCTCCTAACTGAATCATAGACAGACACAGGAGGGACACCAGCCCACCAGCTGTTAGCACAGACTTAGTGAAGGGGCAGTTGGACGGCCTGGATGTATTCAGATCAGTGGGCCCGAATGAACTTCATCCAGGGGTGCTGAAGGAATTGGCCAGTGTCATAGCAGAGCTGCCGGCACGGCTGTTCGAGCACGTGTGGTGCTCTGGTCAGGTCCCAGAGGACTGGAAAAAGGCCAATGCGGTTCCTATTTTCAAGAAGGGGAGCAGGGAGGAACCAGGAAACTATAGGCCAGTTAGGCTCACCTCTATCCTTGCAAAAACTCTGGAAAAAATCATTAAGGATCACATTTGTGAGAGCCCAGCCGGGAAAATAATGCTGAAAGGAAATCAGCATGGGTTCATTGCAGGTAGATTCTGCCTGACTACAAAATGCTTAGATGCAGGAGTTGAGGTACATGTCATCTACCTAGACTTTAAGAAGGCCTTTGATACGATATCACGTTCCGTTCTTGTAAATAAACTGACAGGCTGTGATGTAGATGATTACACGGTTAGGTGGGTGGCAAATTGGCTTAGGGGGTCACACCCAGACAGTGGTGGTGGATGGGTCAATATTAACCTGGAAAGATGTGGGTAGGAGTCCCGCAAGGCTTGGACCTTGGACCGGTGCTATTCCATGTCTTCATCAGCGACTTGGATGAGGGCGTGGAGTGTTTTATGACTGCTGTTAGATGCTCTGAAAAATGACATGGGCTAATCTAATTTGGTGCTGCTAATCCCACAACACTAACAATACTGCATCTTAAAATCAGCACTGCTGCCATTAAGTTCACATGAGCACACATTTCAGATGAGCAGAGCTGTCCCTAGGGATGTGTGGGGCCAGGGGCATATCAGCCTGTGTGGGGGCCGGGGCAAGTGGCAGGAGCTGGCAGTGCTCAGCTGCAGCAGGGGATCCTATGCGGCACTGACCAAGGGGCCCCCCCAAAGCATGGAGCCTGGGGTAGTTGCCCCAATTTGCCACCCCCTCAGGGACAGCCCTGCAGATGTGAACATAGTTTCAAGACTGAAAAACAACTATGTGCTTCAAAGTGTGCTGTACCATAAGCCAAATTTAAGTTCGCATGCATCTGAACAGGCCAGCAGTCATTTGATCCCTACCTCCTTATTCGGCACAAGTTGACTTCTGCAGGTGAAATGTGTGCGGAACAGACAAGGCTGAAAGTTACAAGGTTCATACCATAAAACTATTGGTTCTGACGGCAGGGTGTAAAATAAGTGATCAGTGCCTCTTACAAGTCAACACTTTAAGTGACTGTTCTTCTGGGGTGGCTGGGGCCATGTTTTCAGCTCATGGTTACAATGCATCTATCAAATTTTTTTACAAAATGGTGTTAAACCTATTAACACAGTCCATTTGAGTAATACAACTATTCCACACAAATGGGTAGGCCTTTAGATTGATATCTAATTTGGATAACTTCTGTAGGATTCAGGAGTCTATTTAAGAATGGTATTTTAACTGAAAGGCACTATGGTGAACACAGACACAAAGACAGCATTCACTACATTCAAAACTTTGGTGGAAAAAGTATCTTTAGTGTTGGGAATAAATGAATCAAGCTCTTTAAAAACCTAGGCACCCTATTAGTTAACAAAAAAGACTAAATGACTTTCAAGGCATGGACAATAAAATAGATGCAACAGCAAGGGAATCTTTCCCAAATTGAAGATTCAAGAGTAGATCAAAACATACAGGGCCCAAAAGAGAAGGATCAGAACAGTGGCTGAAAATACTTTATGTACCACAATGAATGTGTTCTCACTTGGCATGGTACATCCTCCTAGTAGATATATATATATTTTTTTTAAACGGACCAAAATCTTCTGTAAAGAGTTGTTGGAGATGTTTCCTCTGGCATCTCTAGACCAATAATCATGGATGCCAGGCATGGTAAGGCTAAGGGATAGACCAGACCTATCCAGTTCAATGCTGTCCCTCTAGAATCCATTTCTGCCGCTGTAAGTGACAGGATACCAGGCTAGACAGACCACTGGTCTGACCCAGTCCAGACACCGAAGAGTTGCTGTCTACGGAAGTTAGCCTGCACGTTTTCAGATGCACAAATGCCAGGACTGGACAAAGAACCAGGCCACCTTGACCCTGTAAATCACAATGTGTTAGTGAAAGAGGTGAAGGACCACAACTGATGTGCCCACAAATGCTTCTGCAGAAAACTAGAGCTTACTTCCCTTTGGGGAGCACCACCAGGTATTTCATAGAAGCACTGGCAGCAAACAAGTCTATCAAACAATTCCTCCTTTTAAAAGAAAAAAATAAACCTGATCTAGAACTCAACCATTTGACTCGCATTCCTGGGTAATTGAGCTCCTGCTCAATTTGGCTACCCGGAAGATAGCCTGAAAGAATATCTACTGTAAACTGTTTCTTTTTTTTTTCTTTATATTTTTTAAAGAATGTGTTTACTCAGAGCACAGAATTGAATCAGGATTTTGACCTCTCAACTTTTCTATCCTGTTGGCTAGCACAGAGATGCATAGTTAATGGCGTGGGAATGTCAAAGACCTGAGCCTACTGGATACAGCACTGAACCAAGACAGACTTTGATCCGGTTCCTGCTCAGCTGCTTGCCCACTGAGTAACCTAGGCAAACCACAAATTGAGGCAAAAAGACAATACAAATTGAGGCAAAAAGACAACTCCCCCCCCAAACTTTTGTGCAGACTACTTTGAGATCCAATGAAAAGCACTATGAAAATGACAGGTATCATTACACCTCCCTTATTATAAAAGTAAACTCAGTAGGACCAAGAATCATTTAAGTATCTACTACTGCCTCTGTTGAAGTTACAGCTCAAAAGACAGATCACAGGTAAATTTCTGGAACCAGCAGAAAAAGAAGCCATCCAAAGCTTCGTTTAGGAGAATGAAGATACTAACTTTGAATTTGCTCAGCCTTAGCTTTGTGCTCCCTTACTGCAAGCTGGAGATGTCTACAGGTTTTCTCTAGCTTCCTTTTTAGATCCTGGCATTCTCGCTCCTTTGTTTCAAGCGCTTGGCAACAGCATTCACAGGAAAGGTTCCTTTGCTTACATTTCTGATCTGCAATAGTAATTATGGCAAGTTAGACATCACCCTCTGGGATCAAGAGAACCAAAACCAAGCTTCCCATGTTCAGGATTTTTACTTAGTCTTTTTTTATCCTAGGAACATACACCCTGTACTTATCTAATTTAAATTGTCATAGGACACTACAGACCATTTAATCCAGTTGTCATCTCTGACAGAACCTATAAGTCTTTGGGCCTCCCTGCCAGCCTTGAAGGGAGCCATCCCAGTAGGGCCTAAAAGAAGGCCTATCAAGCTGGACAGCAAAGCAGGTTTTGGAATTATATATTTTTTTCCAGTTGGAGCCAAACAGGGGTTTGGGGAGTCATGTCAGGGAGGCACTCCCAGCTGGGAAGGATTGCATACAGCTTAGTCTAAGTTAAAACACTAAGAATCTGAATTACTTCCAGAAAAGAAAAACGCTATTTTCTATAGCCAGCATAGGGAGCTCGAGAGCCAGAACTGTTTTGTGTTTAAAAAATGGTTTGTTATTTTGGTGTTGAAGGAATTCAAGCCACATTACAGGCATGGGGCCAGAGACTGGGATGGGTTTTGTTGCTTTGTATTCTTTTGGTTGCAGAAGGATTCCAACTATAAACACAAAGCCCCAGAGACAGCTGTATTCGTGACCAAAGCTGCCCATGTTTCTCTTCAGCTACACAGGCCCTGGCCCTACATAGAAGTACTGTAGCCCATACTTTAAACCTAAATACTATAAATAATTCGCATCATGGAGCAATAATTCCAAAATCTTTCCAAAAAAAATCTAAGTAACCCCACTGTCAAGCACGAGAAATTCACCCTGAAATGACAAAATGTGTTACCCAGAGTCAAGAGCACGTGTAGTTTGACCTCCAGACCATTCATTTCCCCACCCAAGATGCTGTTTAGAGTAAATCCTGAACTCGTCCTTGTACACATGGTATTCAGCAGGAACTTACTTCTTAGAGGCAAGCCACGGAATATAAATTGACTTATGTTATCCATCTGAGCTCCCTAACAAGCTATTTGAATTTTGAGGCAAGTACTGCAGCTGTCTTTGCCTCCGAAAAACATGCCAGAAAATTCGCTTCAAACTAGAAGCCCTGTAATATTTTGTATTTAAATGTCATTACTAAATCAGTAACTAGAGACCCCTGAGTTATCTACCCACTGCAGCTTTATTGTTTCTAATGGAACACGTTTGTGCTTAACTCAGTTTGGGGGGGAGGGGAAAACATCACACTACTACATTACCGTCCATCTATTTACCAATTAGCTAATTATATTAACATTTTAGTTTCAAAGTCACTAAGTACTAAGTGTTGAAGGTGACTGCTTTTAAACCAAATTTAAAAAAAAAAAAAAAAATCACAGTAAATTTTGCAAAAATTAGATAAAGAATAAAACTGAACAATACCTTTCTCCATTTCAGTCCCCTGCAAAGGCATCTGACTTCCTATTATTCTATGTATTTCAAGTTGGTGTCCAACATCATACATGGGTGGTCTTGCCTTGTCACCAGTTTCTTCTTCCCCACTTACGCAAGAACACACTTTTTTTTTTAAATTACTAACTAATTCTTCTTGTTTCTGCAATTGGAAATCATATTAGGAATACCCAGTAGTAATGAATTCCTACTACATATAATTACACATTTATGATGTGTTCCTCATTTAAGTGAGCCATCATCATCTATTAGTGCTATTTTTTGTTACTTTTTTTAAAGTTCATCCTATATAGCTACACACTTCAGTATAATTTTTAAAACTGCTCATTGGCAAGAGGAAGCAAAAGGATAGCCTTCTGCCAGTTTACAGAAATGCTTGCTTTTTCTAATCTGCAGCAGTATTACTACTTTGCTATTTTGTCAGTATTTTCAGTAAACATAGTTAGTCCTTAATATGGCAGAACTAAACAACATGGAAAAAAAAAAGCTGTAGCTATTCAAAGATGTGCCTAGTGGAAAGGAGTCTTGGATCCCATTTACGAAGTTCCTGCTTAACTGGAGAGATGGAAAAAAGACAGCAAGAAAAAGAAATTTTACTTTCTGGCTCATAGCTGTGGCAAAGAAATTGCTAAGTAATTGCAAGAAGCTTACTGGATAGTTAGATAAAGTTGCTCAAGCAGTGAGGGTTTTAAAGTTTAACAGCACATTAATAATTATATTTATTGCCCAGTAATAATTATCAATTTGCCAAGAACTTTTACTAAGGGCATCTACTTCTTGCTGTTTAGATCAGATGCACTAAGAATACCTCCCAATTCCCTGCTTAATCAAAGAAATATTGTATAACACCAGAAATGTGAAGTTCCATTTGCTTGTGGAGAGAGTAAATTTTAACTAGAGATGGCTACTGGCACATACAGCTAACAGCCTTATGACAAGCAGTTCCTTCTTGAAGGGATGAGTGCAACTTGCCAGCAGCTGTATTTTTCCTGTTCCTGCACCATTCCTCACCTGATAAATGAGACATTCTTAATAATTCTGGGAATTAGGGAAGTTCCATTGGACCACTCCCCAAAAAATAAAAACTTCTGCAAGGATGGGCAACGCACATTGCACAATAGGCATGTGTCATACAACAGAATACAAATAAGAGAAAGCTTACTGACAAACTATTGAGAGTTTTATATAAGCAATGTAAAATTTTGCTATTCCATTACTCCTCTAATAGACAAGCAAAGTATTTTTCAGGATGGAAATACTTGTAAAGCAAGTTTTTACTGTCATCAAGGAGAAACTGTATTCTGTCTGAGAATAACAACTTTCCTAGTCTGCAATGGGTAATTTGCCATCTCTATTATTAACTGTCATACAAATCTAAAATCGGGAGGGGAAGAGGAAATGAGTTTTCCTCACCATTTGAAGGTCATAAGTAATAGAAGATAAAGCAGACTTACACAGCTATCAGTAATAAAAACAAGGTGTTATGGCTTTTTCACATAGCACATAAGAGCATGGAAGGAAGATAAGATATCAGTCAGCTATTACTTGCCAAAAAGAGCAGTTGATCAAGTAAAAATGGATTCCAGGAAAAAAAAAAACTTGCTGATAAAGCACTGTAATCAGTGCAAACATTATACGCTAAAACCCTTAGCAACAATAAGATATTAACTGTAGAATGCAATGACAATGGATGGAATTTCAAAGGATTAGACATTAGGTTTAACATTTATCAGAGATTTTACAACAGTGTAAAATTATATCAATATAAATAATCCAAGTTTACAGTGGGATGAGACCAAAATAAGAACGTTACAGCTGTAAATGCTCTGATTCAATGTGACCGCAATGGTATCCCCTTGACTGTGAGCCAGAAGGATCCCCCTGTGGCTGTTTATAGTTTAATTTATGTGTTACATTGTAATCCTTAGAGTGAAAGTTACAACAGGAAAGAAAAAGGACACAATGTTTTGCTCTGCAATTTAAATATTTTGGTTGAAATCTATTCTCAGTTATAAATATAAATATACAGAGATCAGCTCGGTGGCAGCTGCATGGGCACAGAGAGATAGTTTGACAGGCAAACATGTCATCCTGTAGACCACCTAACCGATTCTTTTTAAGTTTGTAAAGACTAATACGGAGTTTCCCAGATTACAATGAAATTGGTGGCCTTACAACAGGGGTGGGGAAAATGGCGGATCTGGCTGGTGGCTGGACTCCATTTTCCAGCAGCCTCTGCCTGTGCAGCTCCTGGCTGGTCTACATGGAGACCCCAACATGGGCGTTGCAGAACCGGGGCTCTGCCCTGGCCCCTCACTGTCATGGATCCACTGCTCCTGGGATCTCCAGGGAGACCAGTCAGGAGCCATGTTGGCAGGGCGCTGCTCTGGGGCCAGGCCAGGATCTTGGGGCAGTGACAGCACAGACACTATCCACTCCCTGCACGACCCTGCCCAGGGAACCTGGGCTCAGGGGTGATCTGATGGCCACCTATAAGTTTATCAGGATGACCACCAGTATCTGGGGGAACATTTGTTCACCAGAGCGCCCCAAGGGATGACAAGGTCAAACGGTCATAAACTACTACAAGACCCTTTCAGGCTGGATATAAAGAAGAATTTCTTTACAGTCCGAGCCCCCAAGGTCTGGAATAGCCTGCCATTGGAGGTGGTTCAAGCACCTACAATGAACACCTGCAAGAGCAAATTGGATACTTGCTGGGATCCTATGACCCCAGCTGACTTCCTGCCCTGTTGGTGGGGGGTCGGGACTCTATGATCTTCCGAGGTCCCTTCCGGCCCTAATGTCTATGAAGTCTATGAAATCATCGCAGGGGTGTATGGGCAGTGCATTGTGGCTCTGCCCCAGCCCCGCGCTGTCACCACCCCAAGATCCAAAGGTCCCCCTGGCCCTACCCTCCTGTCTAGCTTGTGCCCATAGCCTCATCCCAGCTGTGCACTGTGCCTGCATGGGTCCCACCCCCAGCAGCTGGTGCAGGACACACGGGCCAGAGGCTGGGTCCAGCGGTGGCAGCCAGAAGGAACTGCCACCTCAGGGGCTGCTGGGAAATGAAATCTGCTGTAGGCCCAACCCAGCCTGTGGACTGGACTTTGCCCCTCCCTGCTTTACAACATTCTAAGAAATCCATTCCCAAATTTTATCCCCAAAAAACTCACTCTCATGCACAAAAAATAAAACAAAACAAAACATTAGGTTAGTTAGCCTGATCAACGGGGATCTGGATTTTCTGTTCACATTGGAAAAACCTGGATTTTCTCTTTTAAAAGGAGAAAAAACGTGGGAAACAGTGGGTTTCCCCTTGCAGGCTGGCAGAGTTCCAGCATGTAAGAAGCTGGGGGAGCAGCAGGAGGGTGATCCAGGCTGGGGTCACCATTTGCACGTGCACATGTACACATGCACATGACCGCCAGGCAGCCTGGACAGCAGCTCCTGCAAGTAAGACGGGACTGGGGGGGAGGGTTTGAGGACCCCATAGTGAGGGATGGAGGGAGTTGGACAGGGCTAGGGCTGCTGCCTAGCCCGGATGATGGTTGGGGCCCAGGCCCATAATGCGCAGCTGCAAGGCCCAGGCAGGGAGTAGGATGGAGCCATGAGCAGCTTGTCTGGGGGGCTGGCTCCCTGCCACTGCGTGCACTTCAGAGCAGGGGAAGGCACAGGGGCACATACCCCCAGATCTGTGCATGGAGTAGAGGCAGGCTACCCACTGCAGGCTCGGACTCCCCGCCCTGCGGCCATGCCCCTGGGGTCTCCACAGCCCAGCGGGCAGATCAAAGCCAGGCAGAAAGGTTGGTGCCACTGCCATGAGCCAAGCACTGCCATGACAAGGCATCCCTTGCCTGCCAGCAGCAGCGGGAAGAAAAATTCCATACCACCACTCCGGCAGCTGCTAGGCGGGGAGAGGGTGCCTTGCCATGGTGGTGTTTAGCTCCTGGCAGTGGCACCAAGCTTCCCCACCCCACTCTGCCCTGCCATGCTGGGTCTCGCCCACTGGGCTGCAAAGGCCCTGTGGGAGAGGGCAGAAGGGTAGGGAGCCTGAGCCCCCAGCGGGCAGCCCACATTCACCCCTCACAAGGGCTCTGCTTTGGCTGTGCTGCTCATGGGGAAGGGGAAGCAGGGCTCCACGCTCCACTCTGCTGCAGCAGCTGCCACCTCCCACAGGTGGCAGCTGGGACTCGGCTGCTGCTACAGGCAGCAAGGGGACCGTGGACCTGGGTCCCCGGCCCCATAGCTCTGGCAGCTGGGGGGAGTGGGGCTGTGGATGGGAAGTGATAGATTTCAAGTTTTATAAATCAGAATTTGCAAAAATTTTTAAAAATAAGAGAATTTGCAATTTTTAAACAGAGAAAACCAGGATCCCTGCTGATCACAGGCTGAAGTATTTCACTAAGAATTTAATCTAATAAATTATGTTTAACTAAAGCACCTTTTCCATAAGAGGCAACCAGTCACACTATGAAAAACATGAAGAGTCAAAGAATCCATGACTTCCCTTGCTAGTCTACTCTGATGGCTAAAAATCAAATCTCATTGTTAAAAATGTTGATAATTACTGCTTTTCATTTTACAGAACTATTACCTCTCTCCATTCTTGCTTGGCTTTTTCTAGAAGTGTGTGAACTGTGCCTCTATATACCTTCTCCAGGCATGTCTTCAGCCTCTCTTTATATTGGCTATTTAACTGCGCCGGGGTACTAGAAGAGTTATCCTGCTGAGAACACTCTTTATTTGTGCTCTTGACTAGTTCTTCATGGATTTCTCCTAACAGGTGCTCAAGTTCAACTAGAACTTTTTCTTTATGCTGGTGAATTTCCTCTTGGAGTCGTTTGGTTTCCTGAGCTGTCCATTCTCGTTGCTTTTGGTCTAGACATGACTTTATTTCTGCCTCTTTCTGAGCAAGGAGTTCATTTTTCTGCTTTACAAGATCATCCTTGGCTGTTGCAAGTACCTCCTTGATCTTATTTCTGTGATCATCTAAGAATGAACGGTAGTCTCTCTCATTTTGTTCCTGTATTTGGAGGATTTCTTCTTGTTTTTCTTTGTTCCATTGAGCACGGGCCTTTGCTACCTCTGCTTTAACAGTCGCCGGGATTTCATCTTTCTTGATCTCCAGTTCCCTTCTGAGAGAAATTATTTTCTCTTCAAGCTCTTTGATTCTTGTTCCAGATTTCTCTGCATTTTCAAGTTCCTTCTTCCATTTCTCTTCAGCTGCTGAAAGAACTAATGATAGCTAAAGAATGCAAAATGTATTAAAAAAAGACAGCTTGTTAGCAAGCCCTTAAAAGATTTCCATGTCAATTTGGCAGTTAGTTTGCCATGGCCATAAAATTAGTGGTATGGCAATGAATGATAGCAAATGTGTTAAGCAGCTTGAAAATGCTGATGTGCACACTCAGTACTGTATTACTGATTAGTATTTGCAGAGTGTCTTTCCTCCCTAAAGAATACGATAGCTAACTCTTCTGCAAATGTAGAGATAAGGCACGAGAGAAGCATTATATTAATCTGATCTGACCTCCTGTGTAACACATGCCCTAGACTATCAACATCTTTCTTGAACTCCTGACACCAAAACTGGATACACTATGCAATAGTGGTCAGTTGCAATCACCAATCCACCAACATAAATGTCCCTACCCCTACTGAAGATTCCCCAGTTTACACATTCAGGGATCATATTAGCCCTCATGGCACACAACATTCTTTGTTTCCAGGTGCTTAACTTTATTTCGTCAGACTGAAATAGCTTGTCATTGCCCAGCTAACAAGCAATTCAGCCCTCTGTATCAGTGCCCTAATCTTTCGGTCATATCCCACTCCTAAAGTTCACATCATCTGAAAATTAGGATTTTGTTTTCTTTCAAGTTAATAAACATAAATTAAGAGACCAAGAAAAAAGTTATGCTGGACCTCACCAGAAAGACAGTTTCTCAAGGACGACTTGCCATTTGCAATTACAGTTAACCAGTTTTAAATCCTTTTAATGGGTTCTGTGTTAAATCACTCCAGTTTAATTGAAATGTTGTGTAGTACCAGGTCATATACTTTAAGAGAAGCCTAATTATATTGTTATTCCCATTTAAATTCTTATTCTGCAAAAATACAAAGGCTCAGACTAAGACCATTGTTCTTCCCACGCAAGGAATTTTACAGATTAGTCTGTCTGGTCATTTTAACAGGGATTCCAATAACAAACTATTTGGCTCTGGCTTCCCAAACCGCATTTAGTGCTTTAAAATTTTCTTTATTTTCACTTTAAGGAAGCAGGAATCTCACTGCAATTTCCAAACACTTCACTAAGGCTGCAGTTCAGTAAAGCACATAGTCACTTAGCACACACTGAAGTGCTTTAATAGATCAGAGCCCAAATTAGGACACTAAACTGTTTAGCATGCTTCTTCCCTGCCCCAACCAAAATAAGCTAGTAAATTCACCCAAATGCTCTCTGATACCTGTTTTGCTGCTTTGATTTCATTTTCCTTCTCCCACTTATCTCGTTCTACCTTTAAATTTGCTTTGTACTCTTCAAGTTCTGTTAATTCTTGCAGCCATTTGGCATGAGCTTGGGTTAAAGCTGTCTCTACCTATAAATAGGAAGAGGAGAAAGAAGAGATCATTAAAAATCATTAGTGTTCATGAAAATGCAACTACATTTTCCATGTGAAGGAGTACAAGACAACTGAAGTTCAGTTAGGATTGACAGCAAATAGCATGCCAGGGTTACAACCTCTTTCTTTTCTTTTTTTCCAATTTCCACAGCATTCTCTCTCTCCAGATTTACCAAAACAGGAAACATTAGCTAATCAAAAATACATCAAGTGTTTTTGCTCAGCTCAGGAACTCTCATAACCGACTCATTTCTTTAATTATGTTATCAGGCTTCACAAACAGGTTAACAGCTAGAGAACCACTTTCCCTGTCAGATCTTTTACAAAGCTTTCAAAATATCAACAAAATCTACTAGTTTCTGTTGAAACACAAGCACATGAACTAACGAACAAAAAGGGAAGTTTAAATTGTATATTTTGAGAATTTTGGAGGCAAACAACTTTTCAGGGGCGTCAAGTTGCTCAAATAGAATTAAAATGATTTTGTAATTGCTTTTTGTGCTTACCAAAGAAAGGGGCCATTTCTCAACCTTTTTTCATCTTCTGTGACCATTTACTGACCAGTGAGTTAACAAGCAAGAACACAAACACTGCCATTCTAATTTGGTACCATTTGAAACACTTTTGGGCATATTTTTAAGTGCAAAGGTCAAACAAACAAAGCATTAAACATCTATTACCTGGCTGGCCATTGTTTCACAATGTTTCCTCTCCAGTTTTGTTTCAAGTTCTTTCAAGACTTCGCCAGCCTCTCTCTCTTTTTCTTTAAGCACCTCCTGAAGTTCCAATTTTTGCTTGTCAAACAGGGACATTGCAAGAACAGTGGATGCTTCACATGCAGCATTTAATTGGTCAGTTTGGCTACCAGCATCTTTGAGTTCAACTATAATTTCCTTAGGTTCCTCAAGTCTATGCTTCCACTCCCTTCCTATTTCTACAATGACTTGTTCTTTGATCTATATTAGGAGAAAGACTGTATTTTAAAATAAAGAAACCCAGAAATATCCAGGAACTACAATTAGTGCCGATTAAAAACTTAGTCTCCATTTCTGCGTACAATCTTTAATGCCAAGGGAGGAAGGGGTGGGAGGGGGGAGAAAAGGAGTGACACTCACCCCCAGAAAATATAAAACAGTCTTAATTTCTGAAGGATGAGTAGAATTCTTAAGTTTCTTGAGGGATTTCTTATCTGGTCCTATTAGCATGCTCAAAATAAAACTAAACTAAAGTGTGTGATCAAGTAGCGAAGGAAAGTGTCCCCATGCCACAGGTTTAGCAGGAGAGACAGTACCCGAAAAGTGTGCATGGCAACTAAACAAAAAGTAAAGGAACAAGTGCAAATATATTTACTGTGCTCTTTACATGCAAATTTAAAATTATTAAGGCTCAATTTTGGGACATGCTGAGTCTCTGCAATGCCCACTGACTACTGCTCAGTACTTCTCTAAGGATTAAGCTTTAAGAGACAGGGCCTTGGCAACACTGATTTTAACCACAGCTATGACAAAAGGTGCCATCCAAGGATATGCCCCCCACACATCCACTCAAAGTTGATTAATACACTTCTGTATTTCAATTCATGCAAGCCCCACACCTCTTTTTTCTCTTTTTCCCATTGGGCTCTTGCTAACGTAACTTCAATTTCAACCTGTTGCTTTGTATCAACTTCTCTCTCTTTCAGCCACTGTTTTTTTGCTGCTATAATAGACT
>NW_017728996.1:24942460-24946401 GCF_001723915.1 Gavialis gangeticus | reverse complement strand
TTCTCTTTTTCCCATTGGGCTCTTGCTAACGTAACTTCAATTTCAACCTGTTGCTTTGTATCAACTTCTCTCTCTTTCAGCCACTGTTTTTTTGCTGCTATAATAGACTTCCTGCATTTTTCTTCTAATTCAGTCCTCAGGTAGTTAAGAGCATCTTCTTTTTCTTCCAATAGCTGTTTCTTGAGCTAGGCAAAATTTAGAACATGCAACTGAACAACTTCATACCACACCACCACTGAGGGCTGATCTTTCAGAGTTTTCCAACTACAGCTCGCAAACAGCTGCTCCAAAAAGAAGCAATTAAAGGTATGCAAATATATCTGACTAATATTCTAGATCCTGTCCAATGCATCAGCAACATCATGTTAAGAAATTTGGTTCTTGATAAGGAACAGCTGTTTTATAAATGCGACTGCTGTACGAAGGGGGTGTTGTTCTACTCAATATTGGTGTTAATCAAAGTATGTTGGAGTTGCAACTGTTTTCCATACTTTATTAAGACAAGCTAAACACCACAGGCTCTTCTAAGTTCGTACATATATGGCAAAGAAAAATAAAAATATATCCTATTAAAAACAGTTAACCTTAAATCACCATCATTATACAAGAATAGAGTTTGCTTTCAGATTATGTGGAATTTGCAGAGCTGGAAATCAGAAAAATATATATTATTACCCTAAGTGCCAAACAAGTTTGACACAAAAGAAACTAAAAAAAAACCCTCTTATGCTGCCACTTCTACACAGTGGCACTAGACAGGACTGATGTGGCAAACAAACAGTTTCTGAAATCAGAAGTCTAACCTTCCTATTTCTTGTGGGCCAGCTGTGAAGAGAAACCCAGTGTATTACCAGCACAGTGAGACATATGCATGTTAAACTCCACTGCCCCCGCACCACCCACCGCTGCTATTAGAAAAGGGCCTCGCCACTCTCTCCTGATCAGCAGGGAAGCTAAAACCACTGTTTTAAACATGGCACTGTTTTTGCCTCCCCACCAGTCAGCAGCAAACAGCAGGGCCATCTGGGGCCCCTCAGCCAAACCAGCAGTGGGAGGGAAAAAACGGAGCCATATTTAAAACCAGTTTTCGTCTCCCTGCTGATCTGGAGCAAGCCGCAAAGCAGACCTCCTCTACCAATCAGCAGAGGGGGAGGGAGAGCCAGGGAACCTGCAAAATTCAAGGAGCCACAGTGCACCCCACTTCTGCTGTGAATTCAGTAGGAACCTAGAATAACCTTAACAGTAAAAATGCATGCCATCAGTCACTGATTTTGGCAGGTCCAAAATCTGGTCTATTATTTTTAAATGAAAGCTCTCAACAACATAACACTAAAGCTTGTCAGGTTTCCAACCTAAATGAACATTTGGGAAGAGGCAGTTACTTAAACCAAGATTTCAGATGCATGATCTGCTTAATCATGTGACCTACAGAATATTTCCAGGTGGTCCAGATTTTAACTTGCATTTCAAAATGAAGGCAGGCTTCACAGCTGTCAAGCAAACTTCTCATACATGAGCATAGTATACGTCTAAACAGAGCGGTCTACATGCCTAAGTCTAGAGACAGTTTCAAAAGCAATGATTTTAAAGGAATTAACTCCACTATATCCCATTACTTCCCCTAGATTATCAGTTTAGAAGTCAAACAGCAGCAATCAAGAGTCAGCATTATCAGGGTAAGAAATGAGGAACAGAAGAAGACAGACAGACTGATGAAAATTAAGGGCAAGAATAGCAGTAACTCTGAAAAGGAGCAAATTTCCTCCATCTAATCCAAAGTATGTCAGTACACTAGGAGTAAACAGATAGGTAAATTGTAGACTCTAGCCTTTAGGTAGTAACTGCGGTTTCTCTCTAACGCAGCTCGCAATTAGCATGAGCTGCAGGCCAACTTTGGGATTTATACTCTAGTCTACAGACAAGTATATCCACTTAGTGAATCTGACATCCCTGCTGTTAACATATCAGTCAAATTAAAATTCAATCATACTTTTTTTTTCCAACTAGTTTAGATGCACAGCACTCTGAAAAAGTGCCAGTTACAGACACTTTCACTTATACCTTCTCTTCCTTGGATTGCTGTTCTTGCTCAATCTTCCTCCTCAGAGTAGTTTCCAGGGTGTCTTTCTCTCCACAGACTGCTATGTAACACTCTTTCACTGCAATTATCTCCTTGTTCAATACTTCTATGTTAGCCCTTCAAGATAGAAGTTACTTATTTTTAGTTGCTATTCTTTCAACTCACAGGAGCACAGTCAGTTCAAATACTTTGCTTTTTGAAGTTATAAAAACCTTGACTGAGGAGGTAAGCTTAATGGCAGACCCTCAGATTTGAAAGAATGACAAAAACTAGTGGTGTCTTACTTTAACTGAGAAATGGTCTCTTCATACGCCTGAATAAGTTGTTCTTTCTCTGTAGCATGCCTCTCCAGGAGGTCTTTCCAAAGCTGGGCTTTTGCATCTTCATGATGTTGCTGATAGGTTCTTTCACACCTAGGATAGGTGGTAAGGATATGGGAAAGCAGGGGTGGCCGGGGGAAGGAGACAGTACACAAGTGACTCCTTGCACCTTGTTTCTGGCAAGGAATTCAAGGGTAAACATTCCCCTCACAACCCAAAGGGGATACAAAAAGTTCTGGTATAGTTTCAATATCAAAAACCAGAAGGAGGTGTTAAAATACGTACAAATGAAACACTTACCTGTCAATGGCTTCCTGCTTATCCCGATCAAAGTCCTGAATCATTTGTCTCATTTGACTACATAAATCTTGGTTTGCACTTTTCAGTTTTTCCTCATTTGCTTTAAGATTCTGAATTGACGAACTATGATTCTATGCAAATGAAAGAATCAGATCATGAAATAATTTTAACCAATGCTAATTTTAACCAGTTTGAATTTCACATTCTGGAACAATAACTGGTCACCTTTGTCTTGGGAACTGCAAGTTTAAACTGACCTCAATTTCTTGATGCAAAGCTTCATTCATCTCCCGCAGTCTCCGAATTTCTTCCTTAAGATTATCAGAAGCAGAAGGATTGGACCATAAGATACCAGTATGATTTTCTACATTATTCACTTTAGTCTGTAAAGAAAAAAAGTCAGGATAAGTGATCAGGCATATATGGACTTATACCTGCTTTAGAAATTAAAGTGGGATGCTTTCATATCTTAGGCAAATAGTTGTTCTTAAACCAAAATGGTAGAAGGCAATGATATGGACTGAATACTTGTAAATTATGATTTTTCTAAAGGCCTTCAGGTTTCACTCAAAAAGTACATGGCTCAGTATCCTAGACCTAAGCTGAAAAGGCATCACCTAATGGAGACAGCAGGCCTTTCTCGTGGGATCTTGTGAAACCCACCTCTCCAGGTCACAATTTTCCAGAGGCTTTATATAAAGAGAGAAATTGTAAAGTTTGCCCAATTTATAAAAAGCATGCTTCAAAGAACAGCATTCAATATGGAGGGGGCAGGGGAATATAGGAGAATGAGAAAAGATCAAGTTACAATTAATACTAAATAAAGTCCAGGGAACTGCTAGATGACCTTTAACAGATGCTTGCTGATACCAAGCTTTTGAGTGAATTGTGTGTATACACATTACATTAAACCTATGATCTCACATTACATTAAACCTATAAACTCTCAAGGAAAGTGCTGCTTTTTAGCATATAAAGACTTGCTTTTCCCCAAAACAAAGAGAGAGCATAACCAATTTACTAAAGTGTACTAGCATGCACTAGAATCTTAATAAGAATAAAACACATGCCAAAGTTCTGATACATCTTTCAGCTATTTCTCCCACACAGATTATAGAATAGGTAGCAGCGGAACACGATACTTTCCTTGAAGTTAATAGATTAATTTGCTTTTGTGGATTAAACATTAAGAGAAATTACTTATATTCTCATGGTGGGGGGGGGGGGGGGGGGGGGGGGAG
>NW_017728996.1:24904951-24942205 GCF_001723915.1 Gavialis gangeticus | reverse complement strand
ATCTGATACCTCACCTTTGACCTTACCACCATAGGCCACCCTACCAGTTGATTTCAATCGACTGGTCGATTGTGGAGCCTCTGACAGTCGATCTCAGCCTGTCAGAGGTGCCATGATCAGGAGCGGCAGGACACACATAGCCAAGGTGAGCCACGCCCCTTTCCGCTGGGGCAGATGCATGGGATCAAAGACCAGGCAGTTTGTCTGGGAGGCAGGAGCGATCCTGGGGTGTCAAAAAGTGATCTTCACCATAAAAAGGTTGGAGACCACTAGCGTATAGGCTTGGTTTTAGTTAAAATCCAGTGAAGTTTTGCAAAGTTTTGTGAAATCTTAATAAAAAAAGGTATAACGATGATTTAAAATGAACAAACCTCAGACTCTCTTGCTATTTTTTCTGCTTTCAACAACTGCTGGAATTTATCTGTTGTTCTCTGACAGTCTTTAAGATCATTTTGTAACTGAGAAATTTGATTTCTCTTCATTTTGTTACTGTTCAATAAACGTTCTAGTTCAGCTTTCAATTCTATGATGAGATCATCTTTAGAAAGTTCCTTATCTCTATTCTGTATTGCCCTATGGAGAAAACATGATCAGTCCCTGTTTATTAACACTTGTAAAATAAAAATGGCAGGTTTCACACCTATTTCAGGTTTCGTGCTACAGTTAAAAAAGTTACATGGCTTAGAAAGTATAAGAAGCTTACTTTAAACATGTAAAGAATACTAAAAACTACATTTTCCATGCAACATGATAACAAAGCCAAGTTAAATTCTACATTCAATACAAGTGCTATAAAGGTCAGGCAGCTTATGAACTACGAAACTGATTAGAAATCAAGTAGCTGAGATTCTAGGTTTAAAAAGTTACTTCCTAGAACTCCTTCACCTATACATAATTTGTGCTATTTTGAAACAACTATCAATTTGCTGGTTCCAAACAGTTTTAAAGAAGAGAAAGAAGCAAAGCCACAAGTACTGAAATGAATCCATGTATATTTCTACAGGCTCTTCATGAAGACCAAGAGTTCCAACAGGCAAAGGAATGAATGTCTATTATTTGCAGTAATATATAATGCTCCAGGTGGAGATCCACCACCCAGATACATTTCTGACCTTTATTGATACTTTACAAGCTGATTTCTGCCTGTAAAAGTAGGTGGCTGAATAGGTAGAAGGCAGCTGGGAGCAGGACCTGCAGCCCCATGCACTGGGGCAGAAGCTGCCCAGTCTCCACCAGCCTGGAACGGCACAGCAGGGGCAGAAGGAGAAGCCACTAGAGGCAAAGAGAGCCCAGTAGTACCTGGGCAGCTGCAGCCGCACCAGTAGCAGCCCCACCAGAAAGCTGTGCGCCCTGGCCGGGCCAAAGCCTGTGGACATAGGCTGAAGCACAGTCTGGGCTAGTTCAGGCAGGAGTAGGTGGGGCTTGGCCCAATGTGGAGCACCGTGGGGGCAGCCTGCACCTGCACTGCCCAGGTGAGTTCTGCTTGCATGTACCCCCTGCCACTCCCCCCATGACCTAGTACACAGGCAGCACCCCCCACAACAGACAAAAGTAAGATTTTTATTTTGAGCTATTATGCAATTACCTCTATATGCTATGCAAAAAAAGGGCAAAAATATTTTTTAAATAAAGTTAAAAACATGTTATAGCAGATGTTTGATTTTTAGTATACAATTAGGTTTTTTTAATTTATAATTTGTTAAAATTATATTTTCTAAAAGACTGTTTGTGTGCAGCCCTTGGCAGCTTACCAAAACTTGTTAAGTGGCCCTCTAGCCTAAATAATTGCCCACCCCTGCCTTATCTAATGCAGCAGTATTCAGACATTGGATTTAATATACTGGTTCAGACCACTGGTCCTACCCTGCCTCCAGTAGCCAAAACCCGATCCCTTGAAAGAAGAAAGTCTACTAAGTATATTAGACCAATTGGCATAATATGTATTATTTCAAACATTATACATTTTCCTCTAGACCATCTAGATATTTTTTCGTCCTCAGAATTATATTTACCCCATACCTGTGAAATCTTGATTTTTTCCAATTGACTTTTTTAATACCCAAGTCCACATAGGACTCATTCATATCTACACGTAGTTCGCCACCTGCGTCATTCAAAAATACTCCAAGTTTGGCAGCAGATTCATACAAAGCTATTTCTTCCTTTAGTTCTGTTAGCTCTTCCTTAAAACAAACACACATACACAAAAGAAAATTATGATGCATATTGTATTATATTATACAGATATTATACATAACAGGCCCAACAAGAATTGTTCGAGTCAGGTTACTAACACTAAAACAAGCTTATGAAACCAAGTTCTCTATACACTGGACCTGGATATTTGGAGGACCTCACTTCTTCTAAAACATGTGATTTAGTTGGTTAGAACCATTTTAACTTATAGGGCCTGTCACAAGTTATAACTGAAACCAGACAATCTTCCTCACACACAGTGTCTAGTATATTACAGGGTTCTTAGTATTATAGCTCCCCCCCCACAAAAGCTAGCAAACTTCCATCTGATTTTCCCTTACTCAAGTACCATGATAGGCATTTCATGGTAGGGGGAGTACATATTCTCTATATTATCAGTCATAGCAACTAGAGGATTTAGGGTCTCAAAAAAAGTACACAAATGTATACTTCTAGCTATATATGGCCAAGAACTCCTTACCATTACATCATGGTGGCAATACCAACTCATTAAAATAGGATTCAGGACTGTAATTCTATATATCCAATTAAATTAATAGATTCCCACTCTACCCACACCTCAGAATATAGGACTGAATTTTAAATATTTTTTCCGTCAGACAAAAGACAATAACATTTACTCCACTGTAACGCACATACCCCAGAACTCTCTCCTTTCAGTAAAGGACTCAAACAGGACATTCCATTTCCATAAAATGTTTTAACCCAACAGGGTTCCTCCCCCACATGTTTGTCGGTTTAAAATCAAAAACAACAATGGCAATACATTTTTAATAAAATAAACTAACCTGCAAAGCCTTGTTCATGTTCTTGCTCATCAGCTGGGCAGACTGAGCTTGCTGTAGCTGGAACCGTAACTGACTGGTCTCCTGTACGGAGCCTACAGAAACACAGGAGTTTACACAGCCATCTGAACATTCATTGTGAAGAGTTATGCTGACTTCAGTAGTTACTCTTACTCCATTTACTACAAGCCTGAACACCACTATTTTAAGATACAAGTTGCAAATGTGAAAGAGGATGTTTTTGGCTACAGTTCTTAGATTTAAATACAGCAACCTATTCGGGACTCAGAAGCTGTCATGGCTTCATTTCAGAGATTTTTTTAATTGGTAGACTTAAAATTAAAGTTATATGGAAGAAGATGCATCAAATATTTACTTTTCATACAGAAACAAAAAGGAAATTGTGTAATTACACCAGGAAACCATCAGGAACACTGTTGCCTTGGAAAAACAGATGATTTTTTTTAAATGAAAGAGTTTAATTATATTTAGTTGCTAGTACTACCCAAGGGCATTTGACAATCATTTTGTGATCTGCGATATCCAGTAGTGTTATGTGGTCAAGTATATTCTACCTGATATTATCTATCACACTAATAATTACTTGTTTTCTTAACAGAATTTAATTCTACCTCCTACTCTGACTTAATCCAGGCTTTTTCCAGCCTCTTTTCATTTAAGACTTCTCTCTACTCACCAGAGATGTGGGGCAGAAAAGTTTCCCAAATGGAAAATTATCCAGAAAATTTTCCAGTATTTTATTTTTCCATTGGAAATTCTCCATTTCTAAAAATTCATTTTTTCATAAAATTCATCAGTAACAATGAATGGATGCCAATGCAATGTTAAGCACGCTTGGCAGTTTCAAAGTTGTAATTAATGTTTTTGAGGTGATTATCCCTAGGATGTGTGTGAGAAAGTACATATATGTTTATTAATTTGTAAATAGGAGGGTAAATACACTCGCATAATAATCCAAACCAAAAATCAAGTTATGAATTCACCTAATTGGTAGGGCTATGCGAAGCTTTGGGTGCGCATTCAATTCAGAGGAGATTCGGTGGCTGAATCCCCCAATCCAAATAGAATTGGGAGACCAATAAAAAGGTCCAAATCAATTCGAGCTTTCCAAATGGATTGAGAAAAGATTCGGAGACCTTTGGGCAGTCCCCGCTCACCACTGCAGGGAACTGGACCTAGACTCTGTGCCAGTAAGCAGGGGGCGAGGGGGGCTGGAGCCGGGATGCTGGGGGTCGGGCAGGGCAGCCATCGGTAGGGCTGGGAAAGCAGGCGAGGGACGGGGGCTTGTAGCAGAGCCCCTTTGCAGCACAGGGCAGTGGGGATCGCTCCCTTGCCTGGCAGCAGCCAGCGAGTGCAGGGCTTTTAAAAAAAAAGAGCTGGGATGCTGGGGCCAGGCAAGGCAGCCATTGCTGGGTCTGGGAGCGCAGGCAGGGACTGGGGCCTGTTTGATTCAGCCAAATCAATTCAGGATGGTGATTCAAAAAAAAAAAAAAATCCCCAAATTAAATAACTGTCCCCCAAATCGGACGAATCTGAATCTGAAGTGAATACTAGCTGCTTCATACTAATTGGCTCTGCAGATCAAATCAAAACCAAAGCTAAAATTCTTACTTAATCTCAGACTGCAAGTGAAAGCAAAACCAAAATTAAGCTGTGATTAATTTTTGTTTTGCTTTCAGTTCAAACACAGAGCAGTGTCTCATTTCTTTTCTTGAGCTGGGGAAGCTGGAAGTGTTTGCATAAGATCTGTTAGTTTTTTAGTGCTTTTGGTTTGAAGTAGTCATAATAATGCCTAATCAGAACAAAACTAGTGTGTGGCATCATTATAGTGAAGTTCAAGCCACTGAAGAAAGGAAGTTGGTAGATGTAAAGATTGGGCAGGAGTATGCTAACAATGCAATGAGAATGAAGCAACTTTTAATAACATGTAGAAACTGTCCTGAAAGAGTACAAGCCATACACAGAAAGCTAATACAGTAAAAGCTCTGTTATCCTGCATCCCCCAGGAATGGGGGATGCCAGATAACAAAATATGCCGGTTAATTGAGTGGCCCCAGTTGCCACTTCTCCCATGGCATCGCCACCCCTCGCGCCGCATCACTGCCCCTCGCATGGGCCCTGCACGCCCCGCGGGACAGGGAGGCACGCCTCGCACAGCCTGTTATGCCCCTGGGCCGTGGGGGCTTGGCAGCACAGGCAGAGAAACTGGAAGTGCCACAGTGGGCACCTCCGGTTTCACTTTTCCTTACAAGCCGGCATGCCAGTTAACAGAGCATGCCGGCTTGTAAGGTGCCGGTTACCAGAGAGTTTACTGCACAACCAAGTGGTGGAACAACATAATCTGAGAAAAGTCTACTTCAGGAATCCTATATCAACAGACAAATTAATATGTTAAACACCACACAGTATAGACTAGCATCTATATTGTTTTAAAACTTTATAATTTTAAAAGTTGTTAATGCAACTCTGAAATATTATTTATTTAAAATATTTGTATCCTGCTTTTCTGCTTGCACTAAGCCCACCAAGTGGCTTAGGCTTAACAATAATTGTTTATTACATAACAGATAAATAGTTAACTATTTCAACCCAGCAGAGCAAGCTTAGTCCTCTGGCCAGTGGCAGAGGCCAGACTATACTTCCCTTTGGCTCTGCAGTCCCAGGGCAACTGAACAGCAAGTTTAGCAGCAGAGCGTTTTCTCTGGCAGGGAGGGGGGAAGCAAGCTCCCTGCTGCTTCTCCTTCAGATGGATGAGGCCAGACTAGAATAAGCTAAAATAAAAATCTTTTCCCCCTTTTCTTGCAGGACCTTGGTAGCTCAAGTGAAATAGCAGATTTACAAAAAATGGAAAATGAAAATGCTGAGCTGCCAGGTCTGGGGGAAGCAGCAGCAGGATCCTCACTTTCAAGATCACTGTCACCAGATATGCGATCCACCATGAGTAGCTCTTCAAGACAGTCAAACTTTTCATCAAGCTTTGTGGACAAATTGTCAGAAGATCAAGAAAAAGCAGATGAGACATCAGCTCAAGCTATAGTTGCAAGTGGTATACATACCTCTTTCCATAACTGAAAATCAGTACTGGAAGGAACATTGCAAACTAATTCGCCCATCATACGAGTTACCATCACGTTACTGCTTATCACATTCTCTCTTAGATATAGATTATGACAGAGTTCAAACAATGGTTATTCAAAAGATTGGTCAAGCAGAATCACCGACTCTGATGTCAGATGGTTGGACTGATATACAAGTAAATCCTTTATTGAACATTATGTTAGCAACACCTGAACTAATATTCCTGAAAGCGATTGCTACTAAATCTTCTCGTCATACAGGTGAATACATAGCAAAATTACTGAGTGAAGAAAAAGTGCAGGTACCTCCAGGGTACAAGCCCTTGTAACTGATATTGTGAACAACACAAAAGCTGCACGGCAAATATTAAAGGCAAAGTATCCTCATTTAATAGTATTTGGCTGTCCTGCTCATGGATTGAATCTTCTGGCAAAGGACATAGTAAATGTGAATACAACGAACACAATATTGGCAAACTGCAAAGCAATTGTGAAGGTATTCAACAATCATTATGTTGCTAATCAGACTTTGAAAAAATTACAGAAAGAGAAGCAGGGGAAGGAAAGTGCACTTTTATTGCCAGGAGAAACTAGATGGGGCTCAGCTACAGAGCATTCACACAGTTTGCTGTGCACAAAGAACTGTTTGCAGTGTGCTTCAATAGACGACACAGTATCCCAAGATTATTCCTGTGAACATTCGGCAGCAGATTCTCAACAACAATATGTTCCAGGTTCGAGTTCAAGGAGCATTCAATTTGTTACTACCAGTTTCAGTGGCTATCAAGAAATGTGAAGGAGATACACCAAGCCTTCCAAATATTCCAGAGATATTCAGACAACTAAATGAAAATCTGATTGAGCTTTTGCCTGCATCATCTCTATCCAAAAAAGAAGAAACAGTAGTAAAACAAATGTTTACCAAGGGGTCTGAGTTCTGCTCTCATCCAGTTCATCTGGCAGCAAACCTTTTGGATCCTCAACACAGAGGACAACGTTTATCAGAAGATGAATTTTCTACTGCTCTCAATACAATTATGGAAGTAGCTAAGAATGTCCCCAACATCAACTAAATAGCCGTGATGACACGCATTGCCGAGTGCCACACGGAAGAAAAACTTCGGCGCAAAGATATCATTTGGCAGGCAGCCGAGACGGTCTCCTCTCACACGGTGGAAGGGATACTGTAACACCCAACTGTTGTGCAGGATCCTAAGTATTCCACCAACAGCAGCTTCTTGTGAACAGAACTGGAAAGCTTTGAGCTCAATCAAGACAAAAAAGAGGAATAGACTAACAAATGAACACACCACTAAGCTTGTTTCTATTTCTCAGAATCTCTTGCTTCTGGAGAATCAGTCAGGAGTACAATTAGTGAAGAAGACACAGTGTGATTATAAGTTGCCCTTGCCCGTAGACTCATTGATAAAACCATCCTTTAGCAAAAGAAAATGTGTTTCAAGTAGTTCGGAATCAGATTTGACTTAATTTGATTTTGAAATGGAACTAATAAGTACTGCAAGTGACTCTCCAGATAGTGACAGTGAAACTGGAGGTGCCACAGAGACCTCAGTGGAAGACAGTTAAACTCTGTTGAAGTAGATGGGTGGACAACCATGGCATATCATGCACAGTTCTTTGGGTGTGCTAAAATTAGTGAGTCAGCAGTTTTCAGTGCCTTAATTTTTTTCCCTTAAATTTAAACAAACAATGTAAGGGAAGTACATGCTATTGTGTATCGTCTTTATTGGAAGACTTGTAAAAACATAAAAATATTTTTTTTCCCATATAAAGCTTTGAATATAACACTTAAACTACACCAGGTGTAATGTATTTAATTTTTTTCCTAACCAAATATTTCAGTTCAAATATGTGTGGCTATTGAAATATAAAATTAACACGGGGGTACTCTTTTAGTTTTGTTTGCTAAGTAAAAGTCATATAAACATGCTAAATCAGATCACGCTCTATTCAAGGCATTGGAAAATTTTCCAATTCAAAATTTTCCGAAAACCCCCATCTCTGTTCAAACCTCTTTTTTTTTTTTTTTTTATTTCTTTAATTCTTTTTTACATTTTTAAACATTTTTTAACCTTTACCATGAGTTCCAATTCTTTTTGCCTCTAGACCAATATATCTACCACCTGGATACCCGACACACATACAAATCACTAATACATAAAAAAGCAGCAGTGCAAGCTTCTGTTCTATAGAACCTGTCTACACGAGTGCCACTTTAGTAGTAGTAACAATGAAAAGCTATACTTTTAATGCCTATCCATTGGGAAATAAACTTCCACCGTTTCAAGGCTGTGACCCATTTTGTCTTTTTGCACTAGTTCAGTTAAACTTGCTCATTTTTAAATAGACACCTCTTCCTGTTTGAAAAGTTTATTTTGGTTTAGTTTTATGGTTCTTTTTTTTTTTTTTTTTTTTTTTTTAAAGCAAACAACATTTACCAACCTCAAATCAGCTCCAAACCAAAAAACAAATTGGTGTGAAAACACATCTACCTCAAACCAGTGCAAATTTGTATACAGACAGAGCCTAAGAATCCTGCCATGAATTAAAACACCAATGGCCTCGAGACATCGCTAATCTAAGATGCATGTGAACCTAATTTGTTTTAGAAGAAGTGACAGAACTACTCTGTTACCAATACTTGAGTACAGGTGTTTAAGGTTAGACAGAGCCCCAACATTAAAATTAGTTGTTTGTTTGAAATCAGTTTCAAATCGGTACAAATACACATTATGTATGGCATGTTGTGTCTTAACATTTTTTAAGCCAACCCAAACTGGCTCACTGACTTTCAAATGAACCTGGTTAACAGGGCTATGCGAAACGGCTATGTTTTGATTTGGTTTCAGATTCGGCCGTTTCAGAGGGACAGCGATTCGTTTTGATGTTTTGGATCACTGTTCCGTTTTGATTCAGTTGAATCTGTTTCGGAGTTTCAACGCTGTTTCAGTGATTCGGCCATAGGCTATAATGGGGAAATCACTAAAATGCCTATAAAACTTTGCCATTTCTTGCCTAATTTGGATGAAAATTGCAGGGCTGGTAGCCCCTTCTGAGGGCATGAAGCCTACCAAGTTTCAAGGAGATAGGTGAAGGGGTTTCTGTGAAACTGCACCTCAAACTGTTCAAAGCAAAACTTGTATCACTTGCTGGCAGTGGCAGCATACTGGCTGTGCCAGACTCTTCCCAGGGGATGCCGGCCCCCAGAACTACATGCGGGATGACATTAGGCTGCCGCTGCTGACTGGGGCCAGCGCCAGCACTGGTTTCTTTCCAGCACTTGGCGTGGGATGCACCAAGCAGAGCTGGGTGCTGGCGCTGGCTCCAGCCAGCAGCGGCAGCCTGCTGTTATTCCGCATGCAGATCTGGAGCTCCATGTCCTCCGGGAGGGCTGTGGGGCTGTGCCAGACTCCTCTTAGGAGGGTGCAGGCCCCTGGATCTGCACAGAATGACAGCAGACTGCTGTCCCTCCCCCAGAGCACTGGGATTGGAAGAGACCTCAGGGACAGGTTGCAGACACTGGCCAGCTGCAGATGTCAATATCAGAGCAGTCCCTCCGCCCCTCTTCCCCCTCCCTCTTCTTAGTTTCTGTTTCCCTGCAAGTCCGGCTCCAAAATTCCAAAGTTTTCCAAAACGTTTTGTATGATTTCGTTTTGTTTTGGAGATGTTTTGGAGCCTTCTGTTTAGTTTCAGATTCGGTGTTTTGGGCACCGAAACACCTCCAAAATGAAACAGCTGCCAAAGTTTTGCACAGCGCTACTGGTTAACACATTTGTCACAAATAATCTAGTACGTTCATTTTTTGCATTGCCCCTATTTCAACATGAAAACAAATAGTTTCATTCTTCTGGAAAAAGTGCAAGAGTTTTTACAGCAGCAGGTAAGTTGCATATACAAGACTGACCTGTTTGCAGTAAGTTTGCGCACTGCTTTTGGCTTTCCTCTAGGCTTCTTGTCAACCGGTTGATTATTTCTGTTTTTTCACATTTGATTTGTTCTAGTGTTTTTTCAAGTTGTTTCACATGCTCCCCTAGATGACAACAAAGCTCCTTCTGAAGAGAGAGATTTTTTTTCAAGTTACAAACCCATCTTTTCAAAGGCAGCTGCTCAATCATCCAGTACAACTTGGTAGCAGCACACTTTCCTAAGTTTATTATGGGAAAAGTGTGCATTTTAAATACATACTGATGAAAGGCTGACAAGATCCTTCAGAGAGGTATCATTTGATTCAGTAAGCCTGAAACATCAACCCCAACTGAAAAGCTCTTTCACAGTATGTACGTACGGGAATGTCTTCCCAGAAAATAAGCATTTTTACATGTGGGTGGCAGGTATGATGCAAGTCTTAGTGCAGACTGCAGGACTTAACAGCATGTAGCAGCTAAAATATGCCCTCTGATGGGGAGTACCACTGAGGTGAAAGGTGCAGGGCCTCCTGTGTGCCATAAGTTTTTACATCTTGGCCATAAAGTTTTCTCCCCCCACCTATTTTCAGTGAAGGCAAAGCCAGAGCAATGAGAACACTTGCGACTATGTCAGAGCCATCTAATGATTGTTCACAATCATTAACCAGCTAGTGCTCCAAATACCTTAGTGAAATGCCTCTTTTTTCTAAAAATGCTTTAAAAAAAAAAAAAAAATTTACAGAGAAGAAATGCTTCAAAGAATTAAACAAGGAAAATTATTGGCTTTCAGTTTGTGGAGTGGTTAGACCACAGTTTAGTTTGAAAATTCCTGATGGCATGTAAATAAGACAATGCCTTAGGAGCACTGTACAAAACACAATGGACTACCACATGAACACAGCAAATGTTATATCAATTGGAATAAATCACAGAATTCTAGTTACTTCAAAGACTTATTAACTCCATCTATAAACTTACCAGTGGGAACCAGAGGGGATTGGGCGAGACATTGTTCCCCCAAGCACTTCCCAGAGTAACAAGGAACAACGGCCACAAGTTGATTGAGAGGAGGCTCAGGCTAGACACCAGGAGACGCTACTTCACAGTCAGGGCGGCCAGGATCTGGAACCAGCTTCCAAGGGAAGTGGTGCTAGCTCCTACCTTAGGGGTCTTTAAGAGGAGGCTTGATAACTACCTAGCTGGGGTCATTTGAGCTTAACCTTAGTAGGGGTCATAAGAGCCCTGTATTCATTCCTGCCCAGGGCATGGGGTCAGACTAGATGATCTGCTCAGGTCCCCTCTGACCCTACTTATATGAATCTATTGTTGTAAGAAGTGTGTGTGCAGAGTGTGGTGTTCCAGCTACATCATACTAGAGTATTCCCAAAGCCACTGGCTTGGGCGGTTTATCACCATGCAGTGTTTGTTTTACATGGGATGTTTGTGCATGCTTCCCTTTCTATGGTGTCAACAATTGGAAGAAAAGATTGGGGTTCAAGGCCCAACTGGGATTCAATGCAATTTTAGGAAGGACTGGATATAGAAGACCGTGGATCTAGTACAGATTTTTGTATTGGTAAAATATTCAGTGTCCTAAAAATCCATCCTAACCTGCTCTCGTAATGTAGAATTTGTAGTGTCAAGTTGCTGTTCCAAAGATAATACTTGCTCTTCGTACTTCTGCTTGAGTGCTGCTACAATGGTCTCGTGTTGCTCTCTGGCTCGCTGAAGAGAGTCTGAATGCTGAAGTTCTAACAGCTGCTGCTGCATGCTTTCCATGGCTACTTCTGCCACTTTGGATTGCTTGAGTATCTGCAGAAACCCATTACAGAGCACTTGAGCACAACTTCAAAATACCAAGTACATTAAAAACTATAAAAGTGACTTTGGTTAAGTAGCCAAAATTAACATGCATTTTTAAAAAATTACTCCCCTGTTAACTATGTGGGACCTGGTATTCTAACAAAACACAATCTACAGAAACTCTGCATTATGGAAACAAAGAAATCAATGCTAAAACTTAAGTGCCATTTAGTTAGGAGGACATAGTAATCAACGTCCCAGGACACCAGCCTCTGCCAGCAGAACTCCTATGGAGCCTGGACATATCTTTAAAAGTATGTTCCACCTGTAGAACCTCTAAGGGAAGCTACAAACACTGACTACTGCCTTGTTCCCAAATCCTTCATAAGATCCATCTCCTTGAGAGTCCGCCTGTTTCCTCTTCCTCCCCAACCAAGGTGGGCAAGAGTCTGCACCCAAGAGACCAATTATAAGAACCCACAGTCAAAGTAAAAATAAGAGACTGGTCTCAAGTCAGTTTTAAACGCATCTTCTTCCAAAAAAGACTGACTTTATTGAAAGTTCTACTTGCATGTCCACACATAAAGAGCTGCTGCCAACTGCATTTGCAAATTGGAAGCATACATTGTACTTAGAAGTACAAAAATCACAGAATCCTTCCTTAGCAAAATGGAGTTAGCAAAAAGCTACAGTCAGCACAAGTTAGGCTCTCTGGCTCTCTCAGGTCCCACCGTTATTATTAAGAGAGCTCCACGTGTTATATAGGTCTTGAATATTTATTCATGACCAAAAAGGTATGTGAACTGAGTCAAGAATTTTATGAAGAAATCCAAAAATCCTACAAAATCGTGCATATTTATTCTGTTATTTCAGAAGTGACTAAAGCATGCTTCCAGACAGGCAAGATGTAATTACGTCCCCACAGACCTTAAATCAACCACCGCTCTTTTGCAAAACAAGCTTCTATTGACTTAAGTCAAGTGATGGCAAGTAATTCACAATCACTCTGCACCTTGCATCAAGCAGAGCAGCACAAACAGATGACTATGCATTTCATAAGGCTAGACCAGTGGACCCAGGAGGTGCTCAAAACCCTGCCACAAGACACACCTTGCAAGGTGACATTGTGAATTATGCTGTGCCAACAAGGGGGCATGACATGGAAATGTTGTGCCTTGTTTTTTTCCTAGATGCAACAAGGCAGGGGAATTGCACATACCCATGAAAGCAATCCAAGGCACTGTAATGGGACTTAACAGCACCAGCATTCTGGGTGCTGAAGTTACAAGTTACCCTATTTCCATCTCTTTACCAGGCTCAGCACTGATAGCTATGCATTAGGTTTGCACACATCTAGCCACTGGATTAGTCACTACTAAAAAAATATCCCTGGACTTCCTAAAGCCTTCCATTTGCCACTTTTGACTGTGACAAGCAGCCAACTTCACAGGCTCTGTTTATGCTGCATCAGGTAGCAAACGTCACATACTTCTTAACACTGTTAAAAACAAACACCAGTCTTCAACAAGGTTTCTTTAATGTCCAAAATCACAGCAACTTCCATCCTACCTCAAAAGGGAGGATGGAAGAAAAGCTGAAGGATGTGCATGTTTGCCAGACAGCACAAACATTCAGAATTTCCAATATATTTATCTACAGGAGAAGTGAAAACAACCTGTTTTGAGTCAGAGACAGAGCTATAACAGTGAAAACCTTATACAGTATCCAGAGGCACGCCAAAGAGAAACAGAAAAAACCCCCCCCAACAACAAACAAAATGCCCAGGAAAGTCTACATAAGAGAAGCTATTGACATCTTTCAAAGGACTGCAGTATTTTTCTTCCATTAGCTGACAGCAGTCAGACCTCTGAAGTGACTCATTTTAGCCCCCACAAAATGATCCTAGAATAAAATGTTAAAAGGTTTTGCTATTCCAGAAAATGTGTGTTCTTTCATGCTACGTGCTCAAGATACACCAGTTAAAGATACTTAAAAAAAAAATATAAAAATAAGAGTTTAGCAAATAGGATTTCTGATATTCAAAGTTATAGATATGTCACCGTAAGACCCAACCAACTTAAGCACGCATGGCCATTGTAATCATAATCAATAGTCCCCATGTTTTAATGCGTTTAATCACAGAAGCTATTTTTCACTAAACATACCAACTCTTTTGTTGCATGCTCTAATCCTTACATTTTGACACCTAACAACAGAAAATTAATCCTGATTACACTTAACATTTACTTTCCAATAAGTACATCTAGCAGAAATTTCCCACAGTTACCAATATTAAGAGAATTACAGTACCTTCTCCTCATTGGCAGCAAGAGCCTGAATTTGGGCATCCAGTGATTTTACTTGACCTTCAAGATGCACCTCCCGTTCTTTTCCCTCTTGATACAATTTTTGCGACTCCTGGAGACTGAGGGCCAAGCCATCCTTTTCATCTTATAAAAGTGAAATAATTGAAAAGCAGTGAGAGCTGCAAGCACACCTTTTGGGGGCCATTTTCATTTGGCGCTCCATTCACTAAAGCCTTAGGCACCTCTCTCTCTTTCCCCACCCACTCCACCTCCTCCAACTACTTCTCCCAGCAACAGCCAGAAAGACACCAGCCCATTTATGTTTTGAGTAAAACAAAAGCCCAGTCTGACAGCACCAGGAGCCAGGACCTGGTGGGAACATCTTCCCTGCCACACACAATGGGGCAAACTAAACCAGGCATCCTAGAAGGTAACAGAGGTTTGCCCAGAACAGCCAGGGATGGCAGAGATTGAAATCTGGCCACCATTTCCTGTCTGCCCATTGTTTTTTTTTTGTCCTGCTCTAGGCATCTTCTCCCCTCCCCTACCATCATGCTCTCCCCCCAAATTTCTGTTCTTTCTTTCCTCTCCTCATTCATGTCCCTTCTTTTCTTGCTCTTATTCCTTTTCTCACTTCTGTCTCCCCCAAAATAAATTAAGATGACCACAAAATATCTCCATTATCGCTCTGATAACTTAAGTGTCTCCTCTTAACCTTGCTTTGCTTAAATTTTTTGTATTTTTAGGCTTGGCCTTTGGGGATGGTTCTTCATCTTCCTAGGAGTTTCTACAGTGCTGCTGCAAATCCTGAGTTCCTTATGGCATTAGTACAACAGGACTATGTTTTCCCCAGAATGTTCAGATTACATATGGCTGAATCCACTCCAACACAATAAATGAAAATAAAGCAAATAAACAGCTATTAATTTAGGCTCTACTTCAGGAAATAACTTGGAGAAAAGTACTACCCTGAAGCAATTTCTGAATCTGGGCTTTCATATGACAGGCATGTCCAAGCAGTTCAGAGATACTGTCAACTGCTCGTAAGGAAAGAACCGGCCTCTAGAACCAAAACATGTAGTTAACAGATCTAGAGGAAGTAATTGGCTTATCTTTAGATAAAAGCAAAACAGAGTGACAATAGCCACAGCTAAGCAGGTAGGACCATACTACACACACTTACATCTCTTTAAGGTTGATGGCAAAGTAGAGGCTGATTTTGAATGGGATTAGTATTACAGTAGAATAATTGAATCCGTGATCATTAAGATTAGACACTGACCAATGTGTGTCCAACATGAAGAAGTAGAGCAATATTTTATTACAATCAAATTCAGTGTTTTATTACAACTGAATTCGCTAGTCTAGCTCTATCTCCATGTATGTTGTAACATGTTATAAAAGAATGAAGGAACATATAATAATTCATTAGATTATCTCAGTTAGTTCTAGAAATTAAAGGTCTATGTAAACTTCATACCTTTGACCATTGCAAGTTGATGATTCAGATACCTTATCTGCTGGGTGCTCTTTTCCAGCTTTTCATTAAGTTCTTCCAGTTGCCTTCCTTTTGCTTTATTAAGAACCTGAAGCTGAAGAATCTGCATATTGTCTGAAGAATCTGTCAAGATGAAGGCATGACTTTCAGACGAGTCAGTTACTGCAACATACATGAAATATTTATGGTACACAAGACCTTTGGAACAGAAAGCAATTGCCTTCTCTTCAGTGTCACATCCATTGCCGGCCCCCAAAACACAAACCTAAAGTGGATAAGAATTGCACATGTAGTTAGAACTCCACTTGGAGAATCAAAGTAACACAGACTTCAGGGGTAAACAATGGCACAGGGTAAATTCACAGTTCCTTTACACATTCATCAAGGGCTTTAATAGTTCTCCATTACACTTACAGACTTGACATTCATTTATTGGCTGGTCCTATTCAATGCCTAATTTTGCAAGGAGCAGAGTAAACCACATAAAGTGTATGGCACCCTCGCTTCCTATTCAGTCAACAAGCTGAGTGACATCAGCAGTACTTGGGGGTCGAGCAAGTAGCGAGATATAGATTCTTTATTTGGGCAAAAGTATTTCTGATTATTCAAAACCAAGTACACCAAATCAAAACAAAACTGCAATAGGAAGAAGTGAGGACTAACTCAGGGAACTATCCCTCAGTATAAATTTTGAGTGCAATAAAGGTTTACATACATCTAAGCTATCAATGTATTTTTTCTGAGTTCCAATTTAATAAAGACTAAGGATAAAATCCTGACTCCACTGAATTCAAACGGGAATTTTCATATTTCATATACATTAGGGCTGGAAGAGACCTTGGAAGATCATCAAGTCCAGCCCCTGCCCCAGAGGCAGGAAGTCAGCAATTTTGCCACCAATTTCTGTGGGATAAAGATTTCACCATAATTTCAAGCTTTGTTAGTTTACACTTACTCTCATTAGTACCCAAAAATTCCCGTTGTAGTTCTTCAAATGCTTCAGTTCTTCTTGTTGTTTCTTGGTTTACAGGGACATTTTGTTGAAGGCCATTTTTATATGGCTTATATGTGACTTTGTAAGATTCCACTGGTTGGCTGCTAACAACTTCAGAGGTAGCAAACTGCTGTTGTGATGATAGATAAATAAATTAAAACTCCCTTCCCCAACTTCATGGCAGAAGTTTTTTTTCTTTTTGACTGACAAGTTTTTATAAGTTTTTGTAGCTCTTAAGGCTCCATGTCAGCAAAGCTCTTAAGTGAACAGCACTTTGTTGAATCAGGGCCTTATAATCAAAGTTTACATTAACTGTGAAGCACAGCACATCTACTATTAGTTTGTGCTAGTTAGTTTTTCTATAAATAAAAACAAAGCCATTACATTTATGTAAGTAGCGGCTCAGATAATTGAGTCTCAACTGTTTCAATGTGACAGATATGCCTACAGAAGCATCTCATCGTTCCAAATAGAAGTCAGAGGTTAGGTCAGGCAGAAAGTAGGGCAGGTTGACATCTTACCCTGTATGCACACATGGTATGGACATTTGGTTCCCCAGGGACAACTAGCAGTGGCATACCTTGTGCCATCGCTAGTTGTCCCTGGGGGAACACCCATGCCACACATGCTATGGCACATGGCAAGTTACCCTGGAGGTGGTAGGGGAGGCTGAGGCCAGCACTGGGCTGGCCCCAGCAGCCTTACTCAGGGTTCTGGGGGCCTCCCGGGGTTACAGAAGCAGCAATTCTGCCACACACACCTAGTTGTTGGCAGCCGCAGCACAGCTCCAGGCGTCCCAGCTCTGCTTTTAGAGCAGTGCACATTGCCAATACATGTGCTACTCTGCTTTTTTTCTCTGCAGGTTTTTGTGGCCCCTAGATATTCAGGGTCAAAAAACCCCTCTGCACTGCTCTCTCACTGTGGGGACCAACTGAACATGCAGCATGTGGCACCATAGACACATCTGCAACACCACATACTGCACAGCTGCACTAGTCTGGACGCAGCCTCAGAGACCAACTACTTGGAAGAAGCATGAGCTCTCATAGTCAACAACCTACTTTGTAACGTCTGCTTAGCATCTGACAAAGTAGGTTGTTGCCTGTGCAAACCCATGTCTCTCAACTATTTAGTCTCTAAATGCCATCTTCCCTTACCTACTGCCTGACATCTAGAAATGTGTTTTCAGTCAAAATGAATTACTAATCTAGCATCAATGGATGAATCAATGAAGTCTTAGCACAAAAAATACAGTAGTTTTCAAAGTACCTTAGGATGTTCCTTTGGAGCATCAGGAAAATTCAATATTTTGCTTTGCTGGTTATGGCCAGCAAATTCCTGCTTATGGCCATTTGCGTACTGTCTAAAGTTGTCTGGGAGATGGTACACACTGTTCTGTTGGTAGTGACTTGGTGCATTATAACCATCTCTGCCAAGGTATGTGTCATCTGCTTCACTACAGGTGCCAGAGTAATTCCTTTTAATCTCATACGTGCATTTCTCTTCATCCTCATTGTGCAGGTCAGCCCAATTACTGGCATGTGTTTCACCGTGATTGTTGCCTCGGTCATATAGAAACTGGTCAGGATACAACCTCTCCCCTTGTTCATAGCCCTATGAACAAATTAGAGACTTAATATCCTTACTAACATGAATTATCATATTTACTTGAATCTAAGATGACCCTGAATTTAAGACATCCCACAATAATTAGATTAAATATATGGAAAATGTAGAAATTGGTTATAATTTTCCAGGTATAGAATCCAATTATCGGAGGTATGTCTGGAATGCGCCCTCCTACTGCTTACAGCAAAGAAATAGAGGGGGGGAGATGGTCTCTTTGCCCTCTGCCCCGACGAACTTTTTCCATCTCCAGCCCCTTTCTCCACATGACTATCAGCCCCTGCTCAGGCTCTGTTCCTTCCTCAAGCATGTGGAAATGAATTACATGTGACATGTAAGGGGGCAGAGGGTGCAGCAGAGGCTAATTTGAAACACAAGAGACCAAAAAACATTGACTTTGAAATAAAAATATCTCCAAAGATTTGCATAAATACAAGTGACCATTGATGCCTAGAGACTTTGTTTATCCAAAATTGATACATTTTACCTTTTTTGCAAACTACAAGTTTCAGCACAGGTAGTCCATAACACACTTTTGAGCACCACCTTTATACCTACTTGTACATAGTATAAACTATACATATTACTCCTGGGCAGGCAAAGTCCGTCCCGCAGACCAGATCCAGCCAGTAGTGGATTTCATTTCCCAGCAGCTCCTGCCCGCATGACTGGGGCTGGTCTCCATAGAGACCCCAGCTGCAGCTGTTCTGTGGTAGCACAAAGCTGCGGCTTCCATGGAGACTGGATCCAGCCATGCTGGCAGGGCACATGGCAGGGCAGGGGGCTGCTCCAGAGCTGCTGGGATCTTGTGGCAGGGCAGCCTGGTTGGGGCCAAGGCACAGCCATGATCTGCAGCTGCCACACTCCAGGCAGGGGCATACAGGCAGTAGACAGTGGCTCTGCCCTGGCCCCAGGCCAAACTTCCCCATCACAAGATCCCAGCGGCTCCAGATCAGCACCCTGCCCTGCCCTGCCGCATGCACTGCCAGTGCGGCTGGGGCTGGTTTCCACAGCAAACCCAGCCGTGCACTATCACAGCACAGCTGCAGCTGAGGCCTCCATGGAGACTGGCCCCAGCCATATGGGCAGGAGTTGCTGGGAAATGGAGTCCAGCTGCTGGCTGGATCCACCATTTTGCCCACCCCTGTATTAGTCCAAAGCCAAAAGGTTCAAGATTAATTGCATATTTCATTGGGCTGCACCCCAGCAGAGCCAGCAGTATTTCAAACCATGGTGACCCCACAGCCCAGCACTGGTCAGTATGCATGTACACTTTCGACCCCACCCCCCCTTGCCAAAAAGGAGCCATGTGCTAACTAGGCCCCCATTCACAACTGGAACTGGATGTTCTTGTCACAAGTCCTGGGACCCTCAAAAAATGTACATGCAGATGAGGCATGGAACCACCAGGTACAGCTTCACCCCATGGAGGGTAGGGCCATACCAGTCACATGCGACATGCCAAGAGAGGGAACCAACAGAGCCTCTCATCTACACAGACATTTAGCGACACTTATCAGACATTTAAGGCTAGTAAAGAAACAGAAATCATAGGAAATGGGAAAAAGGCACTTCTCAGCTCTGGGAGTGAAGAGCAAGTCAAAATGTATTTGATGTAGTGGCTCACCATAACTTGAAAAACAGTCAGCACTGAGAGGGACTGAGTGCAATGGACACTAACCTTACTCCAGTGGTTCTCAACTTATTTGCCATAGTAGGCCATACTTGCAGCTCTCAGGATATTATGTGGGCTGCACCCAAACAACTTACTGCCTGTGTATCAATTTAAAAAAATGTTTTGTTTTTCAAAACATTGAGCCACAGCAGTCTATTGATTGGGCTGCGTGTGGCCCATGGGCCACAGGTTGAGAACCACTTCCGTACTCAGATGGGCCACACTAACTTAGCCTTGTGGTAGGTTATGGGCATTCTCAGCATGGGCTGCATTCAATCAACTTCAGCTGGTTTCCATGACTGAGCACAGAACAGTTTCATGACACACAATGTATTTAAATGAGAAGGTTTTCCTGTATGTGGCTATAAAACGAAGGGCTTTCCCCACCCCACTATGCTGATTGAGTGTGTGTAGGGGGTGGTGGAACTCATCTTATATTCAAGTAAATATGGTATTGATTTTTCCCCACTCCAAGACTATGCAATCTCCAAAGTAGGTAAAATGTCTTACTATTTGTTTTTAAAATAATTGTACCGTAGGAATTAATCATGAACTTCATTATGAATTGGAAGGGCCCAATTAATCAAATCACCATTTGCCCATAAACTTACAATTTGAGGATTAGTTATCAGTGGATGGTCATTCCACTTGCCTTCATGCTGCCAGGGTTCATGTGCTCTACAGAGAAAACACATCATGATACAGTGTTACTGGGGTATCTGACATATTGCGTACATGGTCTCAGAAAGAACTAGACTATTTTACACTGAGCTCCATTTGTCATAGAACTGGAAATTGTGGCATACTCCTGTTTTCCTTTAAGGCTAAGTTGTAAGTACACAATAACTCCCAAGAGCTGGAGTTTCAGTTTCAAATGTCTTCCTCTCTCTTTGTAAAAAAGTGCGCAAAACAAATGTACTGGAACTATTTCAGGCCTTACTGTTCTTCATCCTCATGCACACTGCAATCCGAGTAATTGGAGAGTTGGTCTCCACTATCATCCAACATATCATGGGGAAGGTCTGTCAATAGCTGTTGCAACTGAAATGAAACAAATAATACTCATTAGATATGCTCTCTTTTAAAAGAACATGGGTATAATGAGTTTAAACTAAAAAGGTCATACATATTATGGGTGCTGAGGAAATACCACATTTGATTAACACTAATTCAACCTCCACTCAGGGTGCTCACCGGTGTGCAGGGCCCTGCTATAATTCATGACGCTTTACATAAAGTGTCATGAGTGCAATCCCCCTCCCCCACAACCCAACAGACTCACCTGTGAGGGGAAGGGGGGACAGGAAATCTAGCCCGATTTCAGGGGAGCAGCTAGCTAAGAAGCCACCCCTCTCCCCAGCCTGCCCCCTCTGCTGACAGCCCTAGAGCTGGGAAAGAGAGGGGGAAGTGAAGAAAAGGGAAGCCAGTAGCAGTGACCTGCAGCCTGGGGCTTGCATGGCCTGAACTAGGGGAGGGCAGGGATTGGGGCAGGGGGGAGGAGAAAAGCTGGGGGGGGCACTCCGATCCACTCGCCCCCACCTCCAGCTCAGGCCGGGCAAACCCCAGCTGGCAGGTCACTGCCGCTGGCTTCTCCCTCCCTACTCCCCACTCCTCTCCTGTTGACAGCCCCAGGGGTGGGGGCTGGGCTGATCATGCCACAAATTAACCCTAGGGAACACAAGTTTTCTAAGAGGCTACAAAGTGTTAAGGGTTAATTTGTCATGCCACTGACCACTTCAAAAGCGCTCTGCAGCCATGCGCATGTGTCATGGCATGGCTGGAGAGCATTTTCCAGGGGCCAATCATGTGACAAGCATGCCTTCCATCTGTGGCCTCAGGGGTTATCTTTCAGGTACCATATGGAAAGATGCACATTAAGAGATAAGTACATTTCTTGGAGAAGTAACTAAGCTACAACATACTTTAACAAATGCCTGTAGGAAGCGAGCAAAAGAAAGAGAATTGGATTGAGCCTGGCAGACGGAGCCTGTTTTTGGAGAGCAAAACCTGCCAGACTACTTCCTTCACATGGAAAAGCACTGCTTTGTAATGAGCTAATCGGGCTTAGAAGCTGCACTGCTTAGGCCGTTGGCTCTTGGTATCCCAAAGCTTGCCCTTCCATCAGCAGGTTTAACTGGAGCGCGGATCCAAACATGCCTCCCAGCACTAGTATATACGGCAGATCGGAGCGCTTCAGTTACCGGCTCTACCTCAGGTGGTTGTCTAGTCCAACCCCTGCTCACGGCAGGATCACCTGCATGTAAACAAGTGTTTGCCTATAACCTACTCTTAAGAAGACTGTAAACCACCCTCTCATACTACTGCCAGACAAGATGCCTCAAACTTGAAAAACAAACCTAACTTGCCACAGATAAAGCAGGAGGATGAGGGAGATGTCAATGTCCAGCCACAACGAGGACAGGAAGCAGCTTGCTACAGTATGCTCAAGAGATCCAAGGTAGAGGAATGTGCCACATTCTCACTACGAGGGAAGACAAAACCCCACAGTCCATGGCAAACTCATGATGGGGTGAAATTCCTCCCTGATCCCAGATGTGGCTATTAATTTGATTCCGAGTAGAGAAGCAAGGCCCTTTAACCAGAAATCTCTGGATATTTTAAGTCCTAGCAAGAGCACCGGCACATAGCAGGCAAAGTCCCGGACCCTGGCTACAGGCAACACTCGGTGCTTCTGAGGAAAATGATAAACTGACACCAATAGCAACGCGAGGGGGAAAATTCCTTCCAAGGCCCACCAGCAAAGTCCAGAAGCACAGGAAAACCAAACCACCTCCACTCCGCACCGCAACCTGTACGCAGCAAGCGAAACCTCCATGCATAACACATGCAGATTGGAAAGCAAGCAGTTCGTTTTCCATCATCTTCTACTCCCTGTTAACTTTTCCCAGCTCCTTTAATTCTCTTTTTTAGTCAAGCCAGTTGTGCAGTTCTGCTCCATGCTTCTGCTGCTGTGCATGGCCCTCTCCAACTTCCACCTGCTCTGGGCTGCAGAGCTCTTCTCACGATCACGGAGCAATGAGTATGTGCTGGGGGGTCTCTTGGACATCAACACTGCTCTTCACAGCACACAGTAGGCACTGCTAGCCCTACGTCACCTCTGACCAGTGCTTTTGAAAACCTTCCATGAAGGAGATCCCTTAGCTTCCCTAAAGCTATGATTCCTTAGCTTTCCCACCAGTCTATGACACTGGCTCATTGTTCTAACAGTAAAAAAGTTTTTCCCAATATCCAATCTAAGCCTATTTTGCTGAAATTTCAAGCCACTGTTATGCACCCTACTCTCTGTAGTGAGAGAGTAAAAGTGTTCTCCTTCTTTATGGCAGCCATGAATAGCCATGCCTATTTCTCCCCTTGTGTGGCTCACCTTCCAAGCTCTTCATTATTTTTGTTTTGCCCCCCTTTTGGACCCTCTCAAATTTCTATACGTCCTTTTCCAAATGCTGAGCTCAGAACTGCACACAATACTCAAAATGAGGCCTAACCAGTGTCAAGTAGAGTGGTACTATAACCTCCCATGTCTTACAGCTAACACTGCTGTTGATGCAGCCTAAAACAGGATTTGCCTTTTCTGTAGCTGCATTACACTGCTAATTTAGGTGTATAAACTATATATCCCAGGGTATTAGGTCAGTTTTAGGCAAAAGTTTTTGCCTAATTCCTAGACAGGACATCGTAGAAGAGTCAAAGAAGGCTGGCCACTCCAAAGCAGCCAACAAGTTTTTCTAACTTGAGAATTTATTGTTTCCAGTCTCCAGACTGACTGCTGGATAGGGCTGTGCGAAATTTCACCGGCAGTTTTGTTTCAATGCTGTTTCGACTCGTTTCGAGCTTGAAACGAAACAGAGAGCTTTAAAACAGCTGTGCAACAAAATGAGGCAAGTCGAAATGTTTTGAAATTTTCAAAACATTTCAAGTTTGCAAGCTCAAGCTAGGCTTGCATGCAGGGAAACAGAAACTAAAGAAAGGAGAGGGAACGAGAAGGGGGGGATGGGACAGGAAAGGACTGCTCTCATATTGACTGTGTAGTTGGTCAGTGACTGTGATCCTTCCCTGAGGTCCCTTCCAATCCCAGTGCTCTGGGGGAGGGATGGAAAAACTTCTTGAAAGGCAGCATTGTTTGAACTACCCTGCTTTCTGCCTTGGCGTCAGTTGAGTGAGGGCACACCTTCACGCACGCACACACGCACGCACGCACACACACACGTCACCCACCCATGTCACGAGTTTTGCCTGTCAGCAGTTAGAGGTGCAGGGCCCCAGAACCCAGAACCCCCTGCACCTATCTCCTTGACAGCTTGCAGGCTTTGTGGCCTCAGCAGGGGCTAGCAGGCCTACAGCTTTCACCCTGCTATGCCTTAACACACACAGTGTCATCCATGAGACAAGTTGTGCTTGTCCACAGCTTGAGGTGCACTTTCCCCCAAACCTCTGCACCCATCTCCTTGAAACTTGGCAGGCCTCATTGTCTCAGCAGGGGCTAGCAAGCCTGCAGTTTGACCCCACTGTGGCTTAACACATGCATGTGACATGAGTTTTTTGCTTTCAAGACTTGGAGGTGCAGTTTCCCTGAAACCCCTGCACCTATCTCCATGAAACTTGGCAGGCGTCACGCTCTCAGAAGGGGCTACTATTCCTGTAAATTTCATCCAAATCAGGCCAGAAATGACAAAGTTATAGGACTATTTTGAGCTTCCCCATTATAACCTGTGGGTGAAACGTTGAAACAGTGGAACTGTTTCGACAAAATGAAACAAAACAGCAGTTTCCAATCAAAACGAAATTCGAAATGAAACGCTGTTCCGTCGAAATGGAACAGTGCCGTTTTACACAGCCCTACTGCTGGTTTTACCAGCTATATAAACGTCCTATGTACACCACTTACTGGTATACACAAGTCAGTACTATTTTATTCTGCAAATTTACTGTGTAAACTAGAGAAGAGATTACAGCTTAAATTGTAAACAGAAACATGCAGCAGTCTTACCAAGGACCAGTATTTAATAGTACTGTATACCAAACTTTGGCTGAAACATTATTAAGCCCCCTAGTATCCCTATGAGCTAAGAGAGACTTACATTGCTGCAATCCGCTGACATTTTACAAAAGCCATAAAAACTGTTTAACTTCAACAGGCAGCAACAAGTCACAGTACCTCAAGGCTTTTTAGGAAAAGGAACTAAAACTTTTTTAAAGTTCACTGTCATCTGGGCTATCAAAAAGTTGTCTAACCTGTTTTTCCCAATATTTAGTCACTCTTTGCCTTCAGAGATTGCTTTTTTAAAAGAAAGTAAAGAAAAGTCACTCCTCTGTACTTACTTGGAATAACGAGTCCTGTATAGAATGCACGTTTTCTTCCAAACCTTCAGAAAATATTCTGGACATAGCCATACAGTGGGCCTCAATTGGTAGATCAGAGCTGTACATTTTCTTTTTTTCATAAGAATAGTAGAGAGCTACATAACATATAGTCAGTTTTTGCATCCAGTGTCTGCACCCTAACTTTGTCTTTCTTCAAACCAGCAAACAAAGCTATACGTGAATGTTAATTAGAGCAGAAACATGAGTTACATGAAATGCAAGAGACGCTCTCACAATTATGCCAAAAAAATGTGGTTGCATATGTGCAAAGTATTCACTTGCACAATCACACACACCCACACCTCTGAAGTCAAATATCCCTAAATCTATTAAACCTCTACTTTCCTAAAATGCTAGCAGACTCAGCTTTTTTTCCTAAAGCTTTACACACAGTCACTCATACAAAAGCATGGGTTAGAAATGAGGGAGGAAAAAAAATCGTTTTACATTTACACAAGACATTACCATATAGCCCAACCTTTCCATTTGTTGCCAGACATCCAGCAATGCTCTGGACCCCGAAAAATCAATGTTTTTTTCTATATTGCATAACATAAAATACAATTTAGATGTACATTATTAACTCTGAACTTAATTACATAGCAATTCTGGCCAGGCATCACAAGCAGCAACGTGGTGACAACTGCCTGGCTGGCCTTTTGGCTGGAAGCCACACTTATGCCAATCTAATTGAACTGATAAGAACTAGGTAGTGACTTCAGATATGATATTAGCTTGAGATTGGATTGGGACTGTAACTGGCAACTGCAATGAATTGGAAATTGAACTAAGGAACATAGATACAGATATACACACCCCTACCCCACCTATACATATCTATATAAAATGTAAAGCTACAGCAAAAAAAATTAAGAGACAATGAGAAGAGCTAAACTTCTTTACAGGCCTGCTTTATTTGGATTAAAAGGATAGACTTCCCCTTTTCTTCAAATCCCTGCTGGACATTAGGGCTAGGGACAGAAGTTACACATACACCAGTTTAAGTCATCAGAAACTGGTTTAAACCTGTAACAGAATAGAAGTTTAGTACACATAAACCAGCTTCAAAATGGTTGAAACTGATTTAAGATAAACCTGGTTGAATGTAGTATCAGACTTAACAGATTTGGATCAAACTGGTTTATGAAACTTCTGTCCCAGACCCCTTCCTATTTAAAGTTAAATCAGAGTCCTCCAGCATCTCAGCATGCTCTGCAGCCCTAGGCTGGGGGGCTGTGCTCTCTGCTCCAACAGAGAGGGTACAGGAGGGAGGCAGGGACTGCCTGCCCCCAGGCAAACCCCAGTTGGAGTCTGGGGCCAGGGAGGGGGGTTAAACCCCCCTTCCCCTGAGTATAGAACTGCCCTGCCCCACTGAAGTTACTGCTGGCTGCAACTATGGGCAACAAATCCCAGAGGCAACTGGAAGCAGGAAGAGAAAGTGATAAGCAACCCTGCAGGGTCCTGCTTCTATGATTCTGGACTGAAAATCCCAGAGACCTCAGGGGCAGCAGGAAGAGGAAGCAAATACACAGCCCATGCTGGCCATGTGCCAGAGCCATGGTCTAGCACCCCACCCCCTGGTTTCTGGCCTGAGCCACTTAGGCACGTGGCTGCATTTCCTGAATCAAAGGTAAATGTGTGTCCAGTTGTTTCTCGGGTTAATCTCCACAGTTTAGCCTAACCAGCAAAGACTGAACCAATTCAGCCTCGGGCTTTCTGACCGCCTGTACTTTGTCAATAAAATTTTTCTCACAATTTTTTGCACCTGGCCCCAGTAGATGACAATAAATGAAATGCAGCAACATTCAGAGTAACAGACCTTTTTACTCCCAATTGGGAAAAATACTCCTACACTGGCAGTTTTACTGGCGTCGCCTTAGATTGGAGATTTAAGTTTGGCACAAGCGAGTGAAAAGCACCAAGCACATGATCTAACAACAAAGATCTCCTCTTTAAGAAGACTGCTGGGCACCTATAAGGGGTTAGTCTCCAAATGAGAATGCCTGGTAAAGTTAGTTTAAAGCCAGGACATTATATCTTTATGACATTAAAATCACTCAAAGATAAAGGGAAATAACCATTTCCATGTTATGGAAATGAACAGGTTAAAAAGGACGGTTCTAGTAGATGTGAATTCTAATATAGACTAGAATGGATTTTTTTTATTTTTTTTTTTTTTGAAGAGTGATCAGTTTTGGATTTCTTAACCTTGCCTGCTCCCCGGAAGGACACATACGATCTCTCAGCCCAACAAGAAATAAATAAGAGCTCTCTCTTCATGTAAGTGACTGCATGTGCTCAGCCATGAAACCATAACAAGATGGCTCAAGCAATAAGTCATATTAGCAAAGGAAATACGAGGTGTTTGGGCGATGCGAGTGCTGGCTAAGCTTATGTTACAGAACTTTGCAAAAAGAAGGCATCAGAATATGATTTAGGACCACTTACTAGACATCCTATGCCTATTAGTTTTTTGGGTTTTGTTCTTTTTTAAAACAGGCAAGGACTACCATATTTTCAGTTGATCACTTTCCCCAACTTCAACTATATTCTAATACAGTTATAAAGTTAGAGAATAATGCCAATTACCTTTAAAAAAGAAAAGTTTTGTTTGCCCAAAACTAGAACATATGTCATATGTCAAAAACAAACAATTTTAGTCTGAGATTTAATCATTTTCATGTTGATCTGCACATATGGAGAGTAGTACAGTTATGAAATAAACACAAAGAGCTTAAAATGGCTTACCCTGTTAACTGTGGATCTCTATGCTGGAATTTGCAAAGCAGTAGAAAGATACCCACACTGGCTTAAATGAAATAGTATGGGTATCAAGAAGCACTCTAGCTGCAGCAGCACAGGGCTCAACAAGAGTTAATTTACCCTGCTGAGAAAGTCTGCTGTGTAGACAGACTCTATATCACATCCACTGTCTCATCATTACTGAGAACACCAACCTGATTGGATTACTCAAATTTGGTTAGCTAACGCTGCAGGCACAGTGGTGGCTCCATTCATTTCCAAAGTTTAACTGGAACAAGTATTGCTTTGTCAATTTTAGAATGCCTCTTCTCAGTCTTTCACTTCAAAAGAATTATCACTATCATTTTCCAAGAAGGGCATCACAGACCATGCTGTTGCTACCTAGAGAGAAGCCAAGGAATGTTTGTATACAAGGATCAAATGATGCATCTTCAGTATACTACTCTTCAATATAAAAGTTTGCACAAACTACACATCACCATTCACCATGAAACAGAGCCTGCCTCAACCTCTGCAGGTGCAGACAGCTCCCACAAAGAAAACCGGTATGATTACCAGGCTCAGAGGCCGCCCCTTCTTATTAGAAAACAATTGAATCACCTAAAGACTGATGCCAGAAGTTTTCCTCACAACCACGATGATTAAAAAAAAAGACGTTTTATTTAAAAAAAACCCCTAAAAATCAATTTAAAAAAAAAAAAATTAAATCAGATTTTTTTATTTAATTGTATTTTATTTTTTTGGTAAGATGCTTTTTAAAAAAATAAACTATACAAAGATAGTTTTAATTTAAGATATGTTAAAAGCTCAAAGAGATCATCATGGAATAGGGATTATACCTTCTAATTATATACTATTTGAGATAATACATTCATGTAACCTTTTTAGAAAAAAAATTATAAATGGGTCACAAGAGGCCATGGACTGCATCAGGGGCCCAATCTTATGGGGTTCCCTGAGGCTCCTCTATAGATTAGTAAAGATTAAAGAAAACGACTCTACCCAATGGGACTCAGTGCTTACAAGATTAAGCATCTCTGTGATGCTTAAGTTTCAGTTCTCAAACCGTATTTGTGTCTCCAGAGATAACATCCTTGTTAACAACAGTATATGGAGATGAGAGAGAACAGACCTGATTACCTACTCATTAGCCCTGTTGTCTCTCTGCAAGTTTGTGTACAGAATCAAGCCCCTACCTCTCTAAAAGTGCAGTTTCAAGAAGTTAAATAAATACAGGATATCAAAACAACAATAATGCACCTTTTGTAGAAAACAATGATTAAATCGAAGCTTACTGACCAGTGATTTAAATCATATCCACCCTGCTCACAACCTAGCCACACACACAAATGCACCCAAACCACCAACCGTAAGTAAAACAACTCAAGAATTCAGTTAAAAAACAGCTGACCTTATGGAGTAAAAACACAAAACAAAAAAAATGAGAACAAGAGATACATCCCCTTCAGCTGGAAAAAATAAAGGTAATCAAAGTAACCTGGGACCTAAAAATAAGTGTCAAGAGTTGTTTCTGGTGACATCATAAGAGAAACAAAAGTAAATGCACACAAATTATGATGTCACCAAAAACTACCCTCCCCACAACAGATGTTTAAAATAAGGTTTCCAGAAGGCAAGAATTTCCAGAGAGGAAGAATAAGTTGTCCAGTTCAACCTGCAAGGACAGCTCAGGAAGAAGAGATTTAGAATCATGTAGGTTGGACTCCAGCCAGGACACTGCAATTTAACACTCCAAACCCACTGAATTTCACTACAATGGATTTAAGCTCCTGGAATACTTGGGAGATGATACTGGTGTACACAGAGAAGAGTGCTTGTAACAGCTCTCAAGATGCTAACTTAAGCTATTCCTACTGGTGTGAAGGTAGGACCCCCAAAAGGTGTGGGAAATAAAACAGAGGGCCAATGAGAATATTCCTGAACTGTGGCACTATTTATTTATTTATAAAACCAAGATAAACAAACACAGTCTCCTTTGGTATCCAATAGGCCTGTGCGAGCCGGCAGCTAAGGGTGAGCAGGGGACAGGAGGGGGCACTTAAACATTCCCTTAAACTCTCCATCATTCATGACAGGCAATTGGCTAGTATATTATAAAGGTCCACTGATATAATCAGCACTCACTACTGGATAAGCAGACAGTATTGTATTGTAGAATCATAGAATCAATGAGTCGGAAGGGACCTAGACAGATCATCTAGTCCGACCCCTGCCATGGGCAGGAAGGATCACTGGGGGTGGCAGGGGTCGTAAGACCCCAGCCAGGTGCCTGTCCAGTCTCCTCTTGAAGATTTCCAGGGAAGGTGAGAGCACCACCTCTCTGGGAAGCCTATTCCAGGCTCTGGTCACCCTTACAGTGAAGCAGTTCTTCCTAATATCTAACCTAAACCTATCCTCCCTCAGCTTGTGGCCATTGTTCCTGGTGACTCCAAGGGGGGCCCTGGTGAACAGACTTTCCCCAAGTCCCTGCTGGTGGCCCCTGAGAAGGTTGTAGGCAGTCACAAGATCCCCCCTCAGTCTCCTCTTGTGGAGACGGAAGAAATTCAGGTCCGTCAGCCTCTCCTCATAGGGCTGGCCACAGAGGCCCCCAACCATGCGAGTGGCCTCCTCTGGACCCTCTCCATGTTGTCCACATCCCTCCTGAAGTGCACCCAGAACTGGACACAGTACTCCAGCTGCGGCCTGACCAGCGCCGCATAGAGGGGGAGCAAGACCTCTCTGGACCTGTTAGTGATGCCCCTGTTGATGCATGACAGGGTGCGGTTGGCTCTGCCTATTGCTTCGTCACATTGGCTACTCATATTCATCCTGGAGTCAATCCTGACTCCAAGATCCCTCTCTGCCTCTGTGCTGCTGAGAGGGTGAGCCCCTAACCTATAACCATAATGCTGGTTCCCTCTCCCCAGGTGCAGCATGCTGCACTTGTCCTTGTTGAACCGCATCCTGTTCAGATCTGCCCACTTCTCTAACCTATCCAGGTTTGCCTGGATGCGGTCCCTGCCTGCTGGTGTATTCACTTTACCCCACAGCTTGGTGTCATCAGCGAACTTGAACAGGGTGCTCTCCACACCCTCGTCCAGGTTGCTAACGAAGATGTTGAACAGCAGCGGCCCAAGGACCGAGCCCTGAGGGACTCCGCTGCCCACACCCTCCCAGGTCAACATTGACCCGTCCACCACCACCCTCTGGGTGCGCCCCTGGAGCCAGTTTGCCACCCATGTGTTAAGATGCAACATATTTCTCAATTTCACATGTAGAATAATGGCAGTAGACATACTCAACATAGGCAGACAAGGAACTGCCTCAATTCCAAAGATGAGAATACCAGTACTGACAACACTATTTTCTGGAAAATTTATACACTGAAGCCTGTGACCATAGTAAACTACATTTCTCCTAAGCAAGGCTAAAAACCAAGATGCTCAATTGCAATCCTTTTAAAAACAAAATACTGTAAAACTGTTGAGTGCAAGTGTACTGCTATGTTCTTTCAAGAATCCATGGAATTATCAATTCAGAGCCCTAATCCTTCAAATAAATTAAAATGTAAATAGAATAAGTGAAAAGGGGAGATTTAAAACAGACTTTAAATGTTTTATTTGCTTTCACCTCTTGCTCTCTTGCATAGTCCTCCTGGTCATATTCTTCTTCTTCTTCTTCTTCTTCATGTTGAGTTTGCAGAGCTCCACTGTCAAAGTCAAGTGACATTGTTTTCTAAGAACAAGGTTTTGTATCCAAAAGAGCCTGTCACAAGAGAAGGAAAAGGTACATATCAACACCAAAAAAGTGACTACAGAAAAACGCTTACTCAAAGAAATCACGTAAACAATCCATGCATTAACTTGATCTTCCATTGCATCACTTTGATGGATTAGCAACACTGTTAACCTCCAAGAATTTAGTGTTTCAGGAATTAAAATATGCACATAAATGAAGCCTTTAAAATATATACCCTCTGCACAGGCGGTCAGTTTGCTTATGTTCCAAAAAGGCATCCTTGCGTCATCTCAACCCACTGAACTCCTAGGGGGCTGTGCAAGTATTCGTTCAATACAGGCAGATAAATCCATCTTTCTCCTACTGCTGTTTAGTCTGTTCTTGTAGCCCAAAGTACAGCTAAACAAAGAACAGATATGCAAAATGCTGAAAGCACCTTGCTTCCAGAGCTTTGAGCCAACTAGGACCGAAGCAAGAAATTTCCGGTCACTTCAAAACTTTGAACCAACTTCAAAATTTTACGTCCATCACACCCACATCCTGCTGGTGTGAACCGCATTAGGGCAGGGGCTCCCCAACTGCGGTGCGCATACCCCTCGGGTAGGCAGACATCTCTGGGGGTATGTGCGAGAAATGGTTGAGTGGCGGATTTAATGTTCATTGTAATAATAACTGACTTTTAAAGGGTCTCAATGTATGCCGGCGGGGGTACGGGCCTTCCAGCAAACACGGCCCGAGAAGCAGGTCGCCCCCGCCACGCCGAGACTACTCGCGACCACGCTCCCCGGGGAAACGCTGCCCCACTCCACCCCTCGGCCTCAGCGGGCCCCGGCCCCGCCGCCCCGGGACTCACCGGGGCCGCTCGGCCTCCGGGCAACAAAGAAGCCCCGGGCGCTCTTCCGCGTGACACCCGAACCCGGTTCTCCCGCTGCTTTGAGTGACAGCGGAAACCCCCAACCAGGGCCCAGAACTCCGCTCTTCGCCTCCCGGAGACCTGCGCGAGGGGCGGGACTTGCCCTCGCTCCCGGAGCAAGGTCGGTTGCCCCGCAAACGCCTCTGTTTGCTGTTTGAAAGCAAGCGCGGGTGGCCGCGGGAAGAGCCGCCGCTCGCCCATTGGCTGCGGACCTCAGCCAATAGCACCGGGCCGGCTGGGGGGTGTGCTGCTTTCAGTGTGACGTAGTGGGTGGGAGGAGGAACTGGTGCTGCCCGCGGTGGGGGCGGCTGCAGGCGTCTCCGCGCTGCGCACCGCGCATACAATGAGCGGAATTGGGCTTAATTTGTTTTAAAAGTCCCTTTAATCTTATGGGAGTGGCGCGGTGAGAAGCGCCCCCACTCCTCTCTTTGGAAAGCCTTGGGCTTGTTGTTACAGGCAGCGCCGCTTTTTTTTCTCACTTGGCAACACTGCAGGCTGTCCCCAGCGCCTTGGATGGTCCCAGTAGCATCCTGCCCCCACCTGTCTCAAAGTGGCCTGAGACTGCCTTCATTTTTTTTTTTATTAATATATTTCATGTTCCAGGTCAAATCAGTTCCAAATCCTATTGAATGAGCAGAACTCAATTATTCCCAAAACCATATTGGTTGAGCAGACTGAACTTAATCAATCTAAACACCACCTATGGTGCTACAGCCCACAAGCATCCTCCCACCCATGCTGTCCCTGGGACTTCAGGTGCTCCCAAATCCATTGGCAAGCATCCTACGGGCCAGCCCAAGCGCAGAGGTCTTGGGATTCACATGCTCCACTTGGTCTTCGCCAAAAGGCTGTGCTGCCTCCATTTTGTCGCCTCCATTTACTGAGCCCCTCAGGGTTCATGTAAACCCCTGCCCCTTGTGGCCACCCCTGCTCTAGTGCTGGTGGGCTGCTGCTCTCTTTTCCACAGCCAGGCACTGAGGCACACTGGCAATGTGTAGGGGTGCACACAGGTGCATGTGCACCCCCTGAGATAAGCCATGCAACCCCTGGAAGTGCCAGCTGCAAAACCAGAAGTGCACTTCCAGTTTCGCCGCCAGCTCAGCAATTGGCCACTGGGGGACCTGCACCTGGTTGGTGATCAGCTGCTGGGGGACCCCCCCTCATTGGCAATCTGATGCCCCCCCAGACTCAGGAGGCACCAGTTGCCCATGCGGAGGTGTTGTGTGGGGGTTGGAGCAGCGTGCATGTAGACTGCTTCCCTTGTCTCCATTTCTCCCAAGGCTCACTCAGTGGTACCCCAGAGAGACCTAAGCCACAAACCCTGATCTGAATCCAGCTACTCGGATTTCACGGGAGGGGCTCAGTCTGTTTCTCTGAGCTGCACCTGCACCTGTTCTGAATAAGATGTCTATGAGTGTTGGAAAAGTTTTGTCTTTCAGGGAGGTGTGGGAGGCTCTCAGTCAAGCCCAGCAGAAGGGTAGTTCCACCAGCTCATTGTCTGTCACCCTCCCGGGGGGGGAGCACCACTCTTCACACCACAAACACCAGGTTCAATGGGGAATTCAAACAGCTGCGTGCTGTTCTCTCTCTGCCAGACATGCCAGAAAAGATGGTGTCTTTTCTGATTCACACTTGGGGTTCAAACCCAGACTGAGAGGTCAGGCAGTATCAGGGACTCAAACCCAGCACAAATTCTGTGCCAAGTAGTTTTGCAAATCCACCTAATTCAACTAGCAACTCTTGGCAGCCACTCTGCACAGATCAGAGCCTTTGTTGTGAGGTGACAAAAATAAGGCTAGGCTTCTGTGCTGAAAGCCCAGGATTTGAACCAAGCCAAATACCCAACTGTGAACTGAAGTAATACTTTAAAGTTTTTCTCTGTTTCAGTGGACATAGGCAAGTTGAGTAAGCTAATAATACAATTACATAGGAATGAAGGAGTACAGCTTCTTCAGGCCTAATGATACAAAAGGGATCAACTTTGTTCTTTAAACCAAAGTTTCTCTTCAGTGGAGGTCACTGCCTTTAGTTACCAAACTTTCACTTTTTTTTTATGAACCTTTTTTCCTATGTAATGTTAATACTGAATTAGGACACAGAATTTCCTTTTTGCAGAGAAACGTTTTCCTCCAGCTGCTGCTGTACCGTCCATGCAACGTCTGACTTCCATAGGCTGATGGAACTGACTTAGTTGGGATGGGGAAGAAAGGTTTTGTGATTGTGCTAAAAACCATCACTTCTCTTAAGACCAAGGAAGGATCCTTTGGCCAGTGTCTACCAGACCATTGACTCCACTCCCATGTTATCCCTTCCCACCCCTGTACTGATTAAACATTGATCCTTGATCAGAATCCCCAAGAAATTACTGCCTCACTCAGACACACTGAATATATGTTCATTCAGTTTTACAGTATTTATTGTGACAAAATGCAATCTGTATGCTTTGTTTAAAAGACTTTTCCCCACATTTATGAACGACTGGAATCTAAGTGAAAAAGGAAGATATTATGTCATTGGGGAAGTGTATAATAAACTACAGCACATGCAAACAGTTTTTTTAAATAGTTTTTTCACTCAAAATGTATCATCTGTTTCTTTCAGCTTCTTATGTTGTAAACATCTATGGAATCAATGAAAAATATATTCAGCTACTTCTTTTAAAAGAGACATTTCTGGCATTAATCAGCAATAATAGTAAAACCAGATGCAAGACACAAAAATATTAGGATCTAGCATGCTTGTTCTGTAACAAGTTATATTCCAAAATTATTTTACCTATTTTTATTTCAATTTTGTAAATGTTGCATAATCTCAAATCTTCAAGCAATCTGATAGTGATACAAAACTGATTTTTACTAAGAATTCAGTAAACCTTTCTGTATTGTGTAGGCAAATCACCTTAAACATTATTTGCTATTAAAGTGCTGTTATAAGCAAAATGAAATAAAGTTAGTGTCTATAATAATCAATTGTCATTTTTGTCATATTCAAATTGTATTTATTTTGGAAAATAGTTCTATGCCTACACATCTTTATCTAAGCACTCAAAACTAATCCAATATAAATAATATTTGTTTCCAATAATTCCATGACTAAAAGGCACATACTAATGTCCCAGCAGTTTGTTCAAGTGAGCATTTGCATGTAAAGGTTTAATTGTGCTTTTCAATAGTTCCTGATTCACTATGACCTTACAGGTGACATTTGTACATGTCTATAGTACCTTTCCACAAATGGATCTCTCACTGTCTAGGTTTCATTCTGTTAAGATTAAGACTATATATATCTATATAGCTATGCATATTGATCTCTACAGATCTACATAGATATACACATATACATATATTCATATATACAAACACAAAAAAATTCTTCTGGAACAGCAACTGAAAAGTGCAGTTTATACTTTTTTAATTGGCTTTGTGTAATGAAGTTTCATAATAGTCAATGCAGTGTTCATAAACAAACTGTCTTGAGAATCAGGAGATCCAATAAGGTCATTTGTTATATTGCATGTGTCCTGTGTTATTCTCTTTTCTTACTGGCTGTTTCAAGCAGACTTCACTTCCCGAAGAGATGATTGGCAAATTATTCTCCATATGATAGTGAATAAGGTGACCCACACTATCAAATACACGGTCTTTGGTTCTTACCTGAGAAAGACAAAAAAAAAGAATACATTTTGAGAATACATTGAAAGAAGCATCAAGGAGCACATCTGTGGGGGGCCAGCAGGGGAGATCATGCTCAGGGGCAATCAGCATGGATTCATCAAAGGCAGGTCCTGCCTGACCAACCTGATTGCCTTTTATGACCAAGCAACTAAATCCTTGGATGATGGTGTTGCTGTGGACGTAGTCTTTCTAAACTTTAAGAAGGTCTCTCACCCCATCCTCATCAATAAATTAAGCAACTGTGGCATTGATGCCTACACAGTTGGATGGGTAAAAAATTAGCTGATGAGGCACACACAGAGAGTAGTGTTGGATGGGTTGTACATAACCTGGCGAGATGTGAGCAGTGGGGTACCCCAGGGCTCAGTCCTGCACTGTTTAACATTTTCATCAGCGACTTGGACGAGGGGGTGGAAAGCACACTGTCCAAGTTTGCTGATGACACTAAGATGTGGGGTGAGGTGGACACACTTGAAGGGAGAGAAAGACTGCAAATAGATTTAGACAGACTACAAAAGTAGGCAGATGAGAATAGGATGGGGTTCAACGTAGATAAACGCAGGGTGCTGCACCCTGGGAGAAGGAATCCACAGCATACATACAGGCTGGGGAGTTCCCCTCTTGAAAGCACAGAGGCCAAAAGGGATCTTGGAGTCATTATTGACTCCAAGATGAACATGAGCCGCCAATGGCAGACTGCAGCCAGCAAGGCCAGCCATACCTTGTCATGCGTCCAAAGATGCATCTCAAGCCGGTCCAGAGAGGTGATACTCCCCCTCTATGAGACTTTGGTCAGGCTGCAATTGGAGTACTGCGTCCAGTACTGGGTGCCACACTTTAAAAAGGATGTGGCCAGCCT